>NC_140938.1:72136169-72658669 GCF_014529385.1 Adiantum capillus-veneris | reverse complement strand
CTACTGGGATTAAGGTTTGTGCTAGAGAGATCGACACTGAGAGATGCTCTAGGTGTAGAGCAGCTTCCGAGGAACCCCTACATCTATTTAGCAAGTGCTTGACTTTGCGAGGACTAGCCACTAAAGTCTACAAATGGGTAAGGAAGACATGGAAGGTTATCTTCTTTACAGATGACCTCCTCCTGGGAGGGCGTAGCTTTCAAAACCAAGCTGTTCTCGTGTGTAACCAAATCACCAAATTTTGCTACCTTAATCAATTCTAGAAGTCTTGGAACCTTTGGGTGTTTGAGACTAAACTGGCTGTGGCTCATTTTGATAATGTTGTGCATCTTAGCCGAGCTCATCCATGTTGTAGGAGCTAAGAGAGGAGCAACAGGTAGACTAGTTGTGACTGGGTTCATGGCTCTTATGGAATTGTTGACAGCTCAAGAAGGCACATGTTGTGCTTGAGGATGATTGTATTCTTTTTGAATTAATATAATTTCTCTCCACTCACACTGAGTTATATAATATCGGGTCTCCGGTTACCTCCAAGAACCCTGCAGAGGAGGTAAGGGACAATGAGACAAAATAGGATGAGATAAGCAAAGAGTCTGTGAACCCTTCAGAGGAGTTGCAGGAGGATAAGTCTGAATGCCCCATAGTTGAGGCTCAATACAAAACAGAGTCGATTGTCATTTCAACCACGGAGACTCTGGCTCACACTAAATCCTCCCAATGTGAAACTATTACAAATGAAGTACGCTTCCATAAGTTGGATCTCATTGTTCATGTGATAAATTTCTCAAGTCCTACAGCCAACATGGCTAGTCTGATAAAAAGAATGAGGAAGAAAAAGTGATATTGGATGCTTCTATCGACGGTTTGGTGGTCTAGTTTCAACTTGGTAGTCAAGAGGTGGGATGTGGTGGGGCATGCTTCTTGGTTGCAACCCAAAACGAGTGTAAGTTCCTATTTGCCTTGGATGTCGAACGATCACAGGGTGGCACCCGTTATCAACTGATGTACATCTGCTTCAACTGATGGGAATTATGGGTTAAACCCTTGGTTCTTATAGAACCTCCTTCCATAAATCTCATACTAAATATGGCATGGGGTTTAGCATCCAAATATCTATCTTTTGGAATATTTCTTTTTTGAATATTATGGCCGGACAACGGCCCAAAAGTGGTCGAAAAATGGCCCATCGGTTGGCCTGTAGTCAATGGTCGGTGGTCGGAAGTCAATGGCCAATGGCAGATGGCTGAATTCACTAGTCGGTGGCTGATTTCTAGGCAGACTTGTCTTCTCAAGGGCGGCCACACTTAGGTGCATTAGAGAGTCCAACTTGGACTTGTCTACACCAGGGTGGCTACACACACTTGTCTCTCATGAGAGAGGACAACCCTTTTGGCCTATAAAAGGAGGCCTCTTCTACACACAAAATGCATTGTGGTACATTGTGAAGTTGATGAAACAAGGTGTATGCGAGGTGGTAAGAGTGAAGCAAGGCGGGAGCTCCATTAAGGTTATAATCCCTTCGTAACCTACTTCTAGTTTGAAGTACTAAAGCCATTGAGTGACTGCTTTTTTGTGGACATAGCCGACGTTGGGTGAACCACGTATATCATGTGTGCTCTCTTTGTCTACTCTATAATCTCTCATGTGTGAAAATTATCTCTCTCCATTTAGTAAACTACTCTAATGTCTACTTAGCTACGCTCCTATTCCCTAAAATTATTAACAATGCAAGTATACAATTTGTATGTGGCTTGTTGAATGGCTCTTGACTGACAAGTGCTATATGGCTAAGGCTACGTGGAGAGAGTGATGTTGCCTACTCCAACTGACTATCCTCCTCTATATAATTGGTGAGGGTCTCTTCTCCCCTCGCTTAGGCTTGAATTACATTTACTTAGTTTTGTTTTGCATATAGAGAAAGTGAGAGTAAGAGTATCTTAAAAGCATATGAGAGGTGTTGGTGTTGTGAAGTGAAAGTTCAAAATATCTATCCGCAGAGATGGAACTTGTCAAGAATACATCCTTGAACCGTGTCTTTTTTGGTATCTTGTTAATGATTTGCTTTATAAATCTCGTCCTACAAAAAGATATCTCATTTTTTTGGATCAATCTGATATGCAAGCTGGTGCTTCTAGCACTTATCTAGGACTACTGTAGGCATATTTTTAACTCACTTGTCAAGGCAATTGAGAAGAAGTTTTCGATCTAGGAATGGGATGCTTTGCTACCTCATTATAACCCTATACTTGTTGGCTACTTCTTAACTGGGAAACTGAAAAATGACGAGCTCATGGATAACTACGGTAAGTAATATTCATGTGGCAATTCTGAAGGAGTTTTCCTCATTGGTGGATATGATACTAGTTGAAAATGCCTTGTTGACTCAAGTTTTCTTTGCTCACTAAGTTTAAGCTTTTGCTAATTCTAACTGCATATTTCTTAACCAAAAAATGGTTATTTTGCTTGATTTTGAAAAGAAAGATGGTTACCTGTTGCCATTGTACCTATTCAGATGTTTTCTAGTTCAGTGAATTATGATTCAAACTGGCAAGAACTGGCAAGATTTTGAGTGCCTCTCTAGTAAAATTATTAATATTAATAAGTGTTGATGGTTTTGGTTACTCTTATAATTGAAGCAATGTTTACCTTAATCTCATTAATTGTAAGTTTAGAAGAAATTAATAAAAGCAGGGCTTATTCTGGTTTCTCTAATTTTGTCTTGGGTTTCACTTGTTGATGAACCTAGTTAATTTTTGCTTTGAATATTGTCATGCTGGCTTGGTTTTGGAAACAATCCCTGCAAACATATTCATTGGGAAGTTACAAGCAGCGGATGGAGTGATAGTAAAGGCCACCCTTTTTCCAAGGGAATTGTGGACGCTACACCAAAGGCCCGAAGTGCTTGAAGGGGCCAAATGTCTACACCTAGACAGTTGCTTACGACTACCTCCATGGGGAACAAAATTCAGAAGAGCCCATGAACTTAGTAGCTGGACCATCTATGAGGCCACAACCAGAGATCAAGCAAACAAGGCAAAGCTCAAGGAAACAAGACACTGACAGTGAGAAGACAAAATCAGATGGGCCAAATAGTGAAGAAGCTAGGTCAAAGGACAGAGAGACTCCTTCAGGGTATCAGTCTTCAGATGAGGAACACAAAAATGAATTTACAATTAGATGCACAAGACTGAAGAAGAGGCCAACCAGGTGACAGAAGAAATCCCTATCACACAAGCACGAAGGACAATGGAAGAAGCACAAGCACAAAGGGAAAGACTTTGCCAACAAAAGCATGAGGAAAAGAGAAGTCTGGGAATGGAAGCAGATGATGAAAGAGAGAAAAAATCAGTGGTGCCTCTACAATTCATTGGAGAGAATCAAACAACATAGAAGAAAGGAGCCAGCAGAGAATCTGAACATTTCCAATGAAATGCAGCAATGTATTTAGAATGAACTTAAGTGCAAAATGGAGCAAAGAGAAAGAGAGGATGCAAAACATGCACGCATCGATGATCTTGAATCATCAGACGAATCTACCAAGGCAAGGGAGAAAGCAGAAGGCCAAGAAGAGGAAGGTGATCTAGACAACCTTGACAATCAAGAAGAAAACCTTCCATCACCAAAAGAGGAAAATTTACCTTCAGAGGCTGAAATAGAAAGAAGAGAAAACATGATAGACCCTCATGAAAGAACGATAGACAAAGTGTTGTCACCAAAGCAGACAGTTCAAGAAATAGAGGCAACATTGCCAAAGATCACTACAATCCCGGCTGCTCATGAAGTACAAATAACAGACGAGAAAACAAAGAATAAAGCAGGTACTTCTAACCAAGGATAAGGAAGTAAAAAACAACCAAGGTCGACTCATTTGCAGGCTGTGGTAGAAGAAGGAGTACAAATGATTAAGTCCTTTGACATTGATGTGCATTTAGACTAGATCAAGCTCTAGTTTCAATGCCAAAGAGCACTCTACAGCCTGTGAGAATTAGAGTTAGAGGACACAAAAAAGGAGGCAACAAAAGAGGCTGAAAATACACTGAAGCTACAAGTCAAAATAGAGGAGTTGCAAAAAATACAACTACAACTCCAATCAGAATTACAAAGAGAACAAGAAAATGCTGCATATTACTACAACGAGGTCCAAGCATTCAACGAGTCGAACACAAATCTACAGGTTGAGCAACATAGGCTAGAAGAAGAGCTAGTTAGGGAAAAGGAACGTAATGAGAAGCTGCAAGAGTCTTATTCACTGGTCAACTGACATAGCTTTTAGCCTTACAAGAAACACCAACTTTTGCAAGCACATCAGCTAAACAGACCTCACTAACAAAAGAGGTCCAGGATCTAAAGGATGCCTTGGTTCAAGAGCAATACGACAGGCAAATAATGACAGTCGGGCACAGAGCTTTGCAAAAAGCTAAAGACAAAGAGATTGAAAATATGAGGAAGAAACTGGCAGAGGCAAAGGAAGAATTGGTTGCTTAGAGGGAAACTCAGATGAAGCCAGTACAGACAGGTATGTAGAAATTACAAAAACAGAAGGACAGGGGAAATTCACTTTCGAAGCTCACCATGCAGATATGCTAGGTATAAGCACAGAAATGGCAGTGCACAACTTTGAAGATCCAGCCATGACAACAATCTCTAAAACTGCAAAGGATGAAATTCAGCGGTGGATCTCAGAAGTCAAAGACCCTTCACACAAAGAATATTTGCAATATGAGCTCAAGGTGTTGGATTCAGCTGCCCTCCTCATGATCACTCCTGACAAGGTGGTAAAAAATCTCGGGCATGAAATGATTGCACTCCCACTAATGAGGCAGGAGGCTCTTTTATGGAAAAGAAAAATGCTACGTGCCCTCAAGCCCAACCCAAAAGGAGATTACAGGGATGTTCGTGTCACTACCATATAGGTACAGACGATTATTGACAATCAACCAACCTGGCGAAGGAAATGATTTGAAAGCACCCCACCAATTAAACCTATTATAGAAATGCTCCATAGCATCTCCGGATCAACCCACATATTTTCCCATTAATAGACAACGATCCTGGGCAAAATTTTATTCATGGCAAAGCAGGAGACCAACAGTTTAAAACTACCGGGTCATAACCAAGCCAAACAATAAGATCCTCCCTTCAAAAAAAAAAAAGATTCACACGCTCAGAGGAGTCATCAACATGATGAAAGAAATACTTGATCTTGTATGCCAGATGCTAATAAAATTTACAAAGATGCTAATCATCTACATAACGGCATTCAATGATATAGAAGCAACAAAGCATCCTTGGCAGGTCTTTGTGGAAGGCACAAGAGGACTATGTTGGAATGTGGAAACAGAGGTTTCCAACAAAAACATCATCATGGGATTGTATGCGAGAGTCATATTTTTGCCCTCCCACTACGTGCAAACCTTTGAGGAGGCATTCATGACAGGATTCTTTGAAATCGACTCCTCCATATTTAATCCCATGACCAAAGATTTACCAGTTGAACATATCGCTTATCAGAACACTCTTAGAAATAATCCTTTCAAAGAGCTGGCAACAAAGATAGAGATCTAGGCAAGGGCATAAAAATTCAGGTGACTCACAGGGACGCTAGAAAAGAGGCTGATCAACTGTTAAAGGCGACAAAAAAGCAAATTGCATAAGGACATGCAATGAATAGGAAGGGGGAAATGTTTGGTAAATATAGTAGAATGTCACTTAAAAATCGGATACACACCAAACTTTGCTGTATCGATCATTTTTTCAAAAGAAGCTATGTAATTCTGCTATTGATGATTCTCAAATTGTAATATAATCTATCATTCCAGGCTTATTCTCTCTGAGCCTACAAATCATGTAAGTGGCCGAATGGCCGTGGGAAAGGATCCCAAGTTTTTAACTCAAAACCCTTACTTTTGTAATAGACATCATCATTATCTTGGGATTTATTGGACATCGGCTAAGAGCTTCATTGCAGCTGCAAATTGTAATCAATCTTTCTCCTTGTCTGCTGGTAATCAGAATTTGATTCCGAATAGCACATTGTGTTCCTTGTCTCTTGAAGTGTAATAATTCTCAATTCTGTTTTAGTTTGCAACATCTTGTTGGTGAGCTAAATGCACTGATTTGAGGTCTTAAATGGTTATTTTTTAATGTTTTGACCTTGGAAGATGTTTCCAAGCTTGAAGGGAACCTTTCCATGGAGTTATGTTTCAATTTTCTATTAATTTTTTGAGATGGATCGTGATTTATGTACCTTCCCAGATGACTGCAAAACATGGTAGCAATATAGCCTGGGGCATTCTAACACCTCTCCTTAAGTTTCATTGCATTCCAAATTTGTTTGGATGCTGAAAAGACGTGATGATGTAGAGCGGTGGATTGGACATAGATTGATTTTTTGACTAGGAAGTGGTTGATTTGCTATTGTAGACGTATGAATAGTCCTTTAGGTTCACTTCTGTGAGATTGAAGATCTCATTGAGTCTTCGTGCCCCATACCGAGTCACTTCCTTGCGTATTGACATTATGTTAGTACCAAAAAGCTATGCTGCAGACGTCTGTTGCGATCGGAGACTTGCTAACATTTAGCAAAGCTTTTTAAAGTGTTACATGTCTTTAATCTATATGGTTTGGAAAATTGAGTCAGTGTATTTGATTATCACTATCATCACAATTTGTGCCATATTTTATCACCTTTGAAAATAACTAGTGCTAGCAAGCAAAATGTGAACCAATGTTTACTAGTTTAGAGCGTATTTTCCTGAAGTGTTACATACCCTTTACCTATATGGTTTGTCATAAAACCTAATATCTAACCAACCCAAATAATTTTTTCATATTAAACTGATCATTTAATATGGGAGAATAAATGAGAACAAGGGTTAGAATATAGACACATGCTTATAAATCTATCTCAACACGGGGCCAATGGTATCGGGGTTCAAATGAGAGATGGTTTGTCAAAGAGAAAGCCTAGCTAATGGACCTTGAAGACCTTAGGGTTAGCTTCATTAAAGACCTCCAAAGGTTAGTGTTAAAAGTCCATTGACCTTAGGTAAGATAGGGATGTGGTTGAGATAGGAACCCGGCCCAACCTTGAGGTGCTTGTCGTGCTTGCTGACTAAGGTGCTTGAGGTGCCTGAGGTGCTTAATGACTAAGGTGCTCCATGACTAAGGTTCTTGAGGGTAAGGTGTTCCACAAAGTCAACATGATCTCTACTCATGACGGGGTGAGCCCTCTTCGTAGGAGCTAGAGAGAGAACACACACACCCTCACACAAGGCAAGCTTGGTAAAAAGAAAGCAAATAGGACACTTGTCAAGCTCCTCCTCATGTTGCCCTCATGGTATGCCTAAAGCCTATTGGTTGGCCTCCTAAGGGGTCCAATGATAATTTAGTCAATTTAATTAATTATCTATGCATTTATCAAGTCCTCTCTCTCAAAGGAGCAAGGGGGACACTTGTCCCAACGTTACCCTTGTTGCTTGATGTGCACTAAGCATGTAATTGGCCAAGCTGAAGAGTGATCATAAGTGAGGAACTATTTCTTTCTCCTATGAATGTTTCTTCTTCCTCTTCCCTACCCTCATTCCCCGCTAGCTCTCTCCACCTTTGAAGGTGTTTGAGGCCTTGGGACTGAGGCTGGGGATGTGGTTAATGCTTTTTACAAAGTCTATGTTATGCTCATGATGCATGAATATTTCCATCTTCCTTGCATCACCTAGGTCACAAGGAACACAACGATTTCATTGTACCGAGTCTCTCTTGATGGGAGAATCTATAATACAAAAGCCTATTGGAGAGGGGACCGGCTCCACATAAATCCGGTCCTCAACTATTGTCATGTTCTCTAAACTCTCTCTCTTGCAAAAGTATTGTTCATGATAAGTTAATTAAGTATTAGGGTTATGTTGCTACCGCTAAATAAGTTCACCCTCTATGTTATCAAATTGGTCTCACAAAAATGATCTCTTTAATTCTCCTAATTCTGCTATTCATAAAGTTCATAGGCCATTTCCATTACATTGGTATCAGAGCTATTGGTTTCTCTTTTCTTGCTTAAGAAGAGAGGTTCTTAAGTTGTCCATGAAAGGTTGGGCCTATTCATTGCAATAGGGTAAGTGGGACAGGGATCTATTATCTTAGTTGAGAAGGAGTTAGTTTGAGGTACACCGTTGGGAAGTATAGTCTTAATAATGGATCCTCTAGACCATGTTCACTAGTCTTTGCAATCAATAGTGTCTAAACCACGGGTATGGCTGCTTGAGAATTGATTTTCAAAGGTAAAGAATAGTAGCGACTAAGGTGTTTGAGGGTACCAAAGCACAAAGTAATTTATACATAATTTTAAATAGCATGGCTGAGAATAACCAAGAGAGTAGAATGAACATTGATAAATTTGATTTTTCACATGAAGGTGCTAATGATGATGCCCCCATGTTTGTCAATTATTTTGTTACTAGGTTGAAACAAGCTATGGGCAACCCTGGTTTCCGAGCCAAAGTTACTCAACAACTTTGTGCTTATGGGATTTTCCTTCCTCTCCAAGAGGAGGAAGATCTTAAGAGGCCTCCTGATGAGACCCCCAAAACAAGACTCTCTCCCATACGAGAGGAGGAATCCAAAGAACAAGAAAGTAATGAATCCCTAAGTTCTTTTGAATATGTGACTCCACGAAGACGACGGTCTAGACGATCGCCAACTCCTCCCAAGAGAAAATGGTCAACCCACAATCCTTCTCCTCTCGTCACTTTGAAAGGGAAGAGAGGAAACAAAGGAAGAAAAGGGCAAGAAAGAGGTCACCCTCTTCCCCTTCTTCTTCCCCTTTGTCCTCTTCCAACAAAAGCTATGGCTAATCTCCTAGAGGATACAAGAGGGGAGGACATCGCAAATCTTACCCTGCATGGCGAAGGTCCCAAAATCTCAAAAAAATTCAAAGACAGAGGAAAGAGTATCTCCCTATGATGGAACCTTTGGTGCTACCAATGAAGTATTGGCCTTCATATAGCAATTTGATACGGCCTTTTGGAGATGAGGGCTTCACGGAGTCCTCCAAGCTACACCATGTAGCTATGCACTTCCAAAAATTAGCTCGTCAATGGTGGGCTAGCATTCGTGGCAATGGCAAAGCCCCAAAGACATGGATAAATCTACCAGTTTTCATTATGAAGAAATTCCTTGCAAGCGATGCAAAGGACAAAGTGCTTACCAAATGGCAAAGTTTGAAGCTTATCTCCCATGAGTCTATCCACCAATATGTAGACAAGTTTTGGGATTTACATCTCAAGGCTACTGTCTTTCAAAAGATAGACTTTGCCAAGAAAAAGCAACAAACTCGTGTGGGAATACCTGAAGAGATGGCCGAGTATGTCAACTCTCAACGGCCTGGTTCTATCACCAAAGTAATCCACCACACCATGGTTGCTTCCTGTATCAATTTCCAACAAGGGGCTCAAAGGAATATCAAGCCCATGGAAAGAAAAGACAAAAGTGATGCAAAGGGGAAAACCAATGCCCAAAATTCTTTCCAAGGCAATTCTAATAACAACAACAAAAATCGGTCCAAGGAGAAGGGAGTTTACAAAGGTCAAAATAAACTCTCTCCTCAAGAGATTGAAGCTTTTTTCAAGGACAATAAATCTTTTAAGTGTGGAGAGCAAGGACATGGCTATCATTCTTGCCCCAAGAGAAATGACCGCAATGAGACTCCTAGAGCTTCCACTATCGAAGCTCCAAAAGAGGATTCTCATTGCAAAGGATCACCTCTCTCCTATGCTTGGGGAAAGGTAAGGGAGAATGATGCCTTCATCTTGTTTAACCCTGGCTCTACTCACAACTTCATATTAAAGGAGTTGGCCACCAAGTTCGGCATTTAAGCTTTCGAGATAGAAGATACTGTAACTGCCGATATAGCTTTCAAGGGATACCAAGCCTCCGTTACTTCCTTGATTGGGAAGTTGAGGCTTCATGTCCAAAGCTACGTCGACAAAGAAGACTTTTTTATCTCTCCTCTCTAACATGAGGATGTTATCCTAGGGGCACCATGATTCAACCGCATGGCTGCCAACATAAAATTCCTTGAAAGGAGAATTTACTTCATCTAGAGGGAAAAGAGCATGTATATAGATGCTAATGAGTCTGGTTGTACTATACCACATGTAAATCCTCCTGATTTTGATAAATCAATGAAAAGCGCATTTTTTGCGTACATGATTTTTGTCAAAGATTCCCAAAAAGGTCCTAATGTTTCATCAAGTGTAAATGGTAGGAATCAAGAAAAGTTAGACTTGTATAATTTTCTAAAAGGATTCCAAGATGTGTTCATCGATGATATCCCTATGGACTTACCTCCAAAACAAGGGGATGATGACCATCAAATTGAGCTCCTACCAGGAAGCTCACCACCTGACAAGCCTCCTTATTGAGTTTCCCAAGCTCAACAAGAGGAGATCATGAGGCAAGTACAAGAATTGGTAAACAAAGAGATGGTGAGGCCTAGCTCCTCTCCCTTTTGTTCTCCAGTCCTTTTAGTGCAAAAGAAAGATGGTACATATCGCATGTGTGTGGACCATCGAGCACTAAATCATATCACTATCAAAAATAGATTTCTTGTACCGCAGGTAGAAGATTTGTTTGATATGCTACAAGGTTTGACCTACTTCAGTAGGATTGACCTTAAAAGTGGCTATCATGAAATAATGATAGTGAATGAAGATACCGTAAAGACTACATTTTGTACAACGTTTGGCCTTTATGAATCTCTAGTAATGCCTTTTGGCTTGACTATTGCATCAACCACGTTCGATCATTTAATGGAGAAAATTATAGACCCTACCACAAATTCACTGGAGTGTTCTTTGATGATATCATCATCTATTCCAATTCTTTGGAGGAACACAAGCAACATCTCCAGGTGATTTTTCAAGCATTGAGGGAGAACAAGCTTTTTCTCAACTAAAAGAAAAGCGAATCTTTCCTTCAAGAGATTCAATACTTAGGTCATATTACCTCTCAAGATGGTATCCATATGGATTCATCAAAGTTAGAGGTAATAAAAGAATGGCCTAATCCAAGGAATCTACATGAGCTAAGATGCTTTATTGGTACGTGTGTATACTATAGATGCTTCATAGCAAAATTCTCTCAAATAGCAGGACCATTACATGACTTAACAAAGAAGAACGTTAAGTACTCATGGACTTCTAAGGAGAAAAATGCTTTTGACAAGCTCAAAGATAAGCTTACCTCCCAACTATCCCTTATGCTTCCAAATCTCTCAAAGCCACTTGAGGTCAAATGTGATGCTCGTGGTGATTGCATGCCATAGCATATGAGAGCCGAAGGCTCAATACGGATGAATAGGTCTTGGGCATTTATGAGAAAGAGTTTTTAACTATTTTTAACTATTCTACATGCCCTAGACACATGGAAGCACTATCTATTGGGTACTCCATTTATTTTACAAACAGACCACCAAAATCTCAAGTACTTCATGCCGCAAAGCAATCTTTCCGACAAACAAATGAGGTGGGAAAATTTTCTTTCGCAATTTTATTTTCATATTGCTCACATTACTGGTAAGCACAATCAAGTGGCTGATGCACTGTCACGATGACCAAAAGTTAATGCGGTGTCTATAGCAACTCACAATGATTTATCTTCTATGGTAGATGAGTATGCTACTGACCCTGACTTTAAAGACATAATGTCAGACCTTGCTTTGAGGAAGAAAGAGGAACCATTCACCTTGCAGGATGGTTATCTTCTCCATGGAAATAGGCTATGTGTTACCCACTCTCTTCAACATGATAGAGGGAAGCAACCTGGATTACTCCAACCATTGCCAATCCCTAATTCACCATGGGAGAGTATATCCAAGATTTTATCTTTGAATTACCCAAGTATATCCATGGAAATATGGGAATATGGACAATCATCGACAGGTTTAGCAAGCAAGCACACTTTATTCCTGTCAAAAAGATTATTAAGGCACACCAAATGGCAACTCTCTTCATATCCCAGATTTTCAAACACCATGGATTGCCAACATCCATCGTGTCAAGTAGAGATCCTAGAATGACCGATAATTTTTGGAAAGGTCTCTTTGAAAATCTAGGTGCAAGATTGAATTTCTCTTCGGCCTATCACCCGCAAACGGATGGCAAAAGTGAGATAGCCAATCTTACAATACTCGATCTACTAAAGACTTATGTTACAGAAGTAGATCAATGCTCACAATGGGAAAAGTACTTACCTCATGTAGAGTATGCATACAATAATAATGTCCATACTTTTACGGGAAAAGCACCATTTGAAATAATAGAGGGAAGACCTAAAAGTCCCTTGCTACTTAAAGTACATGGGAAGATCATCGTTGCCGATGAGTATAGCCATGACCTACAATAATATTTCCAAAAGATTAAGGAGGCTATATCCATCTTTCAACAAAGGCAAAAAGCTGATGCTGACAAGAACAAAAGGGCCTTAATTTTTAAAGAAAATGATTGGGTCTTACTTAAGTTTCCCAAGGCTTGATTGAGACAAATGATAGGCAAAAATCCTATGGGCCATCAAAAGTATTATTCTAAACTAGCAAAAAGATACTATCAACTCAAGCTACCCAACCATTGGCTCATACACAATGATTTTCATGTGAGCCTACTTAAGCCCTGGAAAGTAGAGCCACCAAGTGAACCAATTATTGAATACCCTCCCAAAATCAAAGACCAAGAAGAGGTGCTACAACCCGAAGCTATCCTTCAGCATGAAGACAAGGTACTATGACATGGTAAGATTGCCCGACGATATCTTATTAAGTTCAAAAATTATCCTTTTGAAGATGCTAGATGGATGCAAGGAATAAAGCTTAAGGATAGTATGAACCTTGTCAATGCTTACAATGCTACATCAGAGTAAGCAAATGTACATGTTTCTTTTAAATGATCGATGTTTTTGTCTTATAAGATTAATTCTCTTTTTATTGTGCACAAATTTAAGTAGTATGCATGCTTAGAATCATGTTTGTGATGACGAGGTCTCTCAAACACCAAGTAGACATTGCCACTCTACTTTGTAAAAATGAAATGGACTAAAGAGCAGACATGCTTGCGGCAACTATGTCTCCCAAACACCAAATGGATTAGTCATCCATCTTGGAATGATGTCGTAGGGTAAAAAGGGATCCTCTACCTGCTAAGAAAATTTGACTAATGACTAAGGCTTTATCTCTTCTACCTCATAGTCGAGGACGACTATGATTTCAAGGGAGAGGTAATGTCATAAAATCTAATATCATAGTCGAGGATGACTATGTTTTCAAGGGAGAGGTAATGTCATAAAATCTAATATCTAACCAACCCAAAGGATTTTCTCATATTAAACTAATCATTTAATGTGGGAGAATAAATGGGAACAAGGGTTAGAATATAGACATGTGCTTACCGATCTATCTCAACAGGAGGCCAATGGTAAAGGGGTCCAAATGAGAGATGGTTTGTCAAAGAGCAAGGCTAGCTAATGGAGCTTAAACACCTTAGGGTTAGCTTCATTAAAGACCTCCAAAGGTTAGTGTTAAAATTGCTTTAACCTTAGGTAAGCTAGGACTGTACATGAGGTGCTTGTCGTGCTTGTTGGCTGAGGTGCTTGAGGTGCTTGTCGTGCTTGCTGACTAAGGTTCTTGAGGTGCTTTTTGTGCTTGCTGACTAAGGTGCTTAATAACTAAGGTGCTAAGGTGCTTCATGACTAAGGTGATTGAGGGTAAGGTGTTCCACAAAGTCAACATGATCCCTACTCAAGAGGGGGCGATCCCTCTTTGTAGGAGCTAGAGAGAGAACACACACACCCTCACACAAGGCAAGCTTGGTACAAAGAAAGCAAATAGGACCCTTGTCAAGATTTTCCTCATGTTTCCCTCATGGTATTCCTAAAGCCTATTGGTTGGACTCCTAAGGGGTCCAATGATAACTTAGTTAATTTAATTAACTGTCTATGCATTTATCAAGTCCTCTCTCTCAAAGGGGAAAGGGGGACACTTGTCCCAAGGCTACCCTTGTTGCTTGATATGCACTAAGCATGTGATTGGCCAAGCTTGAGAAGGTCCAATCAAATGCAAGCTAGTGCTAGAAGAGGGGGTTGACCTAGGAAGGAGGGGGCTAGCTTGAGGGGTATACTCTCACCCCCCCACACACACACAGATAAACACACACACTCATTGTGTGAAGTGTAAAGTGCAAGAGCTCAATTTTCTTCTCCTAGCTAGTAGAGAAGTTGAGAGCCTACACCAACACTCTTGGCTATGGAATGCAAATCCAACCAAGAGCCATGCTTCAATGCTTTATCTTGCCATTTTCTCCATCTTTATTAATATTCTTTTATGTATGCTAGCAAGAAGAGTGATGATAAGTGAGGGACTATTTCTTTCTCCTATGAATGTTTCTTCTTCCTCTTCCCTACCCTCATTCCCCGCTAGATCTCTCCACCTTTGAAGGTGTTTGAAGCCTTGGGACTGAGGCTGGGGATGGTTAATGCTTTTTAAAAAGTCTATGTTATGCTCATCATGCATGAAGCTTTCAATCACCTAGGTCACAAGGAACACAAAGATTTTATTGTACCAAGTCTCTCTTGATGGGAGAATCTATAATACAAAGCGTATTGGAGGGGGGACCAGCTCCACATAAATCCAGTCCTCAACTATTGTCATGTTCTCTAAACTCTCTCTCTTGCAAAAGTATTGCTCATGCCAAGTTCATTAAGTAATATGGTAAAGTTTCTATTGCTAAATAAGCTCACCCTCTATGTTCTCAAAGTAGTCTCACAAAAATGCTCATTTTTATTCTCCTAATTCCACTTTTCTCAAAGTTCATAGGCCATTTCCATTACATGGTTTGAAAGATTGAGTCAATGTATTTGATTAGCCTTATTGTCATGTTTTGTGCCATATTTCATCAACTTTGAATAGAACTAGTGCTAGCAATCAAAATGTGAACCAATGTCCCATGGTTTACCATAGCTTTTTAAAGTGTTATATGTCTTTAACTTGTATGGTTCAAAAGTCAATGTATTTGATTAGCCTTATCGTCATGGTTTTCCATATTTTATCAACTTTGAACAAAACTAGTGCTAGCAATCAAAATGTGAATAATATCTTGTGTTTTAGCATAGTTTTTGGAACTGTTACATGTATTTAAGCTGATATTTTGATAGTCTAACATGTGCAAAACCTAGATTCACTATACAATAACATTTAAATCATTTTCTTATTGCCCAATGTAGAATGATACCTAAAAAAAAAAAGATAATCATGCGAGTAATTCACAAAGAGTGCATATAGGCAATTTCAATGTGCGTAGATGCCAAAATCCAACAAATTGATAAAAGAGACATTTTCATTAAGGATTTCATTAGCATTGCAAGGGAGAATACAGAGAGTGTAGGCTATGTGAAGAAGACACCATGAGTTCTTGGTGACAACATGTATCAAAGAATTTGATCTACATCAGAAAATCAAAACAATTCTTGGTAGCATGAAGATATGTTGCAGAGATTTGAAAGAATACATTTTCCACATGCAACATAGCCAAGGTAGAGCTATGGAACAAATTGCGCGAATAACAAATAGTAAAGATGAAGAGAGTGAAATTACAAGACTAGTCTACGTTGCCCACGCAAGTAAGGATGGTGAAAGATGCACAAGGAGCCATCAATGATAGGTCAGATGCTAGTGGCACACAAATGTTCATGCAAACAACATTGAATGCTAATTGTACGTATTTGATTGAAATTTTGAACAAAGCCTTAGTAGAAGGTGTTAGAATTGGATGAGGTTCATTTAGTGTTGCAACTTATACACCATTAAGAGAATTTTTTCTTTTTAGAAGACAACAAATACATAGGAAAATGCTATAAGGGAGGGACAAAAGCAAAGTTTGATATCTTCTAGATAGAGCAAGGCATGAAAACATTGCATACATCCATTGTCAGATGCATTAGATTTACTACAGAGGCCCCATGGATTGGTTTCTTTCCATACTATAATGGAGGCTTGTTGGGAGACTTGATGGCCCTTCTCGCAAGGCGCATTTCAACATTGCATGCACAGACTCCATTATGGTTGGAAGAAATTGCCCTCAACAAGTTTTGATCCATTAAGGATAGAGCATGTGCACCTCAAAATGGTGATAGAATGCATGCCATCCATTTTATGTGCATTGGTTGGAAGCATCATAGTTACTCACTTAGTTTGCATTGTACATTGCAATCGACATCCATACAACATAATGCTAGATTTCACACACGTCAATCAACCCCATGTTAGCATTATCAATTGGGCCATGATGCTCAAAATCCCAACCAAGTGAGTATTAAATAATTATGAATATAATTTAGTTGAGCATTTGACATCAATTTACGAGGCAAAGAGTGCACGACTCACAAGAACTATTAAAACGGCCATGGATTGCTCCAGAATCTATGATCAACAAAATAATGATGCGTATACAAGGGCCAATGATATATATATGCCCTCAATTTTATGTATGAGATGTTGATAGATATGTGGAATGCACCTAGAAAAGTATTCTTTAAATGAAGTGTTTTGTCACCCTAACCATTATACTCTTAAATCCATTCAACAAAACGTGGAGGTAGCTCTAGGCTAAAAGGAATGAATATAACATTTTTATCTTTTTAAAAGAGCATTTAAAGATAGATCCTAATCCTGTTCAACAGCCTCTCATTAAATCTACACCGGATTTTTATTCAGCTTAAATACTTAAAAATTACCAATCATTGTTATAAATGATTTGTCACCTAGGTTTTTCATTTGGAAAATTGTTTATCATCATGTTGATTAATATATTTATGAATGGTTTTTCATTTGGACCAACTATCTATAATCTTGTTGATTACTCTATTTTTGACTGGTTTTTCATTTGGGCCAACTGCTTATAATTGTGTTGATTACTCTATTTTAAGCATTTTGATTTCTCTGGTCTAATGTGTTCATGTCATGGTTGATAAACATTTTGAATTAAAGATTGATAGAGTAGATGCTTGAGAGAACAACGCTTGGCCAAGATGTAGATATTTGTCTATTTGTTGTGAATTACAGTTCTCACACCCATGATTGAGTAGGATCAAGCACATGACGCACAACCTACCCCAACAAATCATCACCAAGCAGCTCGTAATTCCTTTCAATGCATGAAGTCTCTAGCACATGGCATGTCAGCACAACAAACAATGAGTATAGCTCATTGTCTATCCAAATGGGCAAACCTGAACCATGTGCAATGGAAGGATATCAACAAAAAAGTGACCAAGGAAATGATAAAGACAATATGGCCACATGAAGACGCAGAAATCAAGAAAGGTGGGTGGAAAGTGTCAAAGTGTCTGCATCAAGAGAGCAAAGAAAAGGCTTGGAAGATCTACTTGGAAGTGTTGATACATCATTGCACAATGCAAATTGTGCCCTATACTTAGCAAAGATGTTGTTTGCATAGTTTATCCAGTAACGTCCGATAGACTTCTACTCAAAGGAGACCACCGTGGCTACACACGATATAAGGAAGAGTTGTGTGACATTCACAGAAGAGGATTTGGTGCTAATAGTTGAAAGTGGAGAGGTAAACTTGAAAAAGGGAAAAGAAATTTTGATGACACAATTGGTAGAGAAGGAGACAAAAATCACACGGCTCCTTCAAGTACCCCAAACACCTCCAACATCATAAGCAAGAATGGAAAAAATTCCCCACCTGTCCAAGGGACACACATAAGTCACTTGGTTGTCCATCTGGATTTTTTTTGTCACATTAGTTTCAAATGCATCTTTATCCTCTCGATGCCTTATGCGCTACAAAATTTTTGATGGATGGAGTGGTTTCTACACATTGGCATGTGGCCACTCTTACCGTCTCATTTTCTTAATTAGACTAATGCAAAACAATAGTTGACGTTGAACCTATTCTAAAGAAGTTTAATAGGGTGTGTATTACATGCTCAGGATGGCCAATGAGTATAAATTCAAGCCATCTTGACCAAGCACCCCTAGTGCAATAAGGAATCTATTCATTGTTGAAGAAGGAAAGTCTGAACATAAACCTTCACAAGAATAGACATTGTAATTTTGACTTAAAGTAGCACTGTATACATTCAAATCTTGTTAAAGAATATAAACATGAGTTAAAATTTCATGTCTTGCAAACTTGTGACATCTTATCCGGAGTGTGTGCAGTCATTGTTTTGCTTTATGCATGTCCATCCTTTCTTGTCTAATGAATCATCTATGTCTATCGTGAGGTTCTCTTTTATCTCAACTATTGTACACTAAGATAAACCAACATTGAACTCACTTTTCTCTTTTGTTCAACATCATACACCCAACTAGGCATTTCTTTCTTGTATCCAACACTTTTGATATGATGCAATATCTTTCTATTCTAAAATATGTAAACTAATTTTTTATCTCTATTTGTTGATAATCTGTTACAAATTGTGCTATGAACATGCTTATACATACTTCAATTTCTCTTAGAGCTCTACTACACATTGCTGCAGCACTTTCATTGCAAGTGGATGTAGAGTCAAGTAATGCTCACCATTGTCCATCATCCATCACTTCCATGCAGGTTTCTCTTTTGCCATTGATTGAAAAAAATCATTTGCAAAAGGTCCTTCTTTTATTTTGAATGCACTCAACTATGTGGTGCAATTAATATGATCTTGAGCATTGGAGTAGAATGTATTGATGACTTGATCAAAATCTGTGACCACCTCTGTATTTGACATCAAGTCTAAATTCCAATGCTTTGGATCGAGCATGCAAGCCACACTCTGGAGTGGACTATGAGCACTCTTCCACCTAGCATAATTGTATTTGAACAAAAAATTCCATTGTCTAATAGAGTGATATTTGCCACTCTTTTTCCACTAACAAAATCTTCTAGCTTCGTAGGATTTTCTAAACTTTGCTAGAGTGTCCACTAAGTCATCCATACTTTCCCTAGGTTTGGTGATTTTTCATCAAGGTTGCAAATTGCAATTAGCATGCATCATTATATAGTAAGCATCCATTACACTCGTCCATCAAGAAGGCTTGTTTATGGATCCTCTTAAACTCATAACCTTCTCTTTCATTCATTTAGACTGATCAAGCTGTCATTTATCAAGTGCCATACAACCAAAAGTATCAATTATAGTGCACTTATTACATTGGAGAGACTCCAATGTGTAATAGTGCATGCAAAATCAAGTATCAACATGGAATTTTAACATAACTGACATGTGCATCATGTATATACTCTTTGTCGTTTCAAGATAAACTTCACAACTTGATTCGCGATGTTGACTATTTTGGCAAACCAAGTGGTTTCTTCACTAGTATACCAATCTTTTAGCACCAAGTTTAAACTATGCGTATTGCAATTGATTGGCATAAATGTGTGGAAAGCATCTTTTTGTTATTTTATTAGCATTGTTATAATTCTTTGCATTGTTTCCTATGACTGCTTGAATGACAGTTCAACATCTATTTCTTTAATTACACTCATCAAAGCATTAGCAATATAAGAAATCAATTTTAATAGCATTGGAATTGTCAATACCTTTCATGAAAGTCTCTCCTCTTGGACACACCAACATAACATTGATCAATGGTCTTCTTTGAACATTTCTTTTCTGATTGTGTACTACTTGTGCCAACATTTTCTTCCATTGATTGCAATTATAGCTGAAGACATAAATATTTACAATTGAAAAAATAATTTTTTACTTTTCAATATATATTAATAAAGAATTTCATTAAGAAAGCAATCAAATCGTGCGATTTGCAAATAACAAGTAACATTTGTAAAGATCACACTGTCTTTATTTAGGGGTGATAAAATCTTATTATTTTCTCAATTATTTTCACATGCAACAAAAAATAGTCAACTCAAATACGATAAAAACGTTAATTATTTGCAATAGAGAAATAAAAATATGTATGATTTTGATCTCATGCACCAATAATTTTTCACAGTACACAATGCATAAGCTCTATCCAACATTATGCATGAAACAAAATTATGAAATATTCAATGCAATTACACACTTGAGAACTACTTTCACCCAATCAAGGATTTTAGACCCCTCATAGATTCAATTAAATATGTAAGAATTGCTTTCACCCAATTAAGGATTGTAGCTATCGTATTGTGTAGTGACAAGCAACATACATCAAATAAAACCAATGACAGTGTGAAATGCAAGACTTCAAAGATCTTCATATACACAGTATACTAATATAGGACACTCAACCCCTAACTAATGACTCATTTCTAGTATATACTCATCTTCTTAAACCAGCTTCAACCCCCTTATGGACCGGTGGCTTCGTTATGATGAGCATGATCCTAAAGAGACCCAATTGTTCAGCATAGTACCTTTGTCTTATGCCAAGGTTTTTAATCATTTACAATTTGGTCACCATAATAAGAATCATGTTCATCCCAATATTAGGACTTGTGACTCAGTAACCTTAGGTCAGTTCACATGGAGAATGAATTGTCCTTGGCACAAGGATATGCTCCCTAGGGATTTGCCTAATCAATGGCTGAAATTGGTAGCTTTTTTTATATATACAAAATAGTTGGCTAGTGTATATTAAAAACCCGACAATCTTACAAGTTAGGATGGTTTTTGCAAGTTAACAAGAAGATCATGTTAACATTTAAGGTGATTACATGTTTTAGAAAGTGCTCACTCAATGTTATTAACATGTTTGCGTGTTTGTGATCACGTTATGTAACCCTTGGTAATTACAATCTTGAAGCCCTTGGCCCCATCTACCTACTTTACACATCCAAATGAATACTTTGATATAACAAATATTGGATTTTGGTGGATTTCCATTTAGTAAATGAGGTATGTTAAGATGTGGCTCAAATGATCTAAAATGATAGTCTAGCACTACAAGAGGTACTTAATAGTAGCAACGCTCGGAGTGCGACGGTCAAATGTGAAAAACCACGGTGTCGCTATGGGCATCGCTAAATTACAAGTAACTTAGCGACGCTCATAGCGACGTCGTCAGGGCTAAAAAAAATAACTGAGAGCGTCCAAAAACTTAGATCTCAGATCTGAGTTTTCGGCGTGCGCTCAAGCAAGCAAGGTCACGCGCGCTCTCGCTCTCTCTCTCTCTTTCTTCTCCACACACACACACACACACACACACACACACACACACACGAGGAGAGGAAGGAGAGCCAGATATGCTCCTTCCCTCTCCTCACTCTCATGTTCTCTTCCCCTCTTTCTCTCTCCCTCTCTCTCTCTCTCTCTCACACACACACACACACACACACACACACACACACACACACATTGTGTTTTTGAGAGAGAGAGAGAGAGAGAGAGAGAGAGAGAGAGAGAGAGAGAGAGCACAAGAATAAACAAAAAACGTACACACACATACATAAACAAAAAATGCACACACACATTGAGAGAGGAAAAGAGAGAGAGAGCATGCATAAACCAAAAACGCACACACACATGCATAAACAAAGAATGCACACACACATTGAGAGAGGAAGAGAGAGAGAGAGAGAGAGAGAGAGAGAAGAAGAAGAAGAAGAAGAAGAAGAAGAAGAAGAAGAAGAAGAGAGTCTTAACATCGTAGGAAACTATCCCAAGAGACCTTAAAGATCTAGTCGATAGGAGTTGAACTCAAGACCTGTTATTCATGAGGGAAATGGCATAACCAATCTATCACAATTCGGTGATAGAAAATTTATACCATTTTTCTCCTTTTTTTAATGGCGTGCACACACACCCACACACACACACCCGAGAAGAAGAGAGTGTAATTTAACGTTGTAGGAAACTAATTAAAGAGACCTAAAGATCTAGCCGACGAGGAGTTGAACTCAAGACCTGTTATTCAAGAGGGAAATGGCATAACCAATCTACCACACTTGGGTGATAAAAAAGGTTATACCATTTTTCTCTTTTTATAGGCACACACACACCCATACACACACACACACACACACACACACACACACACACACACACACACACACACACAAGGAGAAGAGAGTTTTAACATCGTAGGAAACTATCCCAAAAGACATTAAAGGTTAGGTTAGATGTAGACTTATGTTAAATTAGATTTAGGTTTATTTAAGTTAAATTAGATTAGATTTAGGTTTATTTTTAGTTAGATTTACATTTGATTAGATTTAGGTTTATTTACGTTAGATTTAGATTTACGTTATATTAGATTAGATTTAGGTTTATTTAGGTTTATTTAGGTTTATTTACGTTAGATTTAGATTTACGTTATATTAGATTAGATTTAGGGTTATTTACGTTATTTACTTGTTATTGAAGAGGGAAATGGCATAACCAATCTACCACACTTGGGTGATAGAAAGGTTATACCATTTTCTTCTTTTTATCGTTTAAGATAAGGTTAGATTTAGATTTATGTTAGATTATATTTACGTTTATTTAAGTTAGATTAGATTAGAATCATATTTAGGTTTATTTTGAGTACACCGAAGGATTATATTGCCTACGCGTTTGAGAGTGGCCGGTGTCTTGGTCACTGCGTCGGAGATGCTTAGGAGTGACTTGAACACTGCGTCGGGGTCACCTAGAGGCAACGAATGAAATATCAGCAAGTAGGGGACAGAAGAGAAGTTGAAGCAGCATGCACCAAGAAGAGGGCACTCATGGAGAGCTGCTCCCAAGCTCTAAGGAGAGTCAGACGGCTTCACAGAAGTTCCAAGAGACGTGCAAGCAAGCAAGCGGGTCCACACAAGAACTACTGCACAGCTACATAACTTTCGAAAGTGCCATTTTTTCAAGCGCTGATCGCTTTGTTCTCATATTAATTCTGCTGGGAGAGACCACCTCCCTGATGGGCAAACTGGAGAAAGCTTGCAGATTGTCAGAAGAGGAGCACTCTAGATCTTGCATTGTAGCTCTAAAAGCTAAGAAGAAGGGCTTTTACCCTTCAATGGAGCGAATCACCACATGTTCAATTAGGTTAGATTTAAGATAAGATTTTGGATTGAGTTTTTATATTAGAGTCTAACTTCGAGATTACGGTAAAAAAGTTAGAGTTAGACAAACGGTGAAAAGATCTACTGTGAAAAGATGCTAAGATGCTGTGAAATGCTACAGCTAGAGAAGAGGCAAATGGGTTTTGTCCATTACATGCAGTATCATGTAGATGTGGGTGTGTAGATTTATTGTACCCACAAATATAGGCATTGACCAATAAAGACGAGATTATAACCCGGTGGTTCTGATCTCCGTGCACCTCTAGACCGAGGTGTGTTGGGATTGGACATGACTAGAGAATGTGAGGTAGTTTACATTGTGAACAAAGAGAGAGAGAGAGAGAGAGAGAGAGAGAGAGAGAGAGAGAGAGAGAGAGAGAGAGAGAGAGAGAGAGAGAGAGAGAGAGAGAAAACGAAGAATGGCAATAGAAGATTAAATTTGTTGTCCAGGTTATAAGATTTTTACCCTCATTATGAGTAGTGACAAGGATGTGGGGCCGTCCAACCGAAACACCTATCTCTCAACGAGAATCTTATGTCCTTGTAATCATTGTAAGCATGCTGTGCGACGGACAAGACGCTGAGGCGGTCCGGGGCAGGCAACAAGAAGAGCGGCCTCTAAACACCCTTCGAGGCTCCCGTTCTGCTCAATTGGGGCTGGGGCAAGCACAATCAGAGATACAACAGCCCACAGCCAGAAACCAAACAAGAAAAGGGGCACCACCTAGTTGTAGATGCGAACTAGGACGCACGTGAAATCTCCTTGTACTCAAACGCACAAAGAGAGGGGAATGCAAGATAGCCACACACACCAAACACAAACATTCACCTCGCCAGAGAGAGGTAAAGAGCACAAATCAACTTGAGCAACTCAGTCTTAGCCTTAAAGGCTAGATGCACACAAAGCTTGATGAGAAATAGAGAGACAACACAAAACTTGACCTTGTTGCCAATACACAAATTGTCTTAGGGTCACGGGAGTTCTCTCACCGAGCACCCTCTTACAATTTACCTTTTAGGCAAACAATTCAACAAGCCCTCAAACCACCAAGCATGAAATGGCACAACAAACTTCAAGGACAATATACCTTCAACCACCTGATGAGCCAACTTATCAAGTCAATTTGGAGAGAAGAGTCGTAGTTGTAGCATACAATTGCACCCAAAACTATGAATCTTATTTATGGACGAGAGTAGGCTACAAGTGTGATTGCAAAGTATAGTATCACTCCACTCCTCTAGATGATATAACTAACTTCAAGCTTCTCCATGCACCTATGTGTAGTGATGGAATAGAGCACTCACGATGCACACATTCTACACAACTAGTCTTGAAGAGTGGTGTGTTATGTGTTGAGAATGGTGTGGTGTAGTGTGATCATGTGATGATTTACAAGGGAGAGAAGGGCTCTATTTATAGGTTTTAGAAGCCCCGATTTGGATTAGGCCTAATCAAGTTTATTTGAAGGAATAAAAGATTATGCATATTTTATTTTTTATTTTAATGAGGGTGGGTCTCTCTTGTCCTTTGAGTCACATGGATGTGGACTCAAGGGAAGAGAATTTTTGAGGATGAAAGGAGAGAGGATTGAGTGAATAATTTGGGAGTGCCTACTCTAGTAGAGGGTGCATTTTACAATAAGGTTAGTGGTTAGTAGTTAGTAATTATCACTAAAAAATATTTACAAAATCATTCACCAAATGGTGAGATATATGATGAGAAAAGTTAGAGAAGGGATAAGCTTGTAAAGCAAGGTTGAAGCTTGGAGAAGTTGACATTCACCTCTTTACAGCACCGGTAGAAGAAGCGGTCAGCATGGCGAAGTAACGCGTGTCGATGAAGCTACGTTATCTTCAAACCTTGGAAAATTCATGATAAAGCCTTCATTTGTAGAGGTTAACCTTGGATTTTTGCTGATTTTTTGAAGTTCTTTACAAAGCTGAAGAGAGTATGGTAATATGGATATATATGTAGAGAGAAAGGGGGACACCTAGGGTGTAGAAATGGAGGATGAAGGCTATGGAGGTGTGAGAGAAGTGGCAATGGTGAAGAGGGTGAATAAGGACATGGGATTTGCAGGTTTGGGAGTGGGAAGGAGAGGGAGGAGTGTGTGTGAAAGAGGAAAATGATAAAGTGGAAGAGGGAGTGTGGCTGCATAGCATGGGCAAACTGGGGTCCACCAATAAAATCATAGCTCACAGCTCGTAGCTCAAAAAAATATGAAAAAATTTGAGGTGAAATTGCAGCTCACGAGCTACAACTTTTGTTTGTATCACCTTTTCAAATTCGGGGAGCATGCGATCTTTAAAAATTCAGCAAAACCGACTATTTTTTCCACTGCACAAGGTCCTTGTGAGGTCCTTCTTTGGATGATTCTTTTGAATACCTCCAAGAGTGAGCTCCCCATGGTGCATGCATGCATTCCACATACCCTTGACCTTATTTGGTAGGTCTGTAATTGAAGATATTGTTGAGATCATGATATAAATGAATAGTACAACTAAGAAAATCAAATATTGAGGGGTCTAAGAAATATGTACATGTCAAATATAAATAATATAGGTGGAAAAAATATAAAGGTTATAAGTCTACCATAAAAAGATGAATATTTTGGGTGGTCTAATTTATGAGAGTAATAAAGAATAGATGTAGGAAGGAAAAAATCACAATAGTGAAAAAATATACACATAATAGAACTAGTTTTTTTGGATTTTTGTTAGGATGGAGTTACACCAAAAATAAGAGAAGCTTGCATGAAATTATTTTTATATGGAATAAAGAGTATGCAAAATGGTAAGAAAAAATATGGTAATGGTGAGTCAATGTACATAGCATAAATAACACACCATAGGTAGAAATATTTAAATAATATCAAAATAATTATGAAAAATCCTTTTATTTAGGCCCTATATACATTGAAATATTTACACACAAATGGGCGATAATATACTTATAATTTTTTTTAAATTAATTTTTTTGGCTCAACTAGCCCAGTGACTAGCTAGCTGAGGGTTTTTAAGAAAATATGGAGAAAGTCCCTAACTCACACACGCCTATGTACAGTGAAATGGTAGGGATAACCAAAATGTTTGAGTGATTTCATAGGGTGAGGTAGCTTACTATGGCAATTTTGGAAAGCCAAAAAATGGCTATCAACGCATTTCTTTGCAGCACGTTCGCGAATTTGGCGATTTCGATCCATCTATTATAGATCGAGTTGTTGCCAATTATAACTCGTCGGACTCTGACGTTGGCCAATAGGCAGCAGTCTTGCAACCCAATAGACGTGTTCGCAGGCGCTTTGGTCAAGCAGCATATGTGAGGCCACAAGATGTAGCCTCTGACAGCTCGGGGGATGATCATGCAGACCACATTCCCAACAAGGCAATGTTTGAGCCCGAGATTGAGGGATGTTTGCCATGGACGGATGTTTGTCTCTTGACGTCCGTAACACAATCTACAAACTTGCGAAGTTGGTGCAATGGATCTCACAAAAGGAGATCAATGTAGACTCCATACCATTCCCCAAACTAAATGTTGTGGAGGTTGTGTGCATGTTTGAGAAGCATTTTCCTACTACCATGCTAGCCATTCAAGTGCATATTCTTGTTCACAAAGTTGATGAGGTGGAAATAGCTGGCACAGTACATTCTAGATGGATGTTCTTTTTAGAACGTTTCATGAAAAAACTCAAGGGATATGTGCGTCAGAAGGCACGTCCGGAGGGTAGCATGGTAGAAGGTTGGCTGGTATCAAAGTCCCTAGTGTACATTGGAGAGTGGCTAGACGGATTTGATAAAGCCCAGGATACGCTATGGCAAACCATAGATGATGAGCGCATATATGGGATTGTCATGTGAAATCTCGGTGTTGAGAAGAAGATGACGGAATATCTAGAGGCTAAAATCAACCGATTTTTCATGCTTCACAATCCAGTGATGAAAAACTGGATTTCACAATATGAGGATGCAAAGCAAGAGCGACAAAGGGCATGAATCGAGTGGAGACGGGGAAGACGACCACTGATGCACTATCCGACGGGTCTGGAGAGCCTACCAACATTCATGAGCTTAAGATGGCTGCACAACCAATTGAAAAGCGCACAACAGTGCGGTGAAGAAGTGACTAAGGAAGAGTGGGAGTACTCTCGGGGTTGCACGACCAAGGTAAGTTTGCAATGTACAACTAGTGACTTTCTAGATGTTTGAACGGCCACTCATAATCTTTGTTGGTTGTAGTATAAGTCATACACATCAGCATGGTGTAAAGGTCGACATTTTAGGGTGGAACGGATCGACAAAAAGCATTTTACTTAAGATTGTGGAATCATGGCAAAATTAGAACAGTCTAGTCGACGACGACGGTCCTCTGATGCAGATCTTGTGGTGGCAGAACTCACTTACTTCAGCACGCTACAAGAGATTTTGAGGATCGATTATAGAGGATTTTTTGTTGACTTGTTCGATGTATAATGGTTCAAGATAATCATGGAGGGTCGCAACGCTATTGTGCGTAGAGGAGAGTCTGGTTTTCTTGAGGTGGATTCAACTAAGAAATGGACTGAACTAAGAGACACTTTCGTACTACCCGAGCATTGTGAACAAGTAAGTACGTAAATAGTTAACATCACATTTTAGATTTATGTGCTTGGAAGCTCTCATGTAAGTTATGTGGCTCTTGCAAGTGATATTTCATCCTACAAAGTCTGCATCAAACTGGTGGTACGTCATAGAGGTAGCCCCTCGTAGTGCACGGACGTATGAAGGCTACCATGTGCCAATCACAGCGGCATCAATGGAGGAGATCGGAGAAGATGCTCAGTCAGGATCTACAAAATGAAACAGAGGACATCTATTTAAACGGAGAGCTCTATATAGATAAAGGAAGCTATGCTGAGCTATGCGAGGATGAGAGAGAGATCTCTTAAAGCCATAAATATTGTATTTGAACAATTTTGCTACATTTTGTAAAAACTCTGGCTCTCTAAGTACCTTCCATGTTGTATAACGCTCTTTTGATTTTGCGCTCACATCCTGGGAAATCCATGGCCACATGCAACTCCACCACCTGGTTTTTCGACTGCAAGATTTGATTGTGTGCACTCTCTCTCTCTCTCTCTCTCTCTCTCTCTCTCTCTCTCTCTCTCTCTCTCTCTCTCTCTCTCTCTCTCGATTGAAAATTCTAAGTTATCGACTTGCCTCTTCCGTCACTCAAGTTGAATAGAAGAAGAACGCTTCATTGTATTTAATGGTCTTTGCGTCCACTCCAGGTACGTATGCTCTAGATATGTTTTCACAATTAGGGACAACGAGCACCTCCTCCTCTCTCTCTCTCTCTATCTATCTATCTATCTACTTGTCCATGTTTTCTACTCCATTCATTCAATACTAAGTTTAAATGTTCGTGTGTTTAATGCATGTATGGATGATGAGGAGTTTCTTTCTTCTTTGTCACCCTAGCAGAGACAGTGGTACGTGGAGTGTCATCGCTCTGGCACACCATCGCGCGTTCCTACTCCATCCGCATCTCCCTCTGTTTTGAGCATTCAGCACGCTCCGAAGCTTCGATGTCGACGAGACGATCTTCACACTCGTCTAGGCGCCATCGCTCTAGTGGTGGCGGTGGCGGTTGTTGTGGGGATGTTGCCGCCAATGCTTCGACACCGCCTCGTGTTCAACGAGGCTCTTTACCCTCCCCTTCTTTGCCCGTCCCGACACCAGCCATGACATTGCCATCGACACCAGGTTTTGCATGGCTGACTGCCGTTCCTAGCAGCTACACACCACTAGCTACTCCTCTAAGAGTCACTCAATGTACACTCCTCACTTCGGGGCTCAGACTTCAGTGGAGACACCTGACGTCCGTACCCCCGTTGACACGTCGCTAGAGACCCCTGTCAGGACACCAAGGTTCACGCGTCAGCGGCGAGAGGGTTTGCCTTACTCCGTCGACTTCAGTGGCGGCATCATCTTGGATGATGAAGGCAAGAAGGTGATTTCGCGCATGGGCGATCTTTGCTCTCAGGTGTTTAGACACTACATACTAAACACCCGAGTGAAGTACCGAATGATTTAAAAGACAGAGTCATCATCATGCTTCATGACGAGTTTCCCGTTCCAACACGGGATGACCGCTTCAATGAAGACGTGATGAATGTTCGAATGTGCAAATACTGCAAGCACAAGCGTTCCGAAGTGCAAGAATCAATCAAGCATGGGTGGAACAGACCAGATTGGCTGGCCAAAGAAGATTGGAAGAATGCGAAGAAAGCAGCGCGCGAGAATCCCGACAAGTGGAAGCAACGAAAGGAGGCAGCCAGAGCGCGAGTAGAGGCAGGGAGCTCGCACCACTTGGGGAGTGGCGGGTGGGCATAATTTGAGGCTGATTTTGTAAGTGTTTTCGCATTGCTCTCTATGTTTGATAGTTTAGGGTTTATGGGTTTTTAAATTTTAACATATTGGATTCTTTGTATGTTTTGACAGTGGTCGATGACAGGACGTGATCCCACACCGTATGAACGTGAGTACGTAGACAGGAAGGGCTTAAACGCCCTTATGGACATTCTGAGTTCTCGCGGCGGCATGGTTAGTATTAGGGTTTATTATTTTCTATTTGTATTGTTTTATAAGCGTCGCTATATGTTTATACTTACAAAAAGCTATCTTATTGTTTTTTTTTTCAAAATCCGACAGATACGCTGCTTGGACGCAATGAGACGTCTGATTAGACGACGTCAGTTTAGCCATAGCTAAATAGCTTTAGTTTCTTTTTGTCATAGCTTATGTATCATGAGACGACTTTTATACGTCTTTTTGAAAACCATGTATATTTTTTAAATAATGACAATGGTTTGTAACTATTACATTTGCAAAGTTTAAAAATCAAGTGATTTTGCCTATGTGTACAATTGTCATTGATTTACTTTCATCAATTCACGCTTGTCAGTTTTGTATCTTTATTTTGCAAACAATACTTACTATGGATGATGGAGTTAATGGTTATATTGTCTTGTGGGTGACTATTTTGGGTCTATATCTACCTTTGCACCTTTTTTCAAAGGTGAATCAATTAATGAAACATTCAATATGGTTGATGGGTGATGCCCTGCCACCAAATTTTTTTCCTCTCGGGCGTCTGTATGAACGTCGCTATATAAGGCTCTGCAGCGTCGCTATAGATGGCTCTGCACCGTCGCTATATAGCGACGTTTATAGCGATTCATATAGCGACTGTCATAGCGATGCTTATAGAGACGTCGCCCTATTGACGCTGGTAGCGACGCTCTTAGCGACGCCGGGGGTTATAAAAACCCAGTGTATTTTCGTCGCTAAAAGCGTCACAAGAGCACACAACCTCTTGTAGTGTAGTTAGCTAAGTAGCTAACACTCTTTTAGTTATGGGTTTGCATTTGTGCCTCTATTTTTAGAGTTTTATTCTCTTAGTTATATGAGGGCCACAAAATATACAATGCCAAAATTTTTAAAAGTAAGGGCTCCTAAAGCCTTCCCGTTTTTCGAAGTTCTTAAATATAAAATTAACATAACTCCTGCATGTACACAATGTCATATTTAAAAACCAATTTTTGGAGAGATCCCCAATCATTAATATGCATAACACCAAAAAATTGGAAATTTAGTCTTAATTAGATGCAAAAATTATTGAAAAAACGCAAGTACATGAGTTTGTGGCCCATCCATGAGAGAGAGAGAGAGAGAGAGAGAGAGAGAGAGAGAGAGAGGGCTCCTTTTCTTGCTCTGAACTCTTCATTCCAGGTCTCCCTCTTTTTCTTTCTTTGCCTTGGCCTCCACTCCCCTTTCCAATCCATCTCCTCATGCCATGTGGTAGGGGCCCTTCAAGATGCGTTAGATAGTATAGAGATGTATAGAGATTACACCTATCGTCAATTTTTTTTGGCTAAATGGTCACACTTGCATGCTTTACACACTATCTCATAGAGGTGATCAGATCCATAGAGGCTAGCTTAGGTAAAGTATGCAAACAGTGGATGAGTTTGATGACTCAACCATTACTTTGGCCCAGTTTGGAATGATGTTTTGACAATATTTTTTTCCTACCAAATGACATAGAGATTGGGGCTCATTAGGACACTCGCTCCATGGCAAGAAATCCATTGTGCCCATAGCTTGCTTCCATGCTTGATGCCCTACCTCAATGTTAGATTATGTCAATATTTTTCCCTTTCTCTTGACCTATCTATGCCGCTTTAATATCTAGACAACCAATTTTTGTGCCCTCCTTTGACAGAACAATTTCCCCTTTGTTGCCCATGCTAGTGCCACCACTTGCCTACTTAGTGTTGGGAACTTTTTCTCAAAGCTGATGCATGGTTTCATGGTGTGTGCCCCTACTACCCATAGACCACAATCGCTGCCTGCACCATTGGATACCTTGCATTCATACTTTTTTGCCCCAACATTTCACCTTCACATTTGGTTTTACAATTTACTCGTTTTTGTATCGCATGAAGGAATCTCGTTAATTTTCCACAAAAGATTTCCTTTTTATGAAGTTGGTGGAACCAACTAGGGTCTTTGCATTTGTAAAAAGAAAATGAGCAGTTACTATAACATGAGTCCCTCTCATGTCCTTAGCTCCAAATGTGGGCTCTCTCTCTCTCTCTCTCTCTCTCTCTCTCTCTCTCACACACACACACACACACACACACACACACACACACACACACACACGTGTGTGTGTATATGTATACACACATGTGTGTGTATATGTATACACACACACGTGCGCGCGCGCGCGTGTGTGTGTGTTGTATTAAGATAATAATTATACACAAAGGAACATATTGTTCAAAAGATAGCTGGCTTTAGACATTAGGAAGGTGGTTTGCACAAAAATGATTTTGCCTTTGCCTCATTTTTGTACAATATAATCAGAATGCAATGACATTCCAATTATCCTATACATCAAGATTAAACTAGTGAATTAGGATGAAATACGTCTTCATTTCCAAGGTAGGATTGCAGTAGCACTAAACTAGTGAATTATCATATACATCAGGGTTAAACTAGTAAATGAGGATGAAATATGTCTTTATTTTCAAGGTCGGATTGCAACAACGCTAAACCTTTTCAAGTCAAGATAGAATTCTCACTTTCATCCATATAGTCAACACTTTCTGTTATCCATGTCAAAATTCAAAATTATTAGACTAACTACTGTCCTAAATAGTACTCAAAAAGTATTAGCAAATCTCAAGTAATTTCCACATTTTTTGAGCTAAACTAACCTTGCCAAAACTGCATTCTCGGAGTAGGAACCATGTGATCTTGGAAAACTACTTTTTAAAGTAAACTTTTAGTGTATCAAAGAGTTCAAACCTATCAAACCATCCATAAGCTAACCAACACTTGTATGCAAAACTTCAAAGTGATTTGAGAATCTTTCTTTTATAACTACAACCATAATGTATGGACCATAGTTGAGCCCTTCAAATAGCGGGACAAAAATTACTCAATTGGAGAGAGTATTACCAAAGTCAACAACTTAGGAGAAACTATGTCATATAGCTAAGGAAATCCAAAGCACTCAAAAGCTACAATACTGCAAATTGATGAGCTAAAACTTAGGTAGACCATATCAAAGTCTTAGAACCAAAAAATCCAAACCAATCTGATCAAAGTTAGAAAGATGCCATATTTCAGAGAAACAATCGACTACAAGTTTCCAAAAGTGAAGTTCCTCAACACATAAATCACTTTAAGAGTTAGTGATATCAAAGAATCCCAACATCAAATTGAAGAGACCAAAACAATCCAAGGTCATCCAATGCATATCCGGCAAGTAACCAGCAAACTCATTACTCAATTTTCATATACCTAGCAAGAAAAAACTATCATAATCTAGATGATATCCATATCCATAAAATTGGGGATGTAAAGGCAATGTCCACATTGCTTTTAGGATCAACAAAACCAGCAATAGGCTAGTGCCATTCACGAGAACTCAATCCTCAAGGATCAGCAGAACCAATAATATGCTAGTACCAGCTAGTCAACAATAAGTTGTCATGAATCCAAGAAAGTAGGGAAGCAGACATCCCTATTTTTCTTTTAGGATCAACAAAACTAGCAATAGGCTAGTGCCATTCATGAGAACTCAATCCTCAAGGATCAGCAGAACCAGTAATATGCTAGTACCAGCTAGTCAAACAATAAGTGGCCATGAATCCAAGAAAGTAGGAAAGCAGGCATCCCTATTTTCTATTGTGTCCAAGATTTCCTACCCCGGTTATTCATCGGAGCTTACTAGAGTCAAACGTTTAATGCATTTCTTGTTATTTGGGCAAGGACCACCAACTATCATGCCAAGAGATACATGCAAGCCAGCTAATGAGGAAAATAGGATAAATAATACCATGTCTGTCAAGAACCAGCAATATCCAAAGTTAAAATATCCATAGTAATGAAGCCAACAAAAAATTTCCATTGATACACAGCAAAATAGGAATACCACCGTATTCTACTAGTAAAAGCACAATCAGAGCTGCCTTATACAAGCCATCCTAAATTATTTTTTGTCTAAGTAGCATCATATTCGAACATCCAACCAACTAAAGTGAGAGTTTGACTATCAACACCTGTTTAGTGATGTGAGCTTTATCATTTGAGGAGATATCTGCGATCTCGTATGGAGCCCCTTTCCACTTTCTTTGTGCTTTTTTGCGGGGCATCCTGAGGCCAGTTTTAGATTGAAAATAGGGTTAAGCAAATGACCAAAAACTGTCAGATAGTTGGAAAAAATGCAAACTTTGACCATAAATTGAAAAATGAGCATAAATTTGTCAAAACTACCCAAAAATTGACCAAATTTCACCAGTGCATCTAAGATTACTATAGTCATATAGACATGAGTTCACATATGAAATTTGGCTCTGAGGTACATGGATCGCGATCCATGTTGGGAAACATTTTGAAGAACCGATGATACCATCTAGTAGGGCTCATCAAAGTGATACCTTGGTCCAAATTTTTTGAGATTTGGACCATTGGTTAGGATCTTAGGTCAATTCTTGGTAATTTTCTTTAGACTTAGAGAATTTGGGCATTTTGGTTTGGATTTTGGGATCCATATGAATTGATACTTCATGGCTAGGCTATGTGTGATGTTCTGAGCCAAATGATGAGATTTTGTCTCTGATTGGGCAAAAAGGTACATGGATCGCCATCCATGTTGGGAAGGCTTTTGGGGCAACCTTTTGCACACATGTTCCTATAGGTCTTCCTAGCACACTGGTGAAATTTTTTCAAGTTTGGACTTGTTTTTCCTATGTTTACTTAATTTTTTAGTTTATGGTCATGCTTGTCTCATCCCTACCATATTTGTTTTTTGGATCCACTTTTGAGCACTTCCTTTGATTGACCTCTGATAGTTCATTGACTCATGATGATATATGCTTGAAAACCACTCCCCACCAAATTTCATTAGTTTTTGATTTCATCTGAAAAGGTAAATTGGTGTAGACAATTTGCACCACTTTGTAGGTATCCCTTTGCTTTGCTTTGCCCCTAAATAGACCTTTGGTGTTGCATCTTCTTGATCCTTGGGTTTTGCTCACTTTTGGATTCCCCTTTGTTTTGGACTACTTTTGAATAGAACCATGGGAAGTTCCCAATGCTTCTCTGGTTAGCGGGTTAGCTCTATGCTCCCATTCCAGCCCTATTCCATAGTGTTTCTCTAGAAATACGACCATTTTAGCCTTGATTAATTCAAAAATGACCCTTTGCAGATTGAGGGTACCAAATCATTAGGTTTTCATGATTTTAAGACCGCTTTTGTGACTATTTTGCCGTGCTAGTTATCTTTTTGCATCCTACAGCCAGTGCCATTAACTTCTGCCCTGATTTTTGTTGGAATTAGGGTTGAAGAGAAACACACACAACTTGGAGAAGACGAAGGAAGCTCAAGGCACACAATAGAGAGTATATTACTTAGTGTGCAATGGAAAGATAGATAGCCCTAGAGTGATGGGCGTATATACCGTGCACGGGGGAAAAAACCTCCTAAAGAGGGAAAAAAATGCCCCGGTGGTCCTAGTGTGTTCACACACATTAGTACAACATGTATATGGTAACAAATCCCCCCTGGAGTGATGCGGTGAACGAGAGCTGACACATGAGTAAAGGGAAGTGCCATGCCCTGAGGACATAATCAGTCCACAAAGGGGAGTAAACCCAAAGCTTTGTGAAAGCTTCAAGCTTCTCACGAGACAATGCCTTTGTGAAAAGATCTGCAAGGTTGTCCTGTGTTGGCACATAAGCCAAGCTGATCTCTCCTACTGAGAGTCTCTCCCTAACATAATGGTAATGCACCTCAATGTGCTTTGTGCGAGCATGAAAAAATGGGTTCCTCGCAACTGCCAATGCGCTTTGACTGTCAGTGTAGATAGTGTTGGCAGTGTCCTATCCAACACCCAAATCAGCCATAAGGCGTCTGAGCCATACACACTCAACCGTAGCTGTGGAGACTGCCTTGTACTCAGCCTCACAACTCAAAGTGGCCACAGTAGGTTGCTTCTTGCTCAACCATGATATACATGAACTGCCAAGCATGAAACAAAAACCACTTGTGGACAATCGCGTGTCAAAACAACCAGCCCAATCTGAGTCCGAAAAATCATGTAAGTCTGGCGGCAATGATCCCCCCTTGGGATAAAACAAGCCAAGATGTAAAGTGCCACTAAGGTAGCGGAAAATCCTCTTGACAGCCTGCCAATGCTTAGACCCTGGGCTATGCATAAATCTGCTGACCTGTGAGACTGCAAATTGAATATCCGGCCTCGTGTTGCATACATAAATGAGGTAGCCAACATTAGTTTGGTAAAGAGTGACATCAGCAGAATCGCCAGCATCATGTAGACTCAACTTCAAACCTGTTTCCATGGGAGTGGCAATAGATTTGCAATCCTGAAGTCCAAATTTACATAGCAATGTCCATATGTAACTTTTCTGACACAAGGCAATACCACCATCACACTGCTTAAACTGTATATCCAAGTAATGATGCAACATCCCAAATCTTTCATCTTGAAAGTAGCATTCAAATCAGCCTTAAATTCAGCAATATGTCTCTCACTTGGTCCAGTGATCATCAAATCATCGACATAAAGAACCACAATGAGAAGTACATCACCCTCACGCTTTACATACAATGTGCTTTCTGTTGGACTGTTACGAAAGCCTCGTTTAACCAAATGAGTGTCAGCTTTCTCATACCAAGCACGAGGAGATTGCTTCAACCCATACAAAGCCTTCTTACATCTGCACACTTTGTCCTCTTGTCCTTTTATGACAAAACCGCAAGGGTGCGTTACATAAACTTCCTCAAATATGTCACCATTTAAGAAAGAAGTAACAATGTCTAATTGATGTACATCCCAACCAAAATGAGATGCCAATGCACATAGAAAACACACAGTAGTCATACAACAAGTGGGAGAAAAAGTCTCTTCATAATCTATGCCTTTTTGTTGTGCATAACCCTTTGCAACAAGTCGAGCCTTATGGCGATCAATCTCACCATCCGGCTTGCATTTAACTTGTAAACCCACTTCGTACTAATGGCCTTTTTGCCAGGAGGCAAATCACATAAAGTCCATGTGTCATTTTCTATGAGTGCATCATATTCTGATTGCATGGCAGCCATCCAATTTTCTGAATTCTGTGCTTCATCAAAAGATAGAGGCTCCTCAACATCATGTAAACTAGACACAACCAAAGCATAACAATCTGATGCATAAGATGCATGGCGAGAGCCTGAATGAGTACGACTAGACAAAGGTGCATCCAATTTACTATCACGCAAAGTGTGTACCAACCATTTTGGCATACCTTTAGCCTGCTCATTTTCAGCCCTTTTCTCATCAAGTACATCATGTACATCTGCATCAGTAATAGGCTGATCTGTAACATTTTCAGAAACCCCCATAGGTTGTACATTTGCCTCATTGGAACTTACATTCGTATTCCACCACTGAAAAGAGGCAACAAAGTGTCATAAATGTCATGTGAGCTTACATTACTGTCTCTAGTACATGACAACAAGGGCTGAACAGAATCTTCCACAAACTAGCATGTGTCTTGTTTGCGGATGATACAACCTGTAACCTTTGCTTTCAGCACTATAACCAACAAAAATACATTTGACAGCCTTATCATCAATTTCTGTGTTGCACTTGTGGCACCAAAGCATATGCCAAACAGCCAAAAACACGCATGTGCTCAATAGAAGGCTTTCTATCATGCCATGCTTCATATGGAGTAATAGACTGCAAAGCTTTCGTAGGACACCTGTTAAGTACATAAGTGGCACACATGATGGCCAAAACGTGCATACCAAAGTTTTGCATCTGAAATAGCCCTTGAATCTGCAACAGCATTTGTAAAATTTTGTCCACACTTTTCATACAAAGTGAGCTTATTCAACCCACGGCACAAAAGGCTCAATGCAACAATTTCATCACCAAAACTGAGATCATGAACTGTACATCTGTCATCCACAAATTTAACTACAAGTCCAAGTCTAGCAAGTGCGGATACAGACAAAAGATTATTCTTGATCGCAGGTATATAAAGTGCATCAACAATTGTGAAGGAGCTGCCATTAGCAGCAGTGAGCACAATCTTTCCAACTCCTTGAACTGGATAAGAGGCATTGTTGGCACAAGTGACAGAATTCCCATGAGGGACAGACTCGAGAGAGGTAAAAAATTCACGATGTGAGGTAATGTGCTTTGTAGCACAACTGTCAAAATACCACACATGTGAATCTGTAGCAACAACTGACAAGCATGCATCATGGACATCAGGATTATAAGTGAACTCTGCGCTAAAAGCCCATTCTGCATCAACATCATCATCACAGTCTCCTTTCATAGAAGACTCAACAATGGTTGCATTTGTAGTGGAACCAGCATTTGCAGTGGAACCACCCTCTTTCTTCTTAGCCTATTTTTCCTTTAACTTAGGACATGACCTGATCAAGTGATCATTAGCTTTACAATAATGGCAATGCATCTTCTTTTTGCCCTTATCACCATAATTGCCACACGAAGTGCTGCCAGCAGAAGCATTAGGAACATAAGTTTTGCCACTCACAACAGAACCATAAGAAGTGGCTGCATTGTTGTTACCACCCTTTCTTTGAGAAGCAATAAAAGCGTGTTCAACTGCACGCTGTCTAGTCCTGTTTTTTCTGTAAAGCGACTCTTGCAACATCAATGTGCATAATGCATCAAACTTGACAACTTCTAGATTTCCTTGGGTCATAAGTCTCCAAGTACTAGCAAAAGTCTGGTAAGAATCTAATAAGGCATCAAGAACAGTCTGCAGAAGGGAACTATCTGAAATGACTTCACCTACAGAAATAAGCTGCTCATTGATATCCTTGACACTAGCAAGGAAGGTGTCCATATCATCTTCCTCATGAATAATCTTTGACTCCAGCTCTTTACGCAACAAAGCAATTTTAGCCTCATTGCGACTTGCATAAAGACCAGCCAAAATATCCCAAGCCTGTTTTGCAGATTTTGCTGAATGCATGTGAGGAACAATGGTGCGCTTCACAGACAACGCAATCAATGCATGATCTTGTGCATCCTTTACATCCCAACGAGCTTGTTCTACCGTAGGCAAAACAACTCTAACAGCAGCAATCCTTGCATCAAGACCTGCAACATCCTCAACATCGCCTACATCCTCATAAGTAGGACGTACATCAATGCCCTGCACAATGCTACAAACACCCTTTGACACAAGAACATGTTGCATCATATAAGCCCACATAGGGTATTTGTCCCCATCCAACCTGTCCTCAGCAGCAAACATCTTGAACACATCTGTGTTGTTGTTGTCAGCCATGGTAAATGCTGCACCTGATGTGAAAACTGCCCGAAAATAGGAGAAATGGAGCGGGAACAACACGTGCTGTATAGCACAAACCGTAGAAGACTGTAAGGCACCTGTTATGCACAAAACGGCAGTGACAGAAATTTTGCACAAAATGACAAAATAGCCTGTAGTGGAAATGGAGGCCGAAATGAGCCCAAATCGAAAATCTGAGTAGACCAAGCTCTACGAGCTTACCCAAAGTATTTGTCGACCTGCGAACGCTCGCCAAAGCTCACTAAAATGGGAGAAAGTGAGCAGGCATGTATTGGAGCAGCTGTCGACTAAGCCCGAGAGGACGCAACCTGCTCTGATACCAATTGTTGGAATTAGGGTTGCAGAGAAACACACACAGCTTGGAGAAGATGAAGGAAGCTCAAGGCACACAATAGAGAGTATATTACTTAGTGTGCAATGGAAAGATAGATAGCCCTAGAGTGATGGGCATATATACAATGCACGGGGGGAAAAACCTCCTAAAGAGGGAAAAAAATCCCCGGTGGTCCTAGTGTGTTCACACACATCACTACCACATGTATATGGTAACAATTTTGTCATCAAGGTACATGGACCACGATCCATGTTGGAAAGGATTTTGCAATTCCTATTGGTGGACTTTGTTCATGGGCTTGTGGAGATCTCACTGTGCAATTTTTACTAATCTTAGGGTTTGGGGAACATGGACCCCTTTTGTGACTATTTTTGCATGGGTTGATTCTAATAGCTCTCAAGTGTCTACTGAAGAAAGGATTTTGGTTTTGGGCAAGGTTTGAACTCCCCCATTAGCTCTGACAACTTGCAGAATTTCCATCTTGGATTTGACTTGATTTGTTGTTTTGGTATTGCTGGTGCAGTGTGGAGCATAAACAAGTGTTCTTGTAGGGTTAACAAATCATACCTGTCAAATCTGGTGGAGTAAGAGTTACTGAGGTGGTCACAATAGGCAGAAACACAATAGAAATATCTAGGTTTCTTTGGCTCTCTCTCTCTCTCTTTCAGCGAATGCAAATCAGCTTATTTTGCCCCATTTTGACTGTATGTTCCCTACCTACTTGGAATGCCCCATTTATACTTATCTCCATTGATCATATCTTCTTGTTCATATCACCTGAGGGTTCAGACCGTTCTCCATTTTGATATTTGGTCGACAATGGCCTTTAATCTGCAGTTTTGATCCTTCAAAAGTTGGCTCAAAATTCGTCCTTTGCCAAACCTTTTCATATTTGCCATGTTCGAAGCCCTTGCTTTGAAGATTCGGCGTTTTGCTCTCAGTAGTCAATTGTGACTTTCTTAGCTCGACTTATTAATTTTTGTCGAATATTTTTCCTTTTTATTTTTTTAGTGTTAAAAATAAAAGAAAATTACCCTCCATTATTATTAATTGGCCAAAATTTTACCAAAATTATTGTAATCACTTATACGTACATATTCTTAGCCCAACATCTTATTTTTTGTGAATGGTGTCAATATGGCTCATGTTTATGCATGCTAAGAGCTAAAAAGCTCTAAAAATTTGATAAAGAAAAATAAAAGAAAAATGATATATACCAAATGATGAGTATCTTGCTATCGCCCCCTCCCCTTCCTAGAGTGAGTTGTCCTTGACGAACATTCGTCAAAGTGCATGGGTACGAAGTTAGTGTCTAGGGATAGCCGTATATTGTGGCTCTAGGATGCAAATGGAAAATATGCATGGAGTAGGAAAGTGCTGTACAAGATGTGGGCTTTGAACCATATGTTCAGTGGCTTTTGATGATGAGGTTAGTTTGAAGCTGCTTGGTTCAAACAAGAGAAGTTGTAGAGGACGCGCTCAATCTTTGACAGTGGCACCTAGAAGTTTTGGTGCTGCTTTGTCTTTTGATTGATGGATTTTTTTAGGACTGCATTGAAATTGCTTTGATGTGGACTTTGAGGTCAAGTCATCCAGTGTGCGAGTTGGTTTTTGTTTTTATGTCCACTTGACCTCTTTTGGTTGTCGATGGTGTGATTGTATTGAACCTATTTGCTTAGCAAAAGTTGGAGCTTTTGTTGACTGAGTAAGGTTTGGGTTTGGTTGGTGCTACTACAATGTCATTTTGGTATCCATAATTTCTGTGGATGGGTTTTCATAATGGAATTTTTCACCCATATTTTCCTGATCACATTTTGAAACCTTCGTAGTATTGGAGTAGGGGTTGATTGAAGAGGTTCCCATAGGTAATTGGATTGTACAAATGGTGTGGCAAAAGATCTGTTATCTAGCATGAGTTGTAAGGTATCATCCTGCCAATTTGGTGTGGCTTTATAAGTGTGCATCTGCGGCACTCCCAGAATAACTGCTTCATTAAGGTTTGTATCCACCACCACATGAAATTGATGAGGATAAATTGTTCCATCAACATTCATTGGTAAATTGACATATCCCAAGCTGTTCTTTGTTTCCTTTGTTGGTGCCTTTGAACCCAATAGTATTTGGCATCAAAGGTTCCTTTGTCAATTTTATGAAGGTGGAGTAGTTGAGGACATTTGCTCTTGCCCTAGTGTCCACTAATGCTTGCTCGATGGTACCATCATTAATTTGCAACAAAATTCGTAGATCGATGCCACCTAACCATGTAGGCTTCGTTTGTATGGATTCAATATGGAGAAGAATTGATGCAATTGTCCTGTTTGAAATTTCTTTGAAGTTTTGCTAGCTCCTTCCACTTTAATATTCTGATCTTGGCCTCTTCCTTAGCCTATTCCTGAATATCATGGGCTCAGCTTCTTCGCTGATTTGTTGCATGAATTGTTTGGAGTTCTTCTAATGTCAGTGGGAGAAGATATTTATTTAACCTGCAGCCACTCATCCAATTAGGCATCTCATCACCTACCAACGTTGCAAGCTTGATGGTGCCACTTTGCGAAATATCATGTACTACAAAAGGCCCATCCCTCGCTTCTTTAGTTTTTTGGAGTGTTGCTTTAGGGTATACACCAAAGCTTAATCCCCTTTTTGGAACTCCTTGTTAATCACATGTTGATCATGGAAAGCTTTCATTTGTCATTTTTGAGTGTATATTCCTGCTATCGCTCTCATTCTGGTTTCGTCTAATTCCTCCAAAAAGTCTAGTGTTTCAAGCAGTTTGTGTCCCGTCCATCCTAACTGTGTTGCGACTCAAAGCATGTTAATCAAGAATTCCATGGATAGAATTGCATTAATCCCAAAAACAAGGTTAAAAGAGTGGTTCCTATGGAAGTTTTAAATGCTACCCTGTAAGCCCATAATGTTGAATGTAGCTTTTGGTCCCAATCAGTTCTTGAGTCACTCACTATTTTGGTGAGAACCGTGCATAAGATTTTATTGGTACTCTTGGCTTGTTGGTTAGCTTGGGGGTGAGAGGGTGCTGATTTGGGATGGATCACCATGAATTCATCAAGTAAGCTTTCAATGACATTGTTTACAAAGTGTGTTCCTCTATCACTCACAATTTCAATGGGTAGACCGTATCTGGTAAAGATATGTTCGAAAATTAACCGAGTCGTAGTTCGTGCATCGTTTTTTTGTGTTGCTTTTGCTTCCACTCATTTGGTCAAATAATATGTGGCTACAATGATGTATTTTTGTGCATCTTGTATGCGGAAGGTATGATGGGACCTATAAAATCTATGCCCCAACTGGAAAAGGCTCATACTCCCATCATCGGCCGTAATGGAATTTCATCTCTTCACAGAGGGGCTTTTGTGCGTTGGCATTCATCACACCTTTTAACATATGCCTCCACATCTCTAAATAACATTGGCCACCATATTCCTGCATGAAGTACTAGCCTTGCAGTTTTATCAGCAGAAAAATGTCCCCTTGGCTGGCCCGAGTGTGCTTGTTCTAGGATAGAGAAATATTCGCTTTCAATAGCACACAATCGTACTTGATCATCCTTTCCCCTCCTGTACAGTTGGTTTGCAATTAGCAAATAGTTATTTGCTTCTTCCCCTACAATTATCATTCGTACCTTACCCCATCCCTCCTCGGAAGGTCTTGGTTTTTAAGAATTAGATTATGTAAGTACTCCATTTGGGTACTTGTATTACTCGAAATAGGGGTGCATGTTCTACTGCCGGTTGCTTTTTACAGGCTTCACATGATTTTACGTGATTGTGGACATTGTTTTCCATGTTTTGATAGTAGACCCCAAGTCTTCCTAGTCTTTGGTATGTTTGTGTTTTTCCATTGTGAAACCCTGTGTGTTGTATATGAGCCTGTTCGAGGTTGTATTCATTTTTGTTCGGTTGTACACATAGTCTCAAAATCTCATCCTTACCCTTCTCGTAAAGTCGTCCGGCTAAAAGCTAGAGATTTCTCATTCGATGTATGATTGATGGTTCTCTTTCTACCTATAATGATCCTATTGTGAGTAGAGGGATGACTGCTTCACTCCACTTTGGAACCATTTCAATGCTAAACAAGTAAGAATTTGGGAGATCATCATCAACACCTTCAGGTGCTTCCCCATGGAATAGTCTTGAAAGGTGACCTACTCACGTGTGCGTAGTCCCCTTTTTTAAAGCCTACTGTGAAATCAAACTCAAGCAATATGATAAACCAGCGAACAATCCTTCCAGTGTTGCAAGGTTTGTTTACCAGATATAACAGTGCTTGGTGATCTACAAAGAAAAAAAACTTGTTCGCAAGAAGGTAATGTCTAAATTTTTTGACAGCATATATCATTCCTAAACCTTCTCTCTTAGTAGTGGTATAATTTTTCTCTGTGTAGTTTAACTGCCTACTAGAGTAGCAAATGGAAAACTCCATTTTCTTCTCTCCTGGCTGGGCTAATATGCACCCTATGGTATATGCTGATGCATCTATATGAACATGGAAGATCTTGTTCCAATCCGGGGTTGCAAAATTGCAGCAAAAATTAATCCCTGCTTCAATTTGTGAAAAGCCTTCTCACATTCTTCCGTCCACTCAAACTTAGCGATGAGGGCATACAGAGGCTTAGCTATTACAACATACATGTATATGAAGAGCCTATAATGCCCACGATGACCCATAAATTCCTGCACTTCCTTCATTTTTGTTGGTCTTGGCAGTGCATCAATTATTTTTATCTTATCATGATCAGTGAAAATCTTGTTTTTTGACACAATGTAGCCCAAGATTCTATCTTGTCTTACCATGAAGACATGTTTTTCAGGGTTTAAGCAAATGCGATAAGCTCTGCACTTTTTGAAGAGTTTCTGTAGGTGTGTTATGTGCTCACTTCTCAACTGGGAATGAACACAAAGATAATCCATATATATCTCTAAAAATTGTCTGAGATATTCCTTGAATGCGTGACTCATTAGTCTTTGAAAAGTGGCAGGGGCATTGGTCAGGTCGAAAGACATTACCCTGTATGCAAATATGCCCCCCACTTTGTTGCAAAAGCTATCTTATGTTGATCTTTTGGTTTTATGGTCAACTGGTTGTAGCCTGAAAACCCATCTAAAAAACTATAGGCCTCCTTCCCTGCAACTCTCTCGATGACGTGGCCTATTATTGTTGGTAGTGGATAGTTGTCCTTGATGGTGAAAGAATTTACCTGTTTAAGGTTCACATAGACCCGTAATTCTACATTCTTTTTGGGTACTACCACAATTGAGAACACCCAATCGGTGTGTTCATTCTCATAGATAAACTTTGCATCCTTTTGTTTTGCCTATCTCCTCCTTAGTTTTTTTGGCAACAAAAAAAAGTCTCATAAAGTCTCATTGTATGTATAAGGACGTTGTTTGTGTGGTTTGGCATCACTTTTAAGGGGTATCGTGTGCTAACAGATTTTTGGATCTGTTTCCTTTAAGTCTTTGTATGACCAAGCAAACACATCTTTATATTGTCTGAGTGTTGCTATCAATAGACGCTCTTCTTCTTCCGTGAGGTCCGAGGCAATGCATGCCGGTTTAGGTTCCTCGCCTAGTTCTACTAAGTTTATGCATTTGGTTTTTCAAACCCATCATATGAGGTTCCAGGCTCTTTTGCGTTTCGTTTGGGTTTCTGCACTACAATTTTTGTGTCTTGAAGAGTATACCTTTTGTAGTGGGAAGGTGCATCAAATGTATCATCATTCGATTCATCATCGATTTCCAACTCGGTTGTCCAAACTTCTTTCAAAGTTTGTTTCAATTCATTGTATTTGTGTTTGTACTCGGTTTTTGATAATTTCGTTGACTGCTCCGAGATACTTTCAATTTGTGGTTTTTGTTTGTTCTTCTCATTCAAGTTTTTTTTGGTTGAGTTGGGTTTCGTAAACCTCTTTGATATCTAATCTTTAAGGCAATCAATTGCTTTAACCAGCCTTAAATATTTTGTTTTGTCGGTTAAAAGAGGTACATAATTTTCTTTTGTCTTATTTCATTTTTTCATGCGTCTATTCAAATATCTACGCTGTCTTCAAGGATTTTGGTTTGGAAAATCATAGTAGACCACTTGTCAATCCTTCCTTTTGATGTCCTAGTCTGAGATGTTGGAAAGCTCGTCGTCTGTGTTGTCTTCTAAAGGCTTGTCCGTGGAGTCTTGGAATGCTTCCCCATCAGTTTGATCAAGGTCTTACGGAGATCTCATCCACTATGCATCGGCAACCTGCAACTCTCTCCATGTTAGGGACATCAGATCCTGATTTTGGACTTAGGATGATACCCATCATCTTTAATGGAATGATATCATATCCTTCCTCATCACAGAATTTAGTCAGGGTCACCTCATTCACGCACACATCAAGAGTGGCCAATATTTGCTGCCATCCAAAAGGTTCGAACATCTCTTTCGAAAAAGTCTCTAGTACATACGCCTCGTCCTGTACGGACCTATTGTGAATACGATCCTCTTTTTTCAAACTGACACCCTGAGAAGCTTCACCCGTCCAATTGTGAGCTTTGTTTTTCAGCCAAGCAAGTATTTCTCCTTTCTGGTCAGTTGTGGAGTTTAATTCTTCTCATGGGGTTCGTTCCACATCTCTATAACTATGATCTGTGACACTGATCTTTGTAGTGACATCTTTGTGTCTTAGGTAGATATAGCCATAGCCCCGATCTTTGTGCATGTATGTTGCACGTGTCGATGCAAGGAACTTGCCGATACACTGCGTGCGAGCCACAAATGGCTCCAAGCACACAACAAGCCTAAACTAGTAAGCTCAAAGATGACGATGGTGTGTCACTCACTGCTCTACGCTTGCTTTGTGGAGGATTCCTCGCCGCGAAGAAGATGGAGACACCGGTACGCCGCGCTCAACCTCCTCGCCACCGTCGTGCCGCCGCAATGCTTGATCGCACACTCTCTCTCTCTCACGCATACACACACACACACACACACACACACACACACACACACAAGGAGATGAAGAAGAAGAAGATGGAGATAGAGCAAGAGCACTCTTCAATTGCACAAATGAGAGAATGAGTGAATTTTAGGTTTAGTTGACTTTTATATGAGCTCGCCCCATTCACACTTGGGCGCCCACACTTAGCCAATCTTACCCAAACGTTATACGTTCCAGTTTAGAGTGCGCCTCTCATCGGCGATCACTCTTACCCTTTTCCTATTGGACCGACAAGCCCGGTACCTGACTCTACCAAGTAAATAATACGACGTCTGTTGTGGGTGATAGGAATGTGCGTGAGGGTTAACATGCCCCCCTTCCTGATGTAGATTCCGTCCCCAGAAGCTATTGAGTTGAAGCTCGTTCGTCAAGGTGGAAGAGCATCTGAGAATGTCCTTAGCCTCCTTCATTCACTGCAAAATCAAACAACATTGGCACAGTAATTGCATTCTCATAAGCAATTAAAAAGCATATGCAGTTGTAGGCATACAATTTGATTGGTAACAGAATTTTAAATCTTTTGTCAGTAATAAACATTAAATTGCAATATAATCAAACGCATAAACAGTTGTAAAGGTAAAAGATTAAACAAGTCTGGGGTCGCTAATTTAACGATCGAAAGGCACTAAAGATCGACTATTAATACCATGGGTAAGCTTCTTAATTTTCTCTGGTCAATTAAGTTGTTTAATCGCGAGAGCCAAGTATTTCATGTTCGAGGGCTGACTAGAGGCTATTCCTAGAAGACCTTGTAGTTAAGCTACGATAAAAGGAATTTCTCATGAAATCATTGCCTAACTAATTACTTTTTCTTTGACCCCCCAAAGTCTTTTCACAGTGATTCAATTTTGATGTGTGTGCTTATTTTGTATGCCTTGGGTTGTTTGCTTTTCAAGGAAAAGCGCCCACACTGGGAACCTCTAGGGCTCTAGTACCATAGGCGATACATGTGAGTGAAGTACCAAATCAAGCTGAGATTTCTCTTCCAGCTTAAGACTTTACATTGTGGCACTTTGATTTTTTATTTTTATTTCGTTTGTTCGTATTCAGCATTTTAATTTTGTAACTTTGGGGGGTCATATAACGTTGTTACCCTCCCCAAGCTCATCACACTAGTAAACTCCCTTTATAATACTTAAGTTAAAGGTCAATAGGGACTAAGCCCACTAGAAAGCCCTAGTACATTTCACACAATGCTGCCTAAATCGAATTAAGAACCTAAGTAACCATTGATTATTAGGAAGGCATTCCCCATGGTATTAAAAGAAGATCTCTAACACCTAGCTTGGTCAAACTAGCTTAGTCGGACTGCTTTCTTTTTAAACCTAGACAAGTGATTATGACAAAAAACTACATTGAATTAAATGTTTGATACTAAGAAAATGCGATGAATATTATGCTACCAATCACAATCAAAGCAGACAAAAATGGATGCAAAAAGATAAGGGACAATGCTAATGGACAAGAAACACCTGTTTGTGTTGATGGTTGTGCTTGATTTGAAGAGTGAGTCGAGATAAAGATTCCATGAAGGTCCAAATCCTAACAACAACAACACGCTCATGTACATACTAGGAAACACAAAGAATACCTCTAGGAGGCACATCAATGGGAAGAAAGAACTTTGCTAATCACTAAACTCTAAAACAGAAACACTCCTATCGTACTAATCCTATTTACCCTCCATCACTCAAGTGATGAGGATCAAAGGTGTTTTATGACATAGGTTTATGTTTCACTGTGACCGGATGTGAATGTGTAGGTCTGGTCAATGTTTTGACTTTTATTGTGCATACTCATTTGCTAATTGCTCTTGCTCTTTATTATTTTTGTTTTTTGTGAGTATAAGGCTTTATATATACATTCCCTAAGATTGGAGATTAAGAATTCAGGGAGGAAGGTTGAGAGGGAAGCAAGTGAATGATGGATGATAGCAAACACTCCCCCCTTCCTTGGGTAGATCATATCTTTTGGAATGATTTCGTCACCCTTTGAAACCAGCTGTTCCAAGTTGTTATAGGTGAAGGCTTTAACCAATAGTTTTCGACTGCCCTATGCCTTTCATCTAGTTGCAAGGGTGGTAAGGTACTCTCCCATGATTTTATTTGCAACATTGTTGTAGGTGGTGAACTTACAACTGGAGGTGCCAACTCTTTCTTGCTTGTATGGATATGTACAATGGTAGGTGGAGGTTGTGTTGAAGCTTCTATTTCCGTATAGGAACTACACGAAGAGCAAGAAGCTTCATTTGATTTCGATGTTCCTGAGCTAGGTGGAACAAATCGTTCTTTCTTTGGTACCCAAACTAGCTCTGGAGCAGGTGTGTAACATTCCATGATTTTTTCCTTTCCACGATCTTGAATTTGTTTTGGAGCGACAGGATTGAGCTCACATGGGCCCGGTGACAAGTAAGAGCACAATTTACGTTTTGGCACCCAGATTTGATCATTTCCTTTATAGTAGCCTTGGGCTTCCAATAGTTTTTTAGGAATCCAACGCAACGTTTCTTTACATTTCTTGGAGCGAGTGAGACGTTTCTTACAAGGCTTCTGTTTTCTAGCCCTAGCTATGGTCGCTAAAGAAGCTTGAGGGACCCACTTGTATGTTTTTTTCGTTATATTAGAATGAGTCTTGTCAGAAGCTATATGCATAGCTTGTAGCATATTTAAGGGTACGGGCATTTCATCCCCCTCAGGTGTTACCCAGGTCGCCCCCCTGTTTCTCCAAGTGTCTATGGTTGTTGCTAGGTGGACCCAATCCACATTGTCCGACTCAGTCATCCCAGGTAGTACATCCATTGAAGAAGAATCTCCCCCAACATCAGTGTCCGCTTTACACGTTTAACAATATTGCAATGGGGCCAAGTGAACTGTGGTGTCAGATCTATGATCAATTATAAACCTGTTTCCTAGAGGATGTGCTCGACCCGTCACAAGATCCACTTGAATGATAGAATCTTGGAACTGCAAGTAGACATGGTTTTTAGACCAGTCATGCACCATTTTTACTTCCCTCATGAAAGGACGTCCTAAGATCATCTCCGATGCCATAGTGTGTTTGGAGAAATCCATAACAATGAAGGCAATCCTTATTTATGTCCAAAGACCTTGTGTTGGAGCCCCATTGGTCCAACTGTTGTAATGAGCCCATCTTGTAAAGCATATCAAATTCCATTTTTTATGTCAAAGACGTCTTATCATTTTGATCCATTTGTCTGGATTATGTAAATATTAGTCAGTTAGTCAGGACTCAGATTTATTCCCACTTTGTAATCATGAGCAAGAGAACCCCATGTACATTTTTGAGCTAAGGTGACTAAAGTATAAAAGTCACCTTAGAACCATTTTTTAAAAGACATTTTTTGAATATTAATCCTGTGTCGTACGAGTCTGAGAGGGAGAGAGAGAGAGAGTGAGTGTGTCTTATCCTCTTCGCTACGCGCTTCTCCCTCACCGGATTCACGACGCGACCACACCATCCCGGTAGTCTCTCCGAGAGCTACGCGCCCACGCCACACATTCGCCGTTTTGAGTTGATCGCGATCGATTCTTCCTCGAGCTTGTTTTGCTTGTAAGTAGCACAAACGGTGTCTGTTTTCAATAATCAAGTGCTTCATGGAATGAGAAAGAGATTAGCTACACATAGATACTGATAAACTTAAGTTTCGCCCACTTTTGGATTATGACCTGTTGGTCTATCGCGACAATATTCGAGATAGCTAGGGTTCAAATCTGGTGAGATTAGACTTATAGGTAAGTATGTCCTAGTGAGAGGATGATGCCTAGTAAGTTTGATGCGATTCCGAGTTCATTGGTTGTGTAAACGGTGTTGTGAGCGTTTAGGGATAGAGTGGGTTGCATTCTACCAGGGTTAGTGATTGATGCATCATAAAAGTGCATATGTGTAGATTGGTCTCAGCCTGACAAGCTAACAAGATTGCCTACGTGCACCTACGGGTTAGTCGTGTCATCGGATGATAAGTATGTTGTCTGTGTTGTGCTCTTGAGTATGAACAGGGGAGTAGTTTTGCCCTAAAACATTGGCGCCGCTGCCGGGGACACAAGACCTTAATTAGGGAGATCTACGTCACTCGTGTGATGGTTAGCTTACTTTAGTCTTGACTAGAGAGAGCTTAAACTTTTAGAACAAGATCCAGGATAGAGTATCCTGAGGTCTAGTGGATAACTAGGAAGCCTGTGTCTTGCCGAAGGTCTGCGACTAGTTAGATTTAGTTAAATAGGATAATGTGGAATTATGGTTTTTGGTTTTGAGTGCTTGTTATACTTGTGAAGAAATAGAGTAGAAAAACGCTATAAACCACAAAAAACAAACAAAAAAAAGAAACAAGTGATTGTCATAAGGAAACACTAAGTGAACCTAAAGAGGCCAAGATGAGATATAACCATTAGCCAAGGATAAACTGACTGTGTCATGAGGTATGACTGATGTGCACAAGTTTAAGATGCAATGTCATCAAATTTGCATCACTTCAAGTGAAATGGAGTTGTGAATTGTCAGAGAAAAGTGAAATTTGTGAAGTGCTTGAGTTTGAGGTCAAAATAAGTCCAAACTTCATAAAACTTGGGGGATAGACTTATATGGACACAGGGAACAAGACTATGCAAAAACAGACAAAAAATTAAGTCCCCATTGCTCACTGCCTGGTCTATCACGATAGACTGGTGAAGGTGGTGTTTATCTAGCAACAAGCAAAAAACCCTTATACCACAAGCTTAACACATCAATACAAGGGTACTCACAAAAATTGAGTGAATTTGAACACCAATTGTGACCCCAAAACTTCAAAACTGGTGTTTGGAGTCTGAATTCAGAGACAAGGGCAAGAATTCTTTGACCAAATGTCCAAATAGTGCCAAAATTGGTCAATGCACTACACAAGGGAAGGCTAAACCAACTGTGGAGAAACTTTGGAAAAAAACTGAAAATGGAGAAAGTGCTCAGTCTATCGCGATAGACCAAGGAAATTTCTGCTGGGGAACTTTTCTTTCAAATTTTCCCTAGGGAGAGCTTTATCAGGGCCTAAATAGCAGACACACCAAAATTCAAGGCATTTAGATCACTGAAGGTCAAGCTGAGGGTCAGATAGAGAATCAATCTCCGACTGAAATACTAGAATGGGACCAAAACCCAACCCAAGTGTCCAAACTTCACAAAACTTGGGGGATAGGCTATAGAGGGTAACTGGAACTCAAGGGTTAAGTCACAATTTTGAATTGACTTATGCCAGAGCAAACTGTCAGTCTATCGCGATAGACTAAGGAAGTAGTGAATTAGACACTTTTTGCAATTTGTGACTATACTGCTAGGACATACTCTCTACATAGATCCTAGCCGTCATTTCATAATTGAAATTGGACCACCAGAAGACTGACTAAGTGGTTGCTGTATATACTTGAAAGATTTTTTGGTAATTCACGGAAAACACTTGTGAACAGACTAACCATCCTTGTGTAGATCCCAGAAGGAGGTCATCACAAAGCTATACAGGAAGAAGGAGTCCAGGTAAGCTTTAAGTTTGCAACAAAACTTTCATTCTTATGTATTTAAGGTCAGGAGCCTTTGTTAAGTCGGGAGCTAAAAGTGTCAAAAGTCAAATTAGCACCATGTCTACAGAAGAGAGTGTAACTGAGACGAGACTAGACCCATTGGCACCAATCATTGAAGAGGGTAGTGATACTGACACTTCGTCAGAAAAGTCCTTCATGATGGGGATTCAACAGCCAGTAGGTTTCAACGGTGAAGGACCAATGCCAGGAGGGAGCACCTCCCTACATCCTTTAAACGAAACCCAGTTCACTTTTGGAAGGAACTAACTCGAGGGGAGCCCTAGTCTATTCTGACTATCGGGGACGCAAGTGTATTTGTATTGAAGAAAGACCGGCTCAGAGACTAGAGATAATTCGAGTCTACGATGATGGAGACAGATTCAAAGACGAAAAGGGAAACCACTATCTGACAGTGAGTAACCCTGAGGATTACAACAGATATGGGGATAACGTGGCAAAAGGGAAAATGGTTTCAGAAACCCAAGAACTGCCTCCTAACATTGATCGACCTGGAGCGCTTTTTATGTATGATAAGAAAACAACCAGGGTCCCAACCTATAATGAGAATGTAGGGATTTACAAGAATGAAAGCGAGGGAATATTCTCTTACTTTCGATGCAAGGAACCCTACCGAAATGAATTAAGCAAAGACAAGGTTCTTTACTTATTTTCTTATGAAACTGCTATGGGGAAGGATATTGTTTTTGTTGACAGATACGGGCGAGAATACAAATGTATTCTCCCAGAAGAGGTTGAAAAGGCAACAATTCCGGGAGCATCGACCTATGGCCCCGACGAGGTACCAAGAGCCACCTACACCCCTAGCAAGTCGACTAATCCCTTTTCAAAAGATTATGATGTTACCTCACATTCTACCCGACCACCGATGTCCAACTACCAGGACCAACCAGCTACTCAGCCATCACTGCAGGCATGGCTTCGACAGAGTGCTACATTAGAACAAGACCGAACCCTAGAGGGTTATCAAACACACGAGGGTTAAGGGATTTACAAGAACCACCACTCTATGCACAGTATCAAGGAGAGAGTAAGCCAAAGACTCAGGGGTCAACTGAGCTTGGAAGAACACCCCGAGAACGAGTTTGGAGAGATGAACCATCTCTCACGAGAACTGCTAGAAATTATGGATTAGGAGCACCATTGGGAGAGGAACCTGGCCACTACACGAGACCAGAGGAGGTATATCGACTAGGACGGGGATATCCCATGATGAGATTTGGAGACCATCGTAGAATTAGACCTTCTCAAGTGAAAAAATGGGTAAACAAGAAATATACAGGAAGCAAGGATCCAAGAGATCATGTAGCAGCCTTTGTGCGTGTAATTAGAGCTGAAGAGGTGCTAGACTTTCCTACCCAATTTGCAGGATTCGGTTTAACCTTAGAGGATGATGCGGCTACATGGTTTGACTCGGTGGAGCAAAGAGACTTTGAGTCTATGGAGGAAGTGTTTGACGAGTTTATCGAGGAATTCTCACAAAGGGAGATAGCTCATAATACAATCTTGCAAATCCATAAATTCAAACAGAAAGATGGAGAGTCCGTGCGGAAGGCCACCCTCCGATTAAAAAGATATGTTAAGTTCTGTCCCGTGGAAGAATTGCCAACTCAGTCCAGACTTATGCTTATATTTATCCAAGGACTAAGGAATGCAGATCTTCAAAAGGACTTACATATGAAAAGGAGCACTACGTTGAATGATTTAACCAAGGAAGCTCTATACCTTGTGGACAATTGTGCGGTCTACAAAGAGGGTGAGTTCAAGGATCTTGACGATGATTCTTCCTCACAACAAAGCGGAGGCAAGTCTACTAAGACAACACTGAAGGGGGAAGTAGCGGTAAGCCAAGAGCAGCTTGTAGAGGAAGTGCTTAAAAAGATTAACTTGTATTCCAAACCACAAGCTAAACAACCAAAATGGTGTGCGATTGAACAAAAATGGACAAACCATGGGACGAAGGAGTGTTATTATAACAAGGGATATGTAAGAGAATGACCATATGCTCCGCAAGCTCAGGCGACATCTCCTCAAGTCTCACCGATGCCTAGATATCAAACAGGCAACCTACCAGGACCTGTAGGCGTAGAAAGACCACAACCAGTGTTGGGACAACAACCACCTCTACCAGGATTACGACCAGTCGGCATAAGATACACACCCACAGTAACTGAGTTGGACGAGAAGGCTTTGGTACCTATGCATGCATACTACGACGAGCCCAATGGATATGCGGCGAACTCTGTCTATTATCCACCGGACGAACCCTCTACACCAGAACCATGGAGCATGATAGGAAATATAGGACCACCAACTGCTACACAGGCAGTGGGAGAAGGACGATATAGCCTGGATGAAAGAACATTGTTGTTCATAGCCAACGGAGGCATGAGCGGGCAAAGAATTGCACACCAACAAAGAGGAGCCCCAGGAGCACCTCAACAGCCTAAAGGACTATGCTACAAGTGTGGAGGAGACCATTGGCTGAGGGACTGCCCTCATGACAAAATCATTAGGGTCAACGCATATTGCACGGAGTGTGGAATTACTCACTTGATCCCTGATGCCCTAAAAACTCGAGCAAAGGAGAAAAAACTACCTTGAATATGCTGGGAGCGCTACCGTCCAGTGGAGGGTCAGAAAACGAAACTCTGATTCCTGTTAAGGTCTTGACGAGAGCCCAAGCAAGGAAAAATGACAATCAGCCCAAGACTAACGATCAAAATCAAGAAGAAATCAAGACTAACAAGTCTAGCGTCAGTCGTGATAATCCTTGGAAAGAACGAAGAGCGAAAATGAAAGCTAGACGTGAGCGAAAACAAAAAGATGTAGAAGCTAAGCTAACGATAGCTCGAGAGCAACTTAAACAGCAAAGAGAGTCCGACTCTCTAAAATCAACGAAAGGACCAAAGAGTGCAAGCTCAGGAGGGTCAGTATTGGTAGATAAGATCAATGAACCCTTAGATGTAATCTTGCAAGCATATGAAGCAAGATTGAAGAACAGACAGACCCTGGAGCAAAGGTGGATGACATATCCATATCCAGAGATAGAAAAACAGAGACTAGAGATGTGCAAACAGCTGATTGAAATTGCACAAGCTTTACTGGAGCCTCCACCTATGGAAGCAGGAGATAGAGTAATCAAACCACCAAACAATGAAACACCTCACAAAACCGAACAAAGGATACCCAACAAGATAGAAAACATTAAATCCTTGCCGGATGTAGAGGATGCAAAAGACGTACCTAATAGCACTGATGAATCACTGAAAGATTTTCCACCATATTCCCCTATTGTGGAAGAAAATTGGCTTGAAGAGCTATGGGAAACGGTGCGAAAAGCTCAAGAAAAATGTGAGACAAAAACAATCGAGTCAGCGCCTTTCTCGGAGCTGAACTTGAATAAGACTCCATGGGATTTGGACGTTAAATCATTTCAAGGGGATAATGGTTCAGTTGCATCCAAAGATAGCAGACCACAATCTCTCAGAACTTTGCCATCATATATGGGGGACTATGAGGCAAGGTCAGAAATTCAAAGAGTACCTTCTCAGAGAATAGGCGGTTCAAATCAATTGGACACTAAAATCCTGACAGACTTGTTGACCACTCCGGTCAAGTGTACAATCACATCGGCAGAATTGTTAAAAATGAGGCCAAGCATGTGAACGGAAGTGGGAAAATGTCTTGAAAAATTTGGCATAAGGACGCCTCTTAAGTTCTTCGAAACCGAGCTTAATGACACAGAACCGAAGAAAGTCAACACTAGACCAGTGCCACTCAACAAGGTAGGAGAGTATTGTGAGGGTGAAGACAGCAACACGACCCTACTAGTTGAGTATAATGGCATAGAGACTAAGGCAATACTTGATAGTGGAGCTGGCATTGCCATTGCGCCAAATTGCTATGGAAAAAATGGAGAAAACCAGCAATACGAGCAACTAGAATGAAATTGCAACTGGCGGATGGGCACATAGAAAGGCCTATAGGATTGCTTGAGGCAATTGTGGTATCTTCCTGTGGCATAGAGTACGAACATACCTTTGCCATAGTAGATTTCGGCAAGAAGAACAACTATGAAATTATCCTTGGTAAGCCGTTCATGAGGCAACTCAAAATGGTGCAGGACTGGGGGTATGATTATTTGTATCTAAGACATGCTGAAACTACTACACGCGTAAAAATGAAAAATCATAGCTACCATGATGTCACGAGAACCCCTGTGGAAGAATTTGACTCAGCCACCATTAGTGGATCAGAAGTCCCAGCGTGGCTTTGTAAGAAAAAAGAGATATGGATGTGTGGAGCATCTCAATGTAGTGAATTTGACCACGATGAAAGGACACTAGAGAGGGTCTTGGAAGACGAGGCCTATATACGAAAACCTTTTCCTGAAGAGAAGCTCAAACCCCTAAAATGGTCTCAAATTTTGGCTACATTGGATGTATGCGTCAATGAAGTCACTCCCACCAAATTTTGTGATGAGAATGGCTACGATATTATACCATACTACATGTTGAGCAAAATTGTGGAGGAGGACGAGGACGAGGTAGATACTGAGAATATGAGGATCCAAGAAATATCGTCCAGCGGAGCAGTAAAACTGTCGACACTAGATGGAAAAGAATGCCGAATTGGATTAGTGGGTGTCGTTTAAAAACATATCATCTACCTTTAACACCGGAAATGTTGTTTCAACTGCATTATGGAAAAACCTATAGACAAGAACAACAAAGAATTCAGGACCAGGCACAACAAGAAGCAAAGGAACGGATTGCTAAACGAAAGCAATTTCTCAGGACAATAAACATGGTCACCCCAATGATGACTGACGAATATCCTCTTTCAACATCCCAAACAATCGAAGCGGATATACAAAGCGACGAATTAGAAAAGACCATGACAGACCTTAGGGCTCAGGACGATAGCATCATCGACGACTTGGAAGATACATGGTGTAGTCCTTACATAAAAGCTTATGCAGGCACAAAACAAGTTGAAATCTATGTATTACTTGACAATGGGGCAAAAATGAGTGTCATCAGCTTTGAGCTCTTTCAGAAACTTGGACCAATGAAGACGATCCCAGAGACACACAGATTGAAAGTAGCATCGGGTGATGAGGTGACTACGTTGTGGTCTATTATAATACCAATCACAGTGCAGGCACACTCGTACACTACAAAATTCCATGTATTGCCACCAAGTAGGTCAGCAACTCCGTGTATCTTAGCAGTGTCATGGATGAAAGCTAACAGGGTATTCATTGATTTGGATACGAATGAGGCACTGTTCAGAAAGGAAAACTTTTCAGAACCCTTCTTATCATATAACCAATTCATGTCAAGGAGGAAACAAAAGTTAATAAAACCGCAAAAATCTGCCCAACAACAAACAAAGTTTACAAGTCCAGCAACGTCTTATCAAAAATCAGCAACCATGCAGGGAACCAGGCAAGTTTGGGTATGGCGTACAGAGCTGACCGAGGCACAATTACATCAAAAGAGGAAATACAAAGTTTGGATAAGGCACGACAGCCTAATTCCTATAAAAAAAGAGTCAGAAGAACAGACAAAACACCGAAAACAAGCCCAACTTCAAAGAAACATAGTCAATCTGTCAAATACGCAACGGACTATATTGGTATGGCGGCCAAAATTGCCAATTCAAAACGAGCCACCAACACAAGAAGGGCAAACCAAGATGACAATCGTGCAGCTATCTACAACTGTCAAGGTCAAGCAACATCATGCAAACAGCACGAGGAAACAAACAGAATCCACAACAAAAACTACAAGGATGTATCAGACACAAGTCATCAAGGTAGAAAGAAAGAATGTTCCACCAGATACGACAATATCGACTTCAAAGGAACCACATACGCCAATTCAAAACCAGTGGAAAACAATCAAACAACGAGCGGCAGAGTTACAACTACTACTTGCAAAGAAAATCCGTCAGCCAATTCAAGATACCACAGGAAACCTCAACGACAAATGCCAATAAGCGCATCGCTTATACCTTCCTCCTGCACCGCATAAATTCTTTCTACATGCATTGACTGCACATGCATATAGGGTTATATTACAAGGCCTGCATTAGCACGAGTTCAAACCCATGCACAACACATACCCTTGACGATACCCTGTCGTCCGGGAGGACTCCAATTAGGAGGGGGGGAGGCATTCCAATGCGGACTCATGTCATATATTAGAGGGCAATGTTTGTGAGCAATTTTTCAACCATTTTTGCATTTTATTGTGTGATTTTGGGAAAAAGAATATGCCCTTGTAATTAATCAGAATTGGAGACCAAATCATCATTCATGAGCCCCTAGGAATGTGTATAGACTATAAAGAGAGTCAAATCTGGCCAAAAACTGTCTAAAAACAGTAAAAAATAGGCCAAGGTTGACGATAATGAGCGAGATTGTACATAGATGAGATAAAATTGAGCTACAACGTGTTTTGCTTTTCATTGGTATTTTTCTAGGTTAGAATTGCTATTTTCGGGTTATTTTGGGATTTATTTGCTTTATTTTAACCGTAATCCAGATGGAAACACAAAAGAAGAGACGCCTGATCAGAGCAAGGTAAAGAAGACACAGAAAAAATAAGGACTGCAAAGGTGACAGGGCAAAATGACCACCTTCATGAAGGGACCTCCAACTCGAGAAATCTGCAAAAGTGGTAAAACTGAAGCAACCGAAATCCAAATCAGGAAATTTTTGAGCCTAAACCGCATCTCGCAAAAATTTATGGCCACAGGTAAAAGATGGGAAAATTTGGTGTCGGAGTCTCGATTACGTATAGAGAGGCTAGGCTAGAAATCCCCCATTTGAGTCATTTTCCATAGTGAGAGAGAGAGATCTCCCTACAGCAGTTGAGACTTCCAGGAGCTCATCCATCGCGCACGGTCACTAGATCGACATCAGATATGAGAGGTATGCTCGTCAACACTGACTCTAAGTGTTGTTTACTTCAGTTAGTCGCAAAACCTTGCCGGCATCACAATCACAACCTGTGCACACATACGGTAGAATGGTTGTTAGGGAGACCTAGAGGCCACCAAATGGGACCAAAAGTGAAAGGCACAATGCTTATAGCTTAGGGATCGAGCCTATGACCTCGGAAAGCGTGAAGGAAGCCGCTCAGAAAACCCTAATTTAGCAGGACCTGCAAAAGGGCGACAAAACCAAGGTGATCGGAAATGAGCCAAAATTCATAGACAGCAAGCCAATAACCTCGACAAACCGACTGAAGGGTTAGACTATGAAAAATTTCGTCAAAATGGAGCCTAAAGTCCCTATCTGACGAAAACCGCACAAAGCGCCACGATACTCTAACGGGCTGACCAAGTGACAAAATTACACCAAATTCAACAAGGAACATCCAAAGGAGGTCAACTACGAGATGGAATGTGTCCACTTAGGAAAAAAGTTCTTCCACTAGGGCAAATGCCGGCAATAGGCCAGAAAGACGTCCAAATGGTCGTTCTTGGTGTTTCAAACACCAAAACAACAACTGACTGCTTGGATGGAAGGTCAAAAGGAAGTAAAAGACAGCCGGAATCATACAAAGACCAAAAGGAACCGCGACCATCACCTAAGTGGTCTACTTCGACTTCAGGACCAGCTAAGTGCTGCAAACAGGGAGTACATTCTGCTAAATTGATTAAAACTTGATGTGTGTGTCTAGGAGGGCCTATTAAAACCATGATTGTCAACTAACATCAAAAAACTAGTAAAAATGACAAAGTGCCCAGTCTATCGCGATAGACTTGAACTTACACTTAGAGAAGGGAAACTTTGACTTTGGCTTCATGAGGGGTGCTAACAAGGAATGTTAACCACCAATATCAAGTCAAAGTGCAAGAAAAATCTTTTTTGGCCAAAAACTCAGTCTATCGCGATAGACTTGCTACAACAATTATTGGGGGGAAAGACTTTTCAAATTCTTACAAGCTAGACTTGGGGAAGCAAATGAAGACAGTACACCAAATTTGGTGCCAAGATGGACTCATATGGCAAGCTGAGAAAGACATGCAGACAACTCAAGGTCAGAACAAGATATCTCAAGGGCAGACAGGTAAAATTTACATGTGAGGGGTCAAGAAACCTTGCATCAACTCGGAGAAGGCAGACAGATGGTCACAAAGCCAAAAAACGACAAACTGGCACTAAGCCCCAGTCTATCGCGATAGACCAAGCAGAGGGATACTGGACCATCTTATCAAAAATTTGAATTAGCAGTTGTCTTCAACATGATGCAAGATGACCACCCACTAAGTTTGAGCCCAAAACAACACAAAATGAAGGAGATAGACCAACATCTCCTTGAAGGGAATCTGGAAAAATGGGAGTTGATCCAAAAAGGGGTCACTTGACATTCATTTGAGGTAGAAATGGGGTTAGATCATGTGCAAGGTATGGGAAACCAATTGGTGGAGTCACAACTGCAAAAAAGGACCCAGATCAAAAAAATGCTAGTCTGTCGCGATAGACTGAGAAAAAGTAGCAAATGGACAGATTTTGAGCTTTGGCTTATGGAGTGACCTTACATGCCATGAGAGCATACACCACACAAAATTTCAAGGCATTTGGACTTGTTCTCCTTCACCAACAACATCAATTTGAAGCCGCCAAAGTCGCACAATGGAAGAGCTTGTCTATCTGCTAACATTTTATGTTAACTAATCTTGGGATTAAGAAGGCTCATCTAGATGCATGATTAAGTGGTAATCAATTTAGGAGAGTAGTACTATGTTTGTGCATTAACTGATAATTGTGATGACAGGATCAATGGAGGCTTCTCCGGGAAAAAGAAAAGGCAAGAACCTGGTAACGGAAGGGGCAGTACCCTATGCACTTCTACCCAATTCTTTAAAGCCAGCAGCCACCTGGATAGCTATAGATGTGCAACAGGTAGCGGCCTTTCAGATATATCAAGGTCATATGTGGATGACAAAAGAAACTTAGTGGATACAGTGATGATTCCCAAGGAGGCAGAGAATTACTTGAAAAGATCACCGCAAAGGTCATGGCTCAAAAAAGTCGGCTTGTGGAACTTCGTATCACTACCACCATTAGGGATATATTTCAAGAGGGTACAACGTCTAATAGAGACTATCCAAGAAGATGGAACTTGCAGAGTGGCAGGCATGGATAATGATGTGATGGAGATCCAGATCACCAAAGAGATCATCAAAGAGGCATTGAAATTGTCAGATCAAGGAGCAAACATGAGAGAAAGAAGGAAAAACCTCACAGTTTACTTGCAAAAGTCCAAAATACCTTCTTTCGAGCTCATAGCAAACCCGGAAGTAAGAGAACTGACACAGATCTACAGTCAGTGTTTGTTGAGCTACAGCAAAAGGCCGCCAAGATACACTACACCGCACGGGAGCATCTCAACCACACTGACATGGGCTATGGGAATGACCCGTGAGTTCTATATAGATCACGCGTCATATCTGTTTGAAGAAATGACAAACCTAAGGCAGGACAAACCCAATTACATTGCAGGAGGAGAAGTTCTAACCAGAGTAATATACCATGCCATAGGCGCGGCAGATCAGTTGCCACCTGCCCCTCATCAGAACGACTGGCTGGTATTAAGGGAAAATAGCGAAGAAAGATCACAAAGGAAAGTACCGTCATCTATTAACACCATTGGAGGACACAAGCTGGAAAGAGTGACAAGAAGTACACAAGAAAAGATGGAAGAAGAAAAAAGAACTGAAGAGGAAGATGCCCGACTAAAGAAGTGAAAAGCGGAAATGGAAAACAACACCAGGTTGCAAAAGATAGCAAAAATGGAAAGGATGCTAGAAGGGTTTGCTCTAGAAAGATCTCTACGAGGCGATGTAGGCGCCACTTGGAAACCTTCTAGTAGCACTTTCACACTGAGAACGAAGAATAGAAACAACCCATCTTTTGAGCTGGACTGGTTCAAGAGGTACATCCAAGAAAGAAATGTTAGGGATGAACCAGAATTGCTACTAGGGATCTCCAAACTTTGAGAGATCAGCTTAGGCCAACTTCGCGTGATCAGGAAACACCGCCGCCATCTCCAAGGCCAGATACAAGTGAAAGGCAATCTAGCCCATCTACTGAATCTACTTCGCATTCAGAAAACTCACATCATGATGACAGAGTTCACACACCGCCCAGTGAACAGGAAGAAGAGGAAGAAGAAGAAGAAGGAACAGATAGACACCCAAACACTGGAGCCATATCACAAAGTGATAAAGGCAAGCAAAAGGAGGTGGATCAGACTAAAGATAAAGCTTCTTCCTCTCAAGAAATTGAGTTGGAAGCTACTATAGATGAAGATTTGCAGTCAATGGCGACAATACTAAACCGAACAAGACTGCACAGTCAATGGTTAGCTGATCAGAACCGGTCCAACAAAATGAAGCTACAAAAAACTGATGAAGAAGTTCTGAGACTGCAAGAGAAAAGGGAGGACACTCTAAAGGTGATCAACATCAGAGATGCTGAAATATTGGGGCTCAAAGGCACAGTAAATCTTCTCAAAGACAATTTACAGGAGTCGGAAGACTTCAATGCCATATGTGAAGAGACAATAAACGTATTCCTTAGAGATGTTAGTGACAGAGATGAACACATCCAAAAGTTGGAAAAGGAAAAGCAAGATGCGTTGGAGACCATCAAAAGTTTGCAAGTCGTCATCGATGACTTACAAATTGAAGTCAAAGATTTGAGAGCAATAACAGATATCCAAGCAAGAGAAATCGAATGCGCTAAGAAGCAAAAAACGTCGCTACCAACAACACCAGTAGTCCACCCAGAAGAAGAAGTGGCTGCACTAAAGAGGGAGCTGGAGTTGGAAAGAAAACAACGTTTAATGATTGCTGAAAGTGCGCTTAGAGTAGAAGATCAACTACAAAGACAAATTTCAGACTTGCAAAGTGAACAACAACAAGGACCAGCTCCTGACAGTGAAATGGAAAGCATTGTTTCCAAATCACTCAGAGAAGAAAATGAAAACTTGCACATCAGGTTAAAACAATTAGAGGAATCTGCCGCTAAAAAAAAAAGTAATTTCAAGCTCTACAAATCAATAGTAGAACAATGGCCGCACAAATCGCAAGTCTACAAAGTGCAGGGCAGCACCAAGGACAGGTACGAGTGCACATGGAGCCAGCAACAACGAATTTGGCTGGACTCGCCGAAGTATATGGGGATCAAGATGAGTACGAGGATGATTCAGATGAACAGGAGGCACCAGATATGCAGACGGATCAAACCGGCTCCAAAGACCAAGAGACAGAAGAAGATTCAGTCACGAAATTGGAAGAGCAGATGCTGGTCGAACAGATGGAGAAACAAACAGAAATGATATGGTACAAGGCTATGCAACTCGAAAAGGAGTTGCTACAAGGGCTTTCCAGATCGGGCAAAACAGTAGCAGAGCTACGGAAGGAATGAAATGCACCTATGTTACCCTATGCTCTGCTGAAGTACGAAACTCTAACACATCAACGGCAGCTCGAAAAAGAAGAACAAGTGCCACTGTTTGAAGGAGAAGTACAAGATAGGGAACAACAAAACAGAATAGTGGACAGCCAGCCAAAGTGGAGGCGTCAATGGCTATTGGATCACCCTAATAACCTGATCCACTTAGTCAACGCACCGCCTGAGCTGAGGAATGACAGAACGTTTTTCCCCACTCCCCGAACATACACCTACAGCCAACATAAAGCACTACAAAGCAGAAATCCGACATGGTTGAATTATCCAGTAATGCCAGGGCCAGCAGAGGGAGAGAGAATATTTGGTTCTTACATGGTGAAAACCTTGCAGGACGCCATAGCAAAATTCGGAGGCTCTCCTGACCTATCCTGCAAGATGCTATGTAAGATAGCTTGAACATTTTTGGCATGTCTCACAGTCTTCTCAGAAAGCTGGACATCAGAGTATATGAATACTGAAAGAAGCATCTCAGAGTTGTCATATGATCTAAGTGGGCCACCGACAGAGCCAGTATTGTATGCCTATTTCAAACGGCTGATGTTTCTGCCAAGCTACCATCTCCAAACCTTTGAAGAAGCATTTTACATGGGCTTCTTCATGTACAAGTCAAAAAATTTGGCCCATTAATGGCAAGTGAGTCTATGCGCTATGATGTATTTCTACATCAAATCACCCAAGAAAGGCGACAACGACAATGAAGACAAAGACGATCATGTCATGGTAGACATGAATTAGGAGGGGGGGAGTGTTGGATCCCCATTGGTCCAACTGTTGTAATGAGCCCATATTGTAAAGCATATCAAATTCCATTTTTTATGTCAAAGACATCTTATCATTTTTATCCATTCGTCTGGATTATGTAAATATTAGTCAGTTAGTCAGGACTCAGATTTATTCCCACTTTGTAATCATGAGCAAGAGAACCCCATGTACATTTTTGAGCTAAGGTGACTAAAGTATAAAAGTCACCTTAGAACCATTTTTTAAAAGACATTTTTTGAATATTAATCCTGTGTCGTACGAGTCTGAGAGGGAGAGAGAGAGAGAGAGAGTGAGTGTGTCTTATCCTCTTCGCTACGCGCTTCTTCCTCACCGGATTCACGACGCGACCACACCATCCCGATAGTCTCTTCGAGAGCTACGCGCCCACGCCAGGCATTCGCCGTTTTGAGTTGATCGCGATCGATTCTTCCTCGAGCTTGTTTTGCTTGTAAGTAGCACAAACGGTGTCTGTTTTCAATAATCAAGTGCTTCATGGAATGAGAAAGAGATTAGCTACACATAGATACTGATAAACTTAAGTTTCGCCCACTTTTGGATTATGACATGTTGGTCTATCGCGACAATATTCGAGATAGCTAGGGTTCAAATCTGGTGAGATTAGACTTATAGGTAAGTATGTCCTAGTGAGAGGATGATGCCTAGTAAGTTTGATGCGATTCCGAGTTCATTGGACGTGTAAACGGTGTTGTGAGCGTTTAGGGATAGAGTGGGTTGCATTCTACCAGGGTTAGTGATTGATGCATCATAAAAGTGTGTATGTGTAGATTGGTCTCAGCCTGACAAGCTAACAAGATTGCCTACGTGCACCTACGGGTTAGTCGTGTCATCGGATGATAAGTATGTTGTCTGTGTCGTGCTCGTGAGTATGAACAGGGGAGTAGTTTTGCCCTAAAACACCTTGATCTTGAGATCTTCTACCATCCCAATAGGTTTAACAATAGACCCATTGGCCATCTTCACTACTATGGTTGTGGTCGCAAGGTGAGGTCTTTCCATAGTTTCCCAACAATTTTTCGTCACAATGCTAACCCTAGCGCCACCATCAAGGATTCCCTTCACAGTTAATCCCTTAGTAGTGATTGGTATGGTCGCATTGGATTCATCACCCTCAAAGTATTGTCCCAACTTGTTAACAGGTATTTCTATAACAAGGTTCTCATCTAGGTTCGGTTGTGGATCTAAGTGGTCCTCCTCTATTGGCATCTCCCCAGCTCCATCCATCTGTACAAATTGTGGTAGCCCAAACTTCAATTCTCCATTGAGGAAGGCTCGAAGAGCTGAGACTAGCTCAGGGTCTTTATATAGTTTGGACATGATGGTGGTTCTAACTTCTGAAGACATGAAATCCATCAATTTGGCAATGTTTAACGGCACCTTTTGGACTTTAGCCCCTTGACGTGGGGAAGATGGGATATCCATTTCTTCGATAGGATCAAGTAGTCCCTCTGTAAACATTCTTTCCATCAAGAAGTGAGTACGCCCACTTTCCCATGACTTTAAGTCACTTTCTTCTTGGATGACACTAGGTATGGCTAAGGGTCTATGGTCTCGGTGAGGTTGTTGTTGCGTAGGGAACACGGTGTCTGTAATCTGGATCTGCCTAGGTGCTGGTTTTAGATCCCTTTGGGTATCTTCTACCAAACTCCTTAATTGCTTGACTCGCTCGATCTCCTCTGTAGGGTTTTGGTAAGTTCCTATCTTCTTCTTGGATCCTGGCCATTGTGGCTCATAAAGATCTTCCTTGTTGGTTTCTATCTTAGTGGTCGTTTTGGTCTCCATGGTTTCACCTGAATAAGAATCTTCTTCAACGTCGTTCATATATACGGGGTCGTAACCAGTCCCTATGTTGGTCTTTGAACTGGGGTCTAACTTCACTGTTTTTTGCGATCTCTTCCTTCGTGTTTTCTTCTTTTTCTGCGATTGGGCAATTGATGCCGTGTCTCTTTCCTCAAGAATATAGTTTTGTTTTTGGAGCATCGATCGTGTGAGTACGTTCACTGGTACCACAGGTGTACTTTGTGATGGCTCCTCAGTAACTTCAATCAAGTTTAATGGCGTGATCTTCAGTGCATTTGGATTATTTGGACATTGGGAAATCAAATGATCTATGCCACATCGATAACACATGAGTATCAGCATTGTAGACGTTGAGGCGGTCCGGGGCGGGCAACAAGAAGAGTGGCCTCTAGACACCCTTCAAGGCTCCCGTGCTGCTCAATGGGGCTGGGGCACAACACAACACAAACCAAAACAACAAACCCACAGCCAAATCCCAACTACACAAGGGGCACCACCTAGTTTAAGAGCGAACTAGGACGCAAAAGAGGAGAATCGTTAGAGCAACCCACAAACAAGCAAGGAATTTACACTAACCCTAACACCAATGGAACACTCTTACACACTAAAACACGATAGAGAGAGAGAGAGATAGTGCTCGGGCTGCTTTGAAACGTATCGGCAATGATCAAGCAAACACAACTATATATTTAAGAAAGAGAGAGAAAGGGGGAGGGGGTGCTTATTGCATTAATACCTTCTTACGAATCTGTCATGACAAATCAAAGTGAGATTAGTATTTGTTCAACATAGCTTGCGTAAATTTCACCACAACACATCACAAGAAAAGCCACCCCAATCACTGTCTTAAGGCCAGGGGAGTCCTCTCCACCCTGTCGCCCTCTTACAGTATGTGGGATTTATGGCTAGATTGATGACAACACCAGAGACAAGCTATCAAGAACTTAACAAAAAACACCAAGACACTTACGCATCATTGTTGTCCATTACTTCACGTTGGAAGGGAGACAAAATATCCAAGCTTAGTCCAAATCCACCCTCCTTGATTCAGCAAATGTTGGGCTTACACTAGTAGGAGAAATGATAGATTTCCTACTCTCAATTGAATGATCACTCTCTCTCTTACAATGGCATAAAGTTCCCTTGCTAATCCCCTATTACAACACATGCACATGCATAAGACAATGAGCTTCCACTCAAGAGCTCCTTCTAGAGAGGTTGATCTTGGCTTCTCAAGCTATAGCATAGTGCTCTTGCTTATGGCTCCCCCTTTTGTGCTAGCTACACCCTCCTTTTATAGCAATTTTGAAGGCTAGGGTTACTCCTCTAACCATGGTTGGGTTAGATTTTCAGCAATTTATCTAATTTCTTTTGCTTGGAATTATCAAGAAGTTGGTGGGGAAAGAGAGAGGAGAGAAATGGAGGTGATAGGACTTTTCATACTGGGTTAGTGTTAGTAGAGTTAGTATTAATTTACACATGGAATTGGATATTTACAATGGGAGTATCCATGTAGGATACAAATAAGGAAGAAAAACTCTTAAGAGGTAAGAAAAGGTGGATTTCTTACAAGGTTGACGCTCCAAGTGTCTTGAGTAGGTCCAATTTTGACGCTTGTTGACGGTCCACTAGCTTTGACGGTACATTTTTTTTCCACTCTTGACCTTCCTTGAGAGACAAGGTAATTGAAGCTGAGTAATCAACCACCATGATGCTGTCTTTTAAGAGAAGAGGCTGAATTTTGTGGTTTTTTTGATAGATATGGGTAATTTGGAGGAGGAAAAATGAGACTAGGTGGTCAATTTTGGAATGGAATTGTGTGTGGGAGGTATGAGTTCACCATGGTTTCTCTTATTCTTCAAGGTTGAGGAGAAGGTGAGTAGGGTGCAGAGAGGAGTGGTGAGAGAGGTGGGGATGATGAGTGGAGAAGTGTGTGTGAAAGAGGAAAATGATAAAGTGGAAGAGAGAGTGTGGCTGCATAGCATGGGAAAACTGGGGTCCACTAAAAAAATCATAGCTCACAGCTCGTAGCTCAAAAAAATATGAAAAAATTTGAGGCAAAAGTTCAGCCCACGAGCTACAACTTTTGTTTGTATCACCTTTTCAAATTCGGAGAGCAAGTGAACTTTAAAAATTCAGAAAAATCGACCGTTTTTTTCCACTGCAAGGTCCTTGTGGGGTCCTTCTTTGGATGATTCTTTTGAATACCTCCAAGAGTGAGCCCTCCATAGTGCATGTATGCATGCCACCTACCCTTGACCTTATTTGGTAGGTCTATAATTGAAGATATTGTTGAGATTAGGATATAAGTGAATAGTACAACTAAGAAAATCAAATATTGAGGGGTCTAAAAAATATGTACATGTCAAATATAAATAATATAAGTGGAAAAAATATAAAGGGGTCAAAAGAAATCTCTCTCATTATGAGGCTACCATAAAAAGATAAATATTTTTGGTGTTTTAATTTTTTAGAAAAAAACAAAATAGATGTAGGAAGGGAAAAATCAAAATAGTGAAAAAATATACACATAAATAAAACTAGTTTTTTTGGATTTTTGTTGGGGTGGAGTTACACCAAATATAAGAGAAGCTTACATGAAAATATTTCTATATGGAATAAAGAGTATGAAAAATGGTAAGAAAAAATTGTGGTAATGGTGAGGCAATGTACAGAGCATAAATAACACACACCTAGGTAGAAATATTTAAATAAATACCAAAATAATTATGAGAAAATCTTTTATTTAGGCCCTATATATAAAGAAATATTTACATACGCATGGGCCATAATATACTTATATTTTTTTATTTTTTTTGGCTCAACTAGCCCAATGACTAGCTAATTGAGGGTTTTTTAAGAAGATATGGGAAAAGTCCCGTGACTCACGCACGCCTATGTACAGTGAAATGGTAGGGATAGCCACAGTGTTTGGGTGATTTTGGTAGGGTGAGGTAACTCACTGTGGTAATTACAAAGAGCCGAAAAAACGGCTATCAACGTGCTCACTTGATTGGTTTGCATTAGTGTGGCATTGTTTTGTAGCCTAATAGGACACTTGGCTACACGATGTGGGCCTCCACACTCATAGCATTGAAGAGGTGGTCTCTTAGTAGTATAATTGATATTTTGGCCTCTTGCCGCAAGAAGCTACTTGATATACAGGTTTGACTTGTCCCCAATAGTCCTCCAAGTAGTATTGTGGACTTTCTTCAAGCACATTCATCCCATAGGCAATATTAGCATCTATATCTTCCTCACAGCCTTCCAAACAAGCAATAGATGACTCACAACCCACTTGATTCACATACGTGATTCTCGGATGTGGTGGTTGCGGTCCTAGCACTGGAGGTGGTAAGGGTGTTGTTTGGACAACATTTTGGGCCCTAGGGACCATGTGTTGTGGTCTTTGTTCAAGAGGTGGGGCCGGCATCAATGTAGGCACTCGAGGTGTGTCTGTCCATGCTAAGGTTGGTCTATTGGTCATCGCACGCTTAAATACTATGCAATCCTTAGCTTGATGACCATACCTTCCACATGCATTGCAATGTGGTACTTTAAGTGTGAGAGAAGCTACTATACAAGCTAATATACAAGAGATGTAGAGAAGTGATGTACTACCCTACACCTTACTGCTTGCGAAAATGCGCAAAGCTCTCTGAGGGAAGTCCTTTTGTAAGTAGATCAGCAGGATTTTCTGTGGTGTGAACTTTGACAAGCTGAAGTTGCTTATCCTCGAGCATTTCCCTGATGAAATGATACTTCACATCCACATGCTTTGTCTTTGAGTGATAAACTGGATTGCGAGCCAATTGTATAGCACTTTGACTATCACAATATAACACAGGCATCTCTTCTTTGATTCCCAAATCTCTTACTAGTCGATTAAGCCAAATTGATTCTTTGCATGCCTCTGATGCTGCAACATATTCAGCCTCTGTAGTAGACTGAGTAACACAATCTTGTAATCTAGAACGCCATGATACTACTCCACCAGCCAATGTAAAGACATACCCTGACGTAGACCTTTGGTTGTCTAAGTCACCTGCATAATCTGAGTCTGTAAAACCCTTTACACTTAGCTCCTGACTCCCATAGCATATACGCATACTCTTTGTAGCTTTCAGGTATCTCAATATTCCTTTCACTGCCTCCCAATGTTTCTTGCCTGGGTTTGACATGTATCGACTTACTACTCCCACTGCAAATGCAATGTCTGGGCGAGTAGCAATCATTGCATACATCAAACTACCCACTGCAGATGCATATGGAATCTTATCCATTTCAGCCTGTTCTTCCTCAGACACAGGACAATCTTGTTTGCTAAGTTTCACATATGGTGGCAATGGAACACTCAATGCCTTTCCCTTCTCCATATTGAAACGTTGCAAAACCTTGTCAATATACTCTGTTTGAGATAACCAAATCAACTTCTTTGATCTGTCTCTCTCAATGCGCATACCAAGTATATGACTTGCCTCACCCATGTCTTTCATGTCAAACAATTTTGCCATCTTTGACTTCAAAGCTAAAATTTCTTCAAAGTGCTTGCCAGCAATCAACATGTCATCCACATACAAAATAAGGATCAGCCAACTGCCATCCTTAGCCTTCTTTGTATATAGACAGTGATCGAACTCACTACGTTTGTAGCCTTGAGAAAGCATAAACTTGTGGAATTTATGGTACCATGCCCTCGGTGATTGTTTCAAGCCATAAAGACTCTTTAACAACTAGCATACCCAATCTTCCTTGCCTTTCTCAACAAACCCTTCTGGCTGCTGCATGTAAATTTTCACATCTAAATCACCATGCAAGAACGCTGTCTTGACATCCATTTGGTGCAACACCAAATCTAATATGGCAACCAATGCAAGAAAGCATCTCAATGTAGTCATCTTGACCACCGGAAAGAAGACTTCATCAAAGTCAATGCCTTGTTCTTGTTTAAAGCCCTTGGCAACAAGCCTTGCTTTGTACTTTGGCTGACTATCATGAGAGATGATCTTATACCTGTAAACCCATTTACAAGGTAGAGCCTTTTTGCCCCGTGGTAATTTAACTAGCTTCCATGTCTGGTTTTTATGCAGAGCTGTCATCTTTGACTGCATGGCCAATTGCCAATTCCCGGAGTCCTTCATTTGCACTGCTTCCTTGGAACATGAAGGCTCATTGCAATCAGTCAACATGACATAGTTCATAGATGGAACAAACCTATCAGGAGGTCGCGTAACACGTCCAGATCTATGCACAATAGGTGGCTCAGGCTCAGCCACAACCTGTGGTTTCAATCTATCCTGTCCTTGCTCCTCTTGAGCCCTGACATTTTGTCTTGCACATGCAGGTCCATCTTCTTGGAAGACAACTCTTCTAATCTCCTCAACCCTCTCTGGTTTAGAATGATATTTGGATTCATTAAAGTGAACATCATTGCTGCGGACAACCTTTCTGGATTCGGGATCCCAAAGTCTGTACCCCATCTCACCAGAATTACCATAGCCTAGAAAGATGCACTTTCTACTCTTTGGCTCAAGTTTGTTCCTAAATTCCTTTGGAACGTGAGTATATGCCTCACAGCCAAAGACTCTGAGATGCTTGTATGAGGGCATTTTGCCTGACCATACCATCTCTGGCACTGAATCCTTCTGCAAAACCTTGCTAGGAGATCTATTTACAATATGAACAGCTGTTGATACAGCTTCAGCCCAAAACCCATTTGGCAGTTGTGCATTAGACAACATACTTCTGACCTTCTCTTGTATGGTCCTATTCATCCTCTCAGCAACACCATTTTGAGGAGGATTGTAAGGAGCAGTAAGTTCACGTTTTATACCTTTTGACTCACAAAAGTCCTGAAAGGCCTTTGAAACATACTCTCCACCATTGTCAGTGTGTAAGCATTTAAGCTTCTTGCCACTCTGATTCTCCACAAGTGTCACAAACGTTTTGAAAACACTAAACGCTTCATCCTTGTGCTTGAGAAAGTAAACCCATACTTTCCTCGAGTAATCATCTATAAATGTCATAAAGTAAGAAGCTCCCCCTAGAGATAGATTAGGCATAGGTCCACACAAATCACTATGAACAAGTGCCAACTGTGTATCTCTTCTACTGCTTCTATGCTTATGTGGCTGCTGTGTTTGCTTACCATACAGACAATGTTCACAGAATTCAAAATCATTAAATGAAAAGCCAGGCAAATAACCAGAACGAGACAAGATTTCCATTCCCTTCTTGGACATATGTCCTAACCGGCTATGCCACAAAGAAACGTTCGGCTGCTCGGTTACATTGATTACATTTTTAGAGACATTTGATACATAAATCATGTAAAGTCCTCCAGACTTTACTCCATGTGCTACTGTCATAGAACCCTTGGATATCTTCCACATGTTCTGTCCAAAAATGGTGACGTAGCCAGCATCATCAAGTAAGCCTGTGCTGATCAAGCTCTTTGTAATTGCGGGAACATGTCTCACATTCTTCAGCGTGAAAGAAGAGCCATTCTGAAACTTCAATTGAACATCTCCAACACCTAAGATCTCACATGTCTGCCCATTGCCTAGCCGAACATGATCTTTAGTGGTCACATAAGAAGTAAACCACTCCTTGTTTGGAGACACATGAAGTGATGCCCCTGAGTCTATAATCTAGTCACTCAGTGCATTTCCATCAGATGCTGTAAGAAGAGCTGAGTCCATTGTATTCTTCAAGAAGTAGATGTCTCCTGACACTAGACTGTCATCCTCTGCAACAGTGTTTGTCACATTTATTTCTTGAATCTTCACTGAGGACTTTTTCTTCTCACCATGGTCTTCAGCTTTCTCTTTGCCTTTTTTTGCTTTCCATTCTCTGCAGTCTCTTTTCATGTGACCCTTCTTGCCACAATGGTAGCATTCTATGTCACTCTTGCCTTTAGCACTGCGGGACTTGCTACGAGACTGATTCCTCTTTCCACCTTTGTACTTTTCTTTGGTCCTTCCCCTGACAACTAAGGCTGTTCCTTTGCCTTTGTCCATTGTCTTTCTATTGGTTTCTTCAGTAAGCAGACTTCCTTCTGCACCTGCTATGTTCAAACCATCTAGAGGTATAGAATTACTCAAAGCTGTGCAAAAAGTGTCCCAACTTTCCGGCAATGTGATCAACAGGAACATAGCTCTAACAGGTTCATCAAACTTGACACCTTGAGCTGACAACTGACTATAGATTGTGTTGAATTCATTCAGATGATTGGACATAGGTGTCCCTTCTTTCATCTTCAAGTCAACAAGCTTCTTAAGCCAGTATACCTGTGAAGCTACACTCTGCTTCTCATAAAGATCACTCAGCTTTAACCATGCTTGATAAGCCGCCATCTCATCTGCTACATTGAAGTAAACGCTTTCTGCCAAAGTCAGCATAATGGTAGAAAGTGCCAATTCATCCATTTCGCTCCATTCATCTTCGTCCATATCTTCTGGTTTTATCCCCTTGAGCTTTATAGGTTTTATCTGCTTCTTTTGTACCAACACGTGTCAAATCTGCTTCTTCCACAATGGGAAATTGGTTCCATCCAGCTTCTTGATATTGTAAAGAGTAGTGTCCTGTGATCCAGCCATAGCTACGCTTCACAGTGGTTTACTTTCCTGGGAAAAATTCGGCAGAGTTTCCCCTATAAACTGACCTCTGAACCAATATCAACCTGTCAAATGAACCAAGAAAGCTTCAGATTCTGCATAAATTTTGGCAGAGTCTCCTTTGTAAAATGGCTATGGTGTACTCAAAAACAGACCAAAAAACAGCTCAAAAAACACTGTCTCTCTGACCCTGCAAGCTGTGGGTAAACCTGTCATGCACTTGTACTGTCTCTCACTGTGCTATCACTGTCCTATAAGCATAGACTGCGACAATGCCTCAACGGCAGTAAAGCAAAGATGCAATCCCAACTGTCTAACTCACAGTCAATACATCCTAGCTGCCTATCTAAGGGTGCTCGAGGGATCGCTCCAAGACCTGTATCACCGAAAGGATCTCAACATTCGAGAATCCCCCAGCTCAATAAAACCTCACTCGACCCTCAACAAAGGCTGCAGTAAATCTGACAGTACATAGACTTCCCACAAAGTCATACATCCACAAATTTCCCACTGTATGCTGTAACCGCTGCGGCGGTTGTTTGCTGCGTGACTCACAGCTAGCAAACCCTCAACAATCATACATCATCTCTGACAATACATCCCATGTGGAAGTACCTGCAATGTCAGGATGAAATATGGAATATCAAGCAGCAAACACAAGCTACCTGATGAACTAGTGGATGTCGCCTACAGTCTGTGTGTAGATGCACCCGTGTCGTATGTGACACGCCTCCAAGAACTGTGAGCCGTCCTTCGATGTGTAGACAGCCACAAATCAACACTCTGGGAGTGTTGATATCCTCAGCACCTGCAGTCTTAGGCCAAAAACCCCAAATTTGCAGAGTCGGATTTGCACCCGTCGAGACCACGTAGTCGAAAATGGTCTGCGTAGACCCTTGTCGAAGCCGAACGGTGGCCGAGATGACCTCAGAATGAAATTCTGAGAACACCAAGCCCTTCGGGCTTACCCACGAGATTTGGGGCCGTGTCTTTGCCTGTCGAATTTCACTCCAATCTGAGCTGGTGGCTCTAGCCTCCTGCAGTGCTGCCCCGAGCCTCGATCTGAGCTTTGATACCAGTTGAAGGAGTACAAGCGGAAGTGCGACGCGAGAGAGAGTGCGAGAAGAAGAGCACAACAATATGGTGAACTCGCTCTACTGTAATGTGTAGAGCATAGTGAGTTCTTATTAGGTTTTTACAAAAGAATATGTCTACATACCTGGAGGCCCGCCCACTTACCTGGGCGACCACATTGGGCTTTATACCCCAACATTTACTTCCCCACCCCCCTCATTTACATCATTAGCTCCATGTTCGGAGCGAGTGGCTCTACTAAAGGTTTCCTTCAGGCAGCTAAGCACGCTCGGCCCGGACCATGGGCCCATGGCATGCATGTCTTGGCTTGAGCTATCGGGATTAGGCATTGGGAAACCCTCCATGACGTCATAGTCAGAGGAAGAGTCACTAGTCGCTATGTTCGGGTCTTGGTTTGTACTACCTTGGGTCCCCGTCGAGGGCCTGGAACCTAAAGTAGGTGGATATTGAGAACTCGCGTAAGTCGAAATTCTCTCTAGTTGCTCCGTCTCTAGCACACGACCAGAGCGCAGATGCATGTGTCTTTGGCACCCTACAAGCGTCGGCGAATAACCTCGAAGGTTAACCGCTTACCCTTTTTAAGCGTCCGTTTTCACTCGTGTTTTTTATGATTTTAATATTTCTTAATGTTTGATTATTTTTTATTAAAGTGTGTGATAGCTCAAAAGGAGCGTATCACTTAGAGGGTCGGTGTGTGCTTTACAGCACTATTTTCTGGCATCTGAAGTTCCGTTGGTCCTCAAAAAATCGATTTTTAGCTACGTGCGAAGCTAAAATTCGTAATTTTAAAAGGCGACTGAGGCCTAGGCCTGAGCGTGAGCTTGGGCTTGGGTATGGGAGATATTCCCGATCCCGGTCCTGCCTTTAAAATTTTTTATAAAAGAAATTTATTTTTTAAAAATTTTTAAAAAAATTTTATTTTAAGGATAGGGTCGCCGCTTCCTGCACGAGAGCACACACACACTCTCTCTATCTACCTACTTCTAACTAATACACCTACTGTTACACACTAACACACTCTATTAGCTCTCACAGATCTACTTCCTACTTACTGTACACAGAAAACTAACAACCTTAATACACAGAGAAAAAACACAGTACCTTTGAAAACTCCATTAACAAAGAAAATTAACAACCTTAATACACAGAGAATAAACACAGTACCTTTGAAAATTCCATTAACAAACAAAATACACAATATAACACAAAATCCTTCTTCTCAACACACACACCCTCCTTTCTTACCTTTCCTACAATTGAAATTGCACCACAAAAGAAGAACAGAGTCCCATTCAAGCTTAGTGTATGACATTCCCCGACAGCGGCGCCAAAAATGTGCACGTATGTCGCACGTGTCAATGCAAGGATCTTGCCGATACACCGTGTGCGAGCCACAAATGGCTCCAAGCACACAACAAGCCTAAACTAGTAAGCTCAAAGATGACGATGGTGTGTCACTCACCGCTCTATGCTTGCTTCATGGAGGATTCCTCGCCGCGAAGAAGAGGGAGACGCCGCTATGCCGCGCTCAACCGCCTCGCCGGTGTCATGCCTCCACAATGCTCAATCGCTCTCTCTCTCTCTCTCTCTCTCTCTCTCTCTCTCTCTCTCTCTCTCTCTCTCTCTCTCTCTCTCTCACGCATACACACACACATAAGGAGATGAAGAAGAAGAAGATGGAGATGGAGCAATAGCACTCTTCAATTGCACAAATGAGAGAATGAGTGAATTTTAGGTTTAGTTGACTTTTATATGAGCTCGCCCCATTCACACCTAGACGCCCACACTTAGCCAATCTTATTCAAATGTTATACGTTCCAGTTTTAGAGTGCGCCTCTCATCGGTGATCACTCTTACCATTTTCCTATTGGACCGACAAGCCCGGTACCTGACTCTACCAAATAAATAACACGAAGTGCGTTGTAGGTGATAGTGTTGGACGGATACGCCACGACAGACGTCAGCACAGTGAGAACTCACCTAACAAGATTTGTCAGCTAAGGACGAAGCTCAACCCGCAGGTGCGTAGAAGCAAGCATAGGGTGTGGACTCCTAATTAATTCCTATAGAGGTCACTACCCAATGTCTAAGTCACAGCCTTCAAAAGTGCATAAGAGAAAACTTCCTACAACGCTTTCTAGAGCCGAACACTCATCAAACAATCTCGAAACACCACAGAACTTGAAGGAGACCCTACTAACACCAATAGGTCGCTCTCCCTAAGGACTATGAACCAAAACCCCAACCCAAAACACCCGGTGCAAAATCACGTAAGATGTCTGGCAAAAATTTGCAGGTCTTCGTTTCCAAAATCTAAAGTGCCTAATGTGTAGCTCTACTCATTGCGAACGCGTGGATATGCTGCAATGCAAATTCGGACAACGTATGCTCACCGAATCACCAGATGAAGCTCGTGGATGGAGCTCGCAAAACCGGACCGTACGCGCAATGTAGGTATTGGCACGTAGCTCTCGTCGGGGGAAACACGTTGCACTTCTCCGCACTTGATTCCGACCACCGGTGTGCACGTAGTGTCAAGACGAAGCTCTCACTCTCTCTCGTACACAGTATGCTCACTCACATACTTCAAACTTTTTTTAAAATGACAAAAGGTCTTTCATTAAGGTCAAAAAGTGGTATAAATACCTCACAATTCTCAAACCCTAATGTTCCAAATTAACCATCTACTCAATTTAAATTTCAAAACTGGGATACAATCTGGAAACTTCTGTAAGCCCCAATATTTACAAGGTGAAATGTCGGGTTTTCTCAATGAATGAATAATTTTATATAAAAAAATCTATCGAGCAGTCAATTTCCGTAGGGTGTGTCTAGCTTCTAACACTCCCCCCTTCCTTGCTCATGTCGTCCCCGACATGGCTGTTGAGGTGCTTCTTCATCTTATTGTTTCTCTCATCTTTAGTAGCGACTCGTATCTTGCATGTTGAGCCAGTAGTGTTGGGCCAAATATGTCAGTGCTGATGGTGAAGAAGCCAGTGTAGAAAGCTTCTTCAAATGCCTGGAGGTGATAGGATGGCAAAAACATGATCCTTTGATACAATGCATGTATCACCTCCTTGGAAGGCTGACCAGATAGATCATATGCACATCTGTAAGTATCTTGAAAGAAGAAGATACTGTATGTCGCCTGGCCCGGTTTGAACCTCTCGAAGACTGCCAAAAGGGTTTTGCAGATCTTTCTCATCATAATGCAAGAGAGGTCAGGCGAGTCAGTGAACAATTTGATGGCGCCCGTTAGGGTTTTCACAATGTATTGAACACTTATTCTCTTGCCTTCCTTCAAGCCTGGCAGCTTTGGATAGTTTAGCCACGTGGGTTGGCTTCTTTGCAGTAGCTCATGGGCCTTCCACGTCCACATCCTTGGTAGAGGATAAAAGATTAGGTTATCTCTGATGATTTTTGGTGCCACTACCAAATGGATTAGGTATTGTGGATACTTCGTCAGCCATGCCTTTCTCGACCTGGGTTGGGAGTCGACTATTAACTTTACCCCTTCAGGCTTGGAGATTCTGCTGTGTACAGTGGCACTGTTGGCTCTTCTCTGATTCTTTTGTTGATCGTGGTGGCTTCATACTTTAGCAAAGGATATGGGAGAGAGGGATGTAGCCATTCACGCCAAAGGTTGCTAGCGTCTATCTTCTGAATGGTCATGGATATAAAAACCCTCTGCTCTCATTCCAAAGCTTCTTTGGCCGTTTCTCTGATTTCTATTTCTATGGCCTTGCGCAGCTTCTCTTCCTCTTCTTGTGTTAGATCTTGTGGCTCTTGAGAGGGTCCTACAAGGATTTCCTCTTGCATGGGTGTGTCCATAGGATCTGCCACATTTTCTAGGTCTATGCCTTCCATGGTTGCTGGCCCTGTGCTTGCCTGCAGGCCTCTCAGCTCTTCTATCTGCTTTTGGAATGTTTGTTTCTCTGTTTCAGCTTGTTCTCCCATGTTCACGAGGAGGTCGTTCAAATCGGCGTTTATCTTCTCCTACTCCTTGAGCTTTCTCTTGATATTTTCTAGCTCATCTTGCATTGCCTTCTGCTCTTCTTCCATGCGGGTTTGCACGTCTACTGATCCTTCTTCCATCATCAGCCTTTGCTTCTTCTCTAAAGTCAACTCTTTCTGGAGCTCTTTCATTTGTTCTTCATAGATCTGGCTCTCTGAAGTGGTGTGAGTCGAGCTAGTAGCTCTGACTCTGGCAGGAGATGCCCGTAGCCGCTGGATGGTTTGATCTTTAACTTTATGCTGGTCCTTGAGCTCAAGGACCTCATCCTGGCTAGCCTCCTGCTCTATTTCTGCCTTCTCTTTGGCATTCCACATGGCCTCCACTTCCTTAGACTCCTCAGAAAGTTGTAGGGTTAGGTTATCCCTTTCCCTCTCTGCATCTATCAATGACTTGCTGAGTTGTCTATATTCCTCTTTGGCTGCTTGCAGTCTTTGAGCTGCTGCCTGATTTTCTCTTTCCATCTCCTGGCATCTTTGCAATGCCTTTGCTAGACTGGCTTGCAGATCTGTCTCTCTCTCTATCTGCCTTTGGCTTTGTTTTTGTAAAGTGTCGACTTCAAGCTTGATTTGCACTTCAATGGCTTTGAGAGTTTCCATTTCACTTTCTGTGGCTATTGACTATGCCCTTAGCCCGGTTAGCTTGTTCATCACCACATCCCAATCATTGGTGGGTGGGTGCAGGTCCACTGTATCAGTGGCCATCTCCTTTAGCTCCACTAACCGCAGGCTCTACATTTGCTCTTTGGGCCCCGTGCTTGCCAAGTCAAATGCGACTATGGCAGCCTCTTCTTTTGAATATCCGGCAGCCAGTAGGTCTAGAAATGTGTTATACCTTGCTTCATTTGGCTCTGGCTACTCACTTTTAGGCTTAGCTTCTTCTTTTGGTTCTTGCTCTTGGCTCTGTTCTTGCTTTGATTCTTCTTGATCTTCAGGTTTGTCTTGCTCCTCCTTCTGTTGAGTTTGTGGAGGGCTACGAGGAGGTCGTGAGGGCGTTGGGCTTGACTCAGGGCTGGACGGTGGAGTTGTTGGCTTTTTCTTGAAATCCTTGTCCACCTTTGTCTTCCTCTCTCTCTCTCTTGGCCTTCCTGCTCCTCTAGCAGTTGCCGTCATACTTGCTCCACTTCTGCTTCTGTAAATGGTAGATGTGGGATATTTTCCACTATGGCATCCAGAATCTCAAAATTCTTAATATAGTCATCAAATCTGTCTCTGTGCACCCTTCGGGATGATCCCGACATTGCTTCTAGAGACGACTTCCATAGCTCATTCAAATCTCCTTTGAGGGCTCTTTCGGCTCTGAAACTTTCCATTAGCCGCTCTAGCCGTGCCACTCTCTGTGATTTCGTCTCTTTTACAGGCACTTGGAAAGATTCCTTCTTTCCCTTCTTCAGCTCTAGCTGCTCTTCTTGCACAGTCTCTAGCCGGCGTTTCAACCTTCTGGCAACCCTTGGTGCTTTGGGCTGTTCCTCTTCCTTATCTTCCTTGAGCCTCAGTCAGTCGTTCTGTGATGGAGGGTCGGGCCATCTTCCCTTGGCATGCAATGCCCCATAAATCACTTTCGTGATTAGCTCGCCCGGCACAATGTATGTGGGGTTCTTGTTGCCCATCTTTACCAGATTATCATGTATATAAGCTGCATAGTTGATTACTTTCGGCTTGCTTTTCTGCATTGCCCAGGTAAAGGTTGTGGCAATTGCTCCAAGTGGCATTCTGTACTTTTGTGGCCGCTTTGTACACATATGGAAATACTGATTGTACAGCTGACTCATGATTGCCACTTTAGGGTTGGCAATGTCTTCAAAAGTGTAGTTGCCTTTATTTTTTGTGTACACCTTTACTTCGTCTCTTCTTTTGGTTACACTATCCCCTTTGTTGGAGAGGTCTAGTGCAGCTGCCACCACTCTCTCTGTGATTACAATCTCCGTGTCTGGCTTGCCCCGCAGATCCGTAACTCGTGCCACTCCGTCTTCCTTGATTGTCGTCACAAATTCCCATACTCTTTTTATGTCGATTCCTGCCGGCATAGCTTCAAAATAATTGTGGAGATCAATCTTCTCCAAATACTCTACCATCTTGCTTGCAGTTGGTAGCTCTATCACATTTCCTTCGGTGTCCTTGAATACGCCTTGGTAGATCTTTAGATCATTGGACTCTAGCAGGTGCTCTTGGATCCATGTGTTGGTTGGCTTTAGAGTTCCTTCTGGTATGACGAAGGGCTCTACTTCTTCCAAATAATCCTTTATGGTCATTCTCTTCTTCTTTGCCGGTGACTTTGCGGCTGCCATAGATCCTGTTGCACTCAGTAGTCCGAAGTTAGCATTTTTTCCATATCAGCTTAGAAACTGAGTTTTAACTATCCAAATGACTTGAAAATTGAAAATAAAACTTAAAAGGAACTTGTGAAACTATGCATGTGCTCACAGTGCAATTTTGGCCAAAAATTTTCATCTAGACATCCTACGCGTAGGATGTCTTTTTCATCAGATTTTGGTGATACTATGACATGCTGATGGTCCTTGGCCTGTACAACATGGCTATGTGATTGGATTTGGGTTTGGGCATCAAAAAGTGGATTTTTGGGCAGATTTGGGGTTTAGGCTCACAAATTGGGTAGAAAGTCCACAACAGGTAGCAAATGATATCCAAATGGGTTAAAAATTGATATATGGGCTCCTTGCACCATGATAATGGCTCCCATGATGTCATTGTTTGCAGAGAAGTTCAAAAACATGCTGGAGACATCCTACACGTAGGATGTCTATTTCATCAAAATGGCTTGAGATTTGTTCTGTGGGTAGTCCTTGGCATGTGGAACATGGCCATGCTCTTGGATTTTGATTTGGAAAAGAATTGATGTTGGTAAGACCATGTGTAGTGTTTTTGGGCTCATAAGTGTATCTTGAAGGTGTTGGGGGTCAAAAATGATTAGAATGGCTTCAAACTTGATATATGAGCTCTTGAAGATGCTATGAAAAGATATGGAATGTAAAAATACCCTATGTAGGCCAGAAATGTCAAATAGACATCCTACGCGTAGGATGTCTACTTCATCATTTTTTGAAGGTGACCACACAGATTGGTTGGCAATGTGCTCATGAATGTGTTGTGTAGTTTCATGTGATTTGGATAAGTTTTGGTATGTCTATGGCCCATTATTGTCTCTATGACCTAACTTTGCGTTTTTTAATGCATATGAGGTCAATTTTGGTCCAAATGTGATAAAACTTGGTGGCTAGCATGTAAAGCCTATTCAGAAAATGTGTGTGATGAGAGATGTTGGGTTCTGTGCGCAGAAATGGCCTTAAGACATCCTACGTGTAGGATGTCTCGTGATGATTTTTTTATGGAAACTACTACTGGTGCCTGCCCTTAGTCCCCCTAAGTCCCTTTTAAGCCTAATTTCAACAAAAAAGTCAAATGGATAGAAAGTAACTCCCTGTGTGGATTTCAGAGCCTCTGAGCCGTTTTTTGACTTCTGGAGTGCTTTTTGGAGATGTAATTTCTTGATGTTGGTCTCCATAGCTTCTCGGTCCCTTGGGGATCCTTGTTGTATGGTTTTTGTCGACTTTGGCTTCACCGGAGCTCCGTTTGGCAATTTGTCGCTCTAGAAGAACTCGTGATTGCGTTTACATGTCTTTGATGACTTGTGGTGGTCTACCATCATAGGTCTTGGTTGTTGATGGTCTAAGAAAGCCGCTCGTGAAGTTTGGTGGCAAATGGACATGCGGTTTGGCCGCGAGAGCTATTTGACGCTTTGTGTGTCTGATGCCGTTTCTGAAGTTTAGTGCCGCTTTGGATCACCTTTTGGTCATGTGGGCTACATACACTTGTCGAGAATGTCGAGATGCTCCTACCCATGAATTTTGGTAGCTTTTGGGCGCCTCTCCGTCGATTTCCCATTTGGTGGCCTCTTGCAGGATTCTAGGAATTAGGGTTTTTCCCGATGGTTTTCTACTGCCTTTGGACATCCAAGACTGGTCTCCTATGCTAGGGTAAGTTGCCGATGAAGTCTCGTTGCTTTTTGGTTTGTCGTTAGGTGGCCACTTCTACTTGTAGGTCTCTACTGCCCGCTTTCTGTGTGAACCCTATGCTAGTTTTCGCGACAAAACGACAAACATGCGCGAAAAGCTCAAGGTGGTGAGCCTACCTCTCATGTCTGAAGCCCATCGGGTAGTTGTGCGCGTCGTAGAAGCTGCTGGAAGTTCCGTTCGCTCTAGGTGGCAGGAGCTCTCTCTCAAAGGTCAATAGTGGAAATGAGCTAAAAATGAAGTGAAAATTTCTTATAATGGGGGTCCCCGAACCACTTTTCATGAAATTTGACATGTGCTCCCATCTTCTTGCGAGATGCGGTTTAGGCTCAAAAATTTCTTGATTTGGACTTCATTTGCCCTGTTTACCAGAAATTTGGCATTTCGGTCAAAATCTGGCCAAAATACGCTTTCCGCTCCAGTCTCATAATTGCACCCCCACTGTACCATAGGTTGTCCGATAGTCACTGATCATCCCCATATTTTTTGTTTTTCATTACGACCGTTTTTCACCTGGTTTTTGAATTTTTGAATTTTTTGTGCCGAAAATTAGCAAAATTAAAAGGAAAACAGCAAATCAAGCCAAGAAAATCCCCAAAAATCATAATAAATCAAAAACATCACCACAAAACATTATATACACTCACATGCAATTTTTATGGTCGTATTTCTCCGTTTTACCAATATTTTGCCCGAAAAATGGCCATTTTTACTTATATACACACACCTAGGGGCTTGATTTGGCATTTGGCCCCATATACCCGTAGATTCATGCTGTATAAGGGCATATGTACTTGGGTTAGTCCAAAAAAATTTGCAATCACACAACAATCCTTAAAAATAGTCGAAAAACATGCCCTTTTTTGCTCTTTCTGCCATTGGGTCCGCATTTGAGAATGCCTCCCCCCCTCCTAGGCGGAGTCCTCCCGGACGACAATGTGTCTCCTCAGATTATGTGCCGTGCATGGGTTGAAAAAATTGTGCTAATGCTTGGCCGTGTAATGTGGCCCTATAGTATGTATACTCGGTCAATGCATGGAAAAATTAATGATGTGCAAGAGAAGGGTATAAGCAAGATGCTTATTGGCATTCGTCGTCGAGGTTTCCTGTTTTCTTTGCAAGTAAGAGTTTTAACTCTAATGCTCTTTGTTTGATTGTCTTTCTTGCAAAAGTCGCTGGCTTTGTTGCTACTGTTGATATGGCCGTAGTTGTCTCCTTAGAGAGAATTGGCTTGGCCGGAATGGCCGTAGACCGTATCTCTTTTGCTTTCCATTGGCAGCTTGTCTTTGCCGGTTTAGGGTTTATTGCTACTGCATTGGTTGCCATTTGTTTTGCTGCTAATGGGCATCCACATAAATCGGTGTGTTGGTTTCTTATACAGTTGTCTGCTTTCCGATGTTGCTTGTACTGAAGGGAGTTCCTTTTGCTTCGGTTTTGGAATCCAAATGCGAGTCACATTTGAGTTATTGCTGAGGATTTTCTTTGGGATCCATATCTGTTTTATTCCCTTGGTTTTTGGTTGAAATATCTGCTTCGGTTGAATTCTTCCGTTGTATTGTTTTTTGTCTGCCATGTCATTTCTATCCTTACGCACCCATATTTGTTTTTCTCTTGTTGGTAACTTTGATCTTTTCACTGCGGTCGGTGACTTTTCATACCTGTACTATTTGTTCCCTGTTTGTTCTTTAGTGGCATCCTTTCTTTTGGCTTTTTATCCAGTGATTGCATTGCTGGTAGCGGATTATTCCGGGGTTGCTGAGCAAAGGACATTACTTGTTGTTCTTGTGCATGCTGAATTTTGACTGCATTCGCATTCCAATCTATCTGCACATTGTACTCTTTTTGCCAAGGTTGCCCCAACAACATGGGGTGTTGTGTGCTTTCATCCTTGACTACATATAATTTGTGTGGGTAAATATATTGATGTACTTGTACATGCAATATAGTCCAGTCCAATGTTTTCAGTGAATGTGATGTACTACTTTCTAGCACTTGTGGAGTAGGATGAAGTTGACCTGTGGGTTTGAGCTGTTTGTATAATCTCTAAGAGATCAAATTTGCTTGAGCTCCCGAATCAAGCAATGCCGTCGATTCAACTTGATTACTACCCACTTTGACTGCAATTATTGGCTCCACTGTGTCTTCATGAAAATTCGTTAGTCGAATGGCATTGATTCGCACCAGTGATCCGCATTGTTGTTGTTGTCGTAGAAGCCTTCTTTTTGCCATGCGTTCTTTTGCTTCTGCTTGAGCTTCTTCTCGTACCCTCTGTTTCTCCTTCATTCGTTTTTTTTCTTGATGGATTTGTTGAAGCATATCCTGTGTTAGTGGTAAATGATATTTCTTTAATCGACACCCACTAATCCAATTTGGCATTTCCTCACCTGCTAATGTAGCAAGTTTGATAGCGCCGCTTTGTGATAGGTCACTAATTAAAAAGGGTCCCATCCCTCGCTTTTTAAGTTTCTTGGCATGTTGCTTCAAGGTATAAACAAGGTCATAATCACCAGTTTTGAACTCTTTCGTGCGCACATGCTTGTCAGAAAACTCCTTTTGTCTTCTCTTTTTAGCATAGATCGAAGCTACAGCTCTCAAGCGGAGTTCATCTAGCTTTTCAAGATCATCTATTCTTGAAGAGAGCTCATACCCTGTCCATTCTAAGCGTTTTGCTACTCGTAGAGTTGGAATTAAAAACTCTATGGGTAATATAGCATTTAGGCCAAACACCATGTTGCATGGTGTCGTTCCTATCGATGTTTTGTAGGCTACCATGTATGTCCATAGTGTTGAGTGTAGCTGCTAATCCCAATTTGTTCTTGACTCTAATACAATTTTAGTGAGAACCATGCATAGTGTTTTATTTGTGGCCTTAGCTTGTCCATTTGCTTGTGGATGGTATGGAGCAGATTATCTATGTATGACCATGAATTCCTCTAGCAGGTATTCAATGACTTCATTAAGAAAATGTGTTCCTCGATCACTGCCTATTTCTATTGGTAAACCGTATCGTACAAAAACATTCTCATACAAAAATTGTGCAGTGGTCCGTACATCTGCTTTTTGTGTTGCCTTGGCTTCCGCCCATTTTGTGAGATAGTCCGTAGCCACAATGATATATTGGGTATGGGTGCGATATGCAGGGGGTGAAATAGGTCCCACAAAATCAATGCCCCATTTTGCAAATACCCTTGCTCCCATCATTGGCCGTAGTGGCATCTCATCTCTCTTTATCGGCACCTTGGTGAGCTGACATGCGTCACAATGCTTTACAAACTCTTCAGCGTCCATATGTAATGTAGGCCACCATATTCCTGCGGTTAAAACAATTTTTGCCGTCTTATCGCCTGAAAAATGGCCTCCACTTATACCTCCATGTGCATGTTCTAAAATCAGCAGGTATTCACTTTCACTTGCACATATTCTAAGTTGATCTTCCTTCCCTCACTTATAGAGTTGGTTCCCAATTAACTGAAAGTCACGAGCCTCCAGCTCTATAGCCCTTTTCCGTGCTCTTGTTATGTTTTCAGGAAACGTCCTTGTGGATAAGAAATCAATGATATATTGACTCCATGGAGGTGCAATGTTTACCTGAAACAGTGTCGCGTGATCCACTGGTCGTTTGGCACTACATATAGTACAATTGGTAACGTAAGCATGTGTGTTCGCGTACATAGTTGGCCAATAAACCCCTAACTGTTTCAGTCTCTGGTGTGTTTTCACTGTTGAACAATGAAATGCACAATCCTGGACATGTGCTTCTTCAATATAACACTCGAATTCCTCCGGATTTATACATAGTCGTAGAATTTGGTCTGATCCTAGATGATACAACCGTCCTGCAATCAACTGGAAGTTTTTTGTTTGTCGAATTGTTTGTTGTTTGGATCTGTCTTTCGTGTTATCAAACCTACCTCCAAAGGAAAGAATGCTAACAATTTCCTGAGACCATTTGGGTATCATTTCAATATTGAAAAGATAAGCATTTGGTATGTCATCATCTACTCCTTCAGGAGCTTCCCCGTTGTGTAGCCTTGAAAGATGATACGCCCGTAGATGAGTTTTACCCTTTTTGACTACCACTGTGAAATCAAACTCTAGCAATATAATAAACCAACGTACAATTCTCCCTGTATTGCATGGTTTATTTACCAGATACAAAAGAGCTTGATGATCTGTGAAGAACACAAATTTGTTTGCGAGAAAATAATGCCGAAATTTCTTTACAGCATAAATCATTCCTAACCCCTCTCTTTCGGTGGTTATGTAGTTCTTTTCCGCACTATTTAAATGTCGGCTTGCATAACAAACTGGAAAATCCATTGTTTCGTCTCCAGGTTGAGCCAAAATACTCCCGATTGCATATGCAGAAGCATCAATGTGAACATGGAATATCTTTTCCCAATCCGGTGCTTTAAGTACAGATGTTGATACAAGGTTTTCCTTCAGCTTTTGCAATGAAGTTTCACACTCCTCAGTCCAATCGAAATTGACTAATAAACGATACAGAGGTTGTGCGATGACTGCATACATATATATGAATCTTCGATAATATCCGCACTGTCCCATGAAGGATTGCACTTGTTTCACATTAGTAGGCCTGGGCAGGTCTACTATGACCTTGATTTTGTCTAGGTCAGTGGTTATGCCATTTTTTGAGACAATGTGTCCTAACATGCGGCCTTGTCTAACCATGAAAATGCACTTTTTCGGGTTAAGACAGATTCGATATGTCCTGCATTTTTCAAATACCTTTTGCAAATGGTCAATATGTTCCTCTCATAGAAGAGAGTGTACACAAAGATCATCCATGTATATTTCTAAGAATATTCTTAGGTTTCTTTGAACACATGCGTCATTAACCTTTGAAAGGTAGCTGGGGCATTAGTTAAGCCAAAAGGCATAACACGATACGCATATATTCCCCATTCTGTAGCAAACGCTATTTTGTGTTGATCCTCTATTGCAATTGCCAGTTGGTTGTATCCTGAAAACCCATCTAGAAAAGAATAATCCCGTTTCCCGGCCACCCTCTCTAGTACATGTTCTATGATTGGCAAGGGATAATTATCCCTTATGGTGGCTGCATTTATCTTTTTGAGGTTTACACACACTCGCAGTTTTCCGTTCTTTTTGGGGACTACCACAATGGGTGACACCCAATTTGTATGTTCGATTTCATAGATGAATTCAGCATCCATCAGCTTGTCAATCTCCTCTTTGATTCGTTTAGCAAATGTGTCATTATATGTATAAGGACGTTGTTTGCTAGGTTTGGAATTTGATTTCAAAGGAATTGTATGTTGGCATATCGATGGATCAGCTCCTTTGAGGTCTTTGTAGGACCATGCAAACACATCTTTATACTTCTTGAGAAGTTGTGTTAGCCATTCTTCTTCTTCAGGCTCTAAATCGGTTGCGATATAGACCGGTTGAGGCTTCTCTCCTGGTTCAGCGAGGTCTATCCTTTTTGCATTTTCCAGCCCATCATAAGATTCCTGGTTTGTTCTTTCCCTGACTTGTGGTGTTATTATGATTTTCTGTCGTGGATGGTGAATTTCCGATAGTGTGATGGTACATTCATGTTTCCTTTTTTTGACTCCCCTTACCATCACTATCTTCCTGAGTAGTCCATTCCTCCCGTAAAGACCGTTTCAGTTCCTAGTATTTCTGTTTACGCTCCAGTTTGGTCCACTCTGGGTCTTTTGTTGTTTTTGTTTTTTATTTTTGAGATTTTGTTTTTGTTTTAGCTTTCCGTACTTGTTTTATTTCCTCTCGCGTTCTCTCCCTTCGAACTTTTAATAATCTTCCTGATATTTGATCTTTTACACAATCCCTTGCTTTTATAAGCATCAGATAGTGAGTTTTACCTTTTATCGTGGGCATTAGGTTCTCTCTCGCTTTGTTTTCTACTCGTTTTCTCCTGTAGCGTTCTTGGCGTCTAGGGTGCTGATTAGCAAAATCATAAAACCTGATATTCTCTGTTTTCTCCCCGTGCTCACTTGAGTTGTCTGAACACTCATTATTTGCATCGTTATTTACCTCCAGATGCTCAGAGGAGCTATAAAACTCTTCTTCTTCTGGTGGTTCTACCATCTCATCTTCTCCTGGTATAAGGCTTACCATGTAATAGGGTAGCACATCATAGCCGTCCTTATCACAAAATTTCGTTGTTGGACTATCTGTAATGGTACAAACATCCAATGTTGCTAATATGTGTTCCCATTCTAGAGGTTCCAAGGCATCTTCAGGAAAAGATTCCGGAGTATAATCCTTGTCCTCAATAGCTCTTTCTAAGACGCATTCCTCTCTTTTTAAGCTCCCACAATGTGAAGCTCCACTAATGTAGCTGAATCAAACTCTTCCACTGGTGTCTGGTTCACATCCTTGTAACTATGGTCTTTCAGATGTATTTTGGTTGTTGTCTTACCATGTCTGAGGTATATGTGGTTGTAACCCCAATCCTGGACCATCTTCAATTGTTGCATGAATGGTCTTCCCAAGATGATCTCGTAATTGTTCTTTTTGTCGAAATCGACTATTGCAAATGTATGCTCATACTCGATTCCGCATGAAGTGACAATCACTTTTTCTAAGAGTCCTAGAGGCTTCTCCATGAACCCATATGCTAATTGCAATTTCATTTTGGTAGCTCTTAAAGCTGGTTTTCCCCATTTTTTCCAGACTTCTTTGGTGGCGATAGCAACTCCCGCTCCACTGTCAAGAATAGCTTTGGAAACTACTCCTTGGAATTCTACTAGTAGCGTGGTGTTTCCATCTTCTCCCTCGCAGTACTCTCCAACCTTGTTTAAAGGTACTGGCCTAGTGTTTAGTTGAGGCCTGTCCAATTCTCTGATCCCTTCCTGAAGCTTTGAGGTGGGGTCTTTCACTCCAAATTTTTCTAGGCATTTTCCTACTGTGGTCCACATGTTTGGTCGTAACCTTAGGAGTTTGGCTAATGTGATTGTGCATGCCACCGGGGTGGACAATAACTCAATCAACCCTTGTGAATCCATCACTTTGTTAGAAGAAAGTCTTTGAGATGGGATTGCTCTCACTTCAGACTTGGCTTCATACTCTCCTAGGTAAGAGGGTAGAGTTTTCAGCGAGTCTGGTTGGCTGTGCCCCGAACTAATTGTTCCCTGGTCTCCCCCTTGTGAATGTATATCAAAGTTCACGTGTGATCTTGCCTCAAATTCTTCAATAGGAGGTAAGATCTCGTTTTTCTCTTTTCTCGTGTTGTTCATGTGGTAACTCACCCTGTTAGCTTCATTGGCCTCATGGATTTTTTTTCCACAGATCATCTAGACAGTCACAGTCCATACCCATTTCTGCCAATGTTTTAGGTTGGAACCCGTTACTTGCTCCATCTGTAGTATTTGGCACTATGATAGGTTCTCCCCTAGACTCATAAGCATTCGTGAGTCTTTCCTTTGTTTCTACTTGTTCCTCTAAATCTGGTTGGATAGGGGTTGGAGCTGGTACTTCATGCCCATTTGCATGTTTACCAAGCGGGTTTTCTATCAAGGATTGAGTTGTTTCAATCATCTTTCTACACATTTCCAACCCTTGGGTTTCTATTTCAGCATATGGATAAGTCATCCATCTTTGCTCTTGGGTTTGGTTCTTTTTGAGTCTGGCTTTATAAGCTTTTAGAAGTGCATCCAACTGCTCATTTACCTTGTCTACCAGTATTGATCCTCCTGATCCTGCACTTTTGGGTTCTGCTATTTCCTTGGGTGCTATGGTTGCCGTAGTGTGTGAGCTTAGGCTAGCTACATCCTCTAACCGCTCTAATCTATCCTTTGTGTGTTTTAACTCCTCGGATAGAGAAGTTTGCTCTCGTTCTTTCCTGGCTTTCATACACGCCTTTCTAGCCTTCCAAGTGCTTCTATGATTTTTCGTTTCTGAACTTGGGGCATTGGTTTTTGGCTCTTCAATTATGGGTTCGTTCGTCATTTTTTGAGCTTCGGCTCGTGTCACTGCCTGAATAGGTATGATCGTCTCATTCTCAGACCCTCCACTGAAAGGCACTGCTTCCAGCATGTTCAAGGTAGTTTTTGCTCCTTTGCTAGGGTTCTTAGGGCAATCAGGAATCAAATGAGTAACTCCACACTCGGTGCAATATGCGTTGACTCTAATGATTTCATCATGAGGACAGTCTCTTAGCCAATGGTCTCCACCACACTTGTAGCAGGGTCCTTTAGGTTGTTGAGGTGCTCCTTGAGCTCCTCTTTGTTGGTATGCATGTCTCTGTCCGCCCATGCCTCCGTTGGCTATGAACAACAATGTTCGTTCATCCAAGTTATATCTTCCTTCTCCTGCTACCTGTGCAGCTGTTGGTGGTCCTGCACCTCCCATCATGCTCCATGGTTCTGGTGTTGAGGGTTCTTCTGGTGGATAGTAGACAGGATTTGCCACATATCCACTGGGATCTTCATTATATGCATGCATAGGCACCAAAGCCTTCTCTTCTGATTCGGCTACTGTTGGTGTGTATCTTATGCCAACTGGTCGTAATCCTGGTAAGGGTGGTTGTTGCCCCAACACTGGTTGTGGTCTTTCTACACCTACAGGTCCTGGTAGGTTGCCTTCTTGCTACCTAGGCATCGGTGGAACTTGAGGAGAAGCTACTTGAGCTTGGGGAGCGTAAGGTCTCTCTCTCACATATGCCTTGTTATAATAACATTCCTTTGTCCCATGGTTTGTCCATTTTTGTTCAATAGCACACCACTTGGGCTGTTTGGCCTGGGGTTTGGCGTACAAGTTAATCTTTTTTAGCACTTCCTCGACAAGCTGCTCTTGGTTTACAACTACTTCTCCTTTCGGTGCTGTCTAAGAAGACTTGCTTCCACTTTGTTGTGAGGATGAATCGTCGTCAAGATCCTTGAACTCACCCTCGTTGTAGACCGCACAATTGTCTACAAGGTAAAGAGCCTCCTTGGTTAACTCATTCAATGTCGTGCTCCTCTTCATATGTAAGTCCTTCTGGAGATCTACATTCCTTAGTCCTTGGATAAATATAAGCATAAGTCTGGACTGAGTTGGCAGTTCTTCCACAGTGCAGAACTTAACATATCTTTGTAGTCGTAGGGCTGCCTTTCGCACAGATTCCCCGTCTTTTTGTTTGAATTTATGGATTTGTGAGATAGTATTATGAGCTATTCCCCTTTGTGATAATTCCTCGATGAACTCGTCAAACACTTCCTCCATAGACTCAAAGTCTCTACGCTCCACATAGTCAAACCAAGTAGCAACATCATCCTCTAAGGTTAGTCCAAACCCTACAAATTGGGTAGGGAGGTCTAACATCTCTTTCGCTCTAATTACACACACAAAGGCAACTACATGATCTCTCGGATCTCTGTTTCCCGTGTATTTCTTGTTTACCCATTTTTGCACTTGAGAAGGTCTAGTTCTACGATGGTCTACAAATCTCATCATTGGATCTCCACATCCCAGCCGATATACCTCCTCTGGTCTTCTGTAGTAGGCTGGTTCCTCTCCCAGTGGTGCGCCTAAGCCATAATTTCTAGCAATTCTTGCTAGAGATGGTTCATCTCTCCGGACTCGTTCTATGGGTGGTCTTCCAGGCTCTGTTGACCCTTGAGTTCTTGGCTTACTCTCTCCTTGATACCTTGAATAGAGTGGTGGTTCTTGTAAATCCCTTAGCCCTCATGCGGCTTGATAACCATCTCGGTTTCGGTCTTGTTCCAATGTTGCACTCTGTCGAAGCCATGCCTGCAATGATGGCTAAGTTGCTGGTTGGTTTTGGTTGTGGAATGTTTGATGTCGGGTAGAATTTGAGGTCGCGTCATACTCCTCTGAGAAGGGATTTGTCGACTTGCTAGGGGTGTAGGTGGCTCTTGGCACTTCATCAAGGGCATATGTTGATGCTCCTGGAACTATTACCTTTTCTATCTCCTCTGGGAGAATACGTTGGTATTCTTGCCCGTACCTATCAACAAAAACAATATCCTTCCCCATAGCAGTTTCATAAGAGAATAAGTAAAGAACCTTATCTTTGCTTAACTCGGTTGGGTATGGTTCTTTGCAGCGAAAGTAAGAGACTATTCCCTCACTCTCATGCTTGTAAATTCCCACGTTCTCATTATAAGTTGAAACCCTGGTTGTTTTCTTATCATACATAAAAATTGCTCCAGGTCGATCAATGTTTGGAGGCGGTTCTTGAGTTTCTGAAACCATTTTCCCCTTTGCCACGTTGTCTCCATATTTGTTGTAATCTTCAGGGTTACTAACTATCAGATAGTGGTTCCCCTTTTTGTCTCGGAATCTATCTCCATCATCATAGACTCGAATTATCTCCAGTCTCTGAGCCGGTCTTTCCTCAATACAAATACACTTGCGTCCTCGATAGTCAGAATAAACTAAGGCTCCCCTTGAGTTTGTTCCTTCTAAGAAGATCACAGTGAACTTGGAATCATTCAAAGGATTTAGGGAGGTGCTTCCTCCTGGCATTGGTCCGTCATAGGTGAAACCTCTTGGCTGTTAACTACCCATCATGAAGAAGGATTTGTCTGATGAAGTATCAGTATCACTACCCTCCTCAATAATCGATGCTAGTGGATCTAACCTTGCCTGTGTCACACTCTCCTCGGTGAACACTAAGCTACCTTGGTCAGCTGCCTCCTTTTTGTCTCTAAAAATGTATCTTCCTGACCTTAAATTCATAAAACTTATCAATGCAATTTATTACAAATCTAACCACTCACCTGGCAAAGGATCAGTCTCCGCACAACTTCTTGCTTTGCTGCTGAATATACATGTACACAAGCGTTTAATTTTGGCAATCGAATCAAAGCATTTAATCGCTAGAGGTGATCTTAGTAATGATTGGTATAACTAGAGAGTTAACCTCAACCACTACTGTAATTTATACACTGCTGATGTTCTAGATTAGGCCTGCTAATCTGGAACTGTACTTCCCTCGGATGTTGGTTGATTTACGTGAAAAAGTCTGAATTCTGTCTTTGATCCGTCAAATGGCCAAACAAGGTCCAAATTCACTTCTGAAAGAAGTTTTGGAACCCTTAAGCCAAATGGAATCTCACTGTCCAAGCTCAGTCAAATTTTCTCTTCACTAAGCCCCAGTAGACATCCTATGCGTAGGATGTCTCCTGCTCTGTTTTGCCTAGATTCTTGCATTATGCATTCCCCTTGATGTGCTGAGTCCACATCTATTTTTACTTGATAATTTGGACACCTATAAGCTAGTCAATGGATCAGAAATTTGTCCCGACAGCTTGCTGCTGGTCTTGATCAGTCTAATCAACTCCAATTTGGACCAAAATTGACTAGGAGGCTTGCCTCAGGCTATACAACACCCTACTAGGCCCACAGTCAGTATTTGGCTTCAATTTCTTGCTTTAGACATCCTACGCGTAGCATGTCTTTTTGCTCAGAATAGCTTCAAATGCAAAGCACAGACTCTCCTTGAGGTGCTGATCACTTTGGAATGCTCAAAATTAGGTTTGGAGTGCAAAATCACATAGATGACATCCTACGCGTAGGATGTCTTTTTGGCCTGTTTGACCCCAGACTTGACCCACAGCTTCCCCTTGATGTCAGCAACCCAGTGGTATGCTTAGATTCTGGTTTGGATTTCAAAAGTCCCCAATTTTAGCTATTCTAGCCTTTTTCAGTCAAAAGTGCTAAAGTCTACTTAGAACCCAATTTTTCTCACCCAAATGAGATGAAACCTCTCTCAGTCACTCAATATATCATGCAGATCATGCCCATGCAGTCATCCTATGGTTTTGGTCTTAAAATAATGCCTTGGCACAATTTGGGTAGGATGTCTGGCAGCTTCAGTCTATATGGCCTTATCCTGCAAGATATGGTCAAATTTCCACTTTCCAGGTGAAAATAGGATAAAACCTACCTCCTGAACACAGTGGTCAACTCAAAATTCCAAAATTCCCACCAGATTAGCCTGTAGACATCCTACACGTAGGATGTCTCCTAGCTTAAAGTTAATTTTTTTCCTGACAGAAATGCTCCTAATGCTCTGCAGCTCTATCAGAAACACTAACAGTAACTTTTGGACTTCACTTCATCAGCTTTCAAACACACTTTTGCGTCTTTTTGCGTCTTTTACAACCTTGTGATGAATCTAACAAGCAAGTATACATGCATGAAATGCTCTAGATCCTGAATCATGATGTCCTACTTACTCTACTCCTACTCATCATATGAAATGGTGATAATGGTGTTTTGGTTGCTTTCTGACCTCTCCGGACTCTCAAGCTTTCCTCTCACCGCTTCTACCACTCCAACTCCTACTCAAGAACTCAACTAATATCTAAAACTATCTCAGTCTACCTAAATCTACCTAAGTCAAAGGATCTAGGCCAGACACACGCTCCCTAGACTCCCTCAAAGACCTAGAGAGTCCTCCACCCTCTGATCCTATCTAAATGTAAAACGAGACTCTTGGCAAGCCAAAGAATCCCTATCCTCAAGGACTAGTCTCGGTCACCTACCTAAGGTTTTCGTCCCCGGCAGCGGCGCCAATGTTGGACGGATACGTCGCGACGGACGTCAGCACAGCGAGAACTCACCTAACAAGATTTGTCAGCTAAGGACGAAGTTCGACCTACAGGTGCGTAGAAGCAAGCATAGGGTGTCAACGTACACTCGGCTGACTCCTAACTAATTCCTACAGAGGTCACTTCCCAATGTCTAAGTCACAGCCTTCAAGAGTGCATAAGAGAAAACTTCCTACAACGCTTTCTAGAGCCGAAGACCCATCAAACAATCTTGAAACACCACAGAACTTGAAGGAGACCCTACTAACACCAATAGGTTGCTCTCCCTAAGGACTATGAACCAAAACCCCAACCCAAAACACCCGGTGCAAAATCACGTAGGATGTCTGGCAGAAATTTGCAGGTCTTCGTTTCCAAAATCTAAAGTGTCTAATGTGTAGCTCTACTCATTGCGAACGCGTGGATATGCTGCAATGCAAAATCGGACAACGTATGCTCACCGAATCACCAGATGAAGCTCGTGGATGGAGCTCGTAAAACCGGACCGTACGCTCGCAATGTAGGTATCGGCACGTAGCTCTCGTCGAGGGCAACACGCTGCACTTCTCCGCACTCGATTCCGACCACCGGTGCGCACGTGGCATCAAGATGAAGCTCTCACTCTCTCTCGTACACAGTACGCTCACTCACAGACTTCAAACTTTTTTTTAAATGACAAAAGGTCTTTCATTAATGTCAAAAGTGGTATAAATACCTTACAATTCTCAAATCCTAATGTTCCAAATTAACCATCTACTCAATCTAAATGTCAAAACTGGGATACAATCTGGAAACTTCTGTAAGCCCCAATATTTACAAGGGTAAATGTCGAGTTTTTTCAATGAATGAATAATTACAAAAAATAATAATCTGTTGAGCAGTCAATTTCCGTAGGGTGTGTCCAGCTTCTAACAGATAGGAATGTGCATGAGGGTTAACAATCTTGTACCATTTTGAGCTGACTCATAAATGGTCTTCCCAGTATGATATCAAAGTTGCTACTCTCATCAAAATTCATAATAGCAAAGGTGTGTTCATACGCGATTCCACAAGAGATTACTACGATTTGCTCCAAAAGGTCAATGGTTTTCTCCAGGTATCCATCTGCTAATTGAAGTTTCATTCCATTTTTCCTTAGAGCAAAAATTTCCCATTTTTCCCACATTGCTTTGGTGGCTATGGAAATTCCTGCTCCACTATCCAATATAGCAATCGATTTTACTCCTTTGTACTCCACAGGCAAGGTAATGTTTCCTTCTTCTCCTTCACAATAGTCTCCCATCTTATTCACATGTACTAGCTCATGTTTATTATGTTTCAAGGTTTGGTTATTCGGTGCTTTTAATGAAACAATTGGTGGAAGAATTACCAGCCCGATTTTCTCCAAAATTTTTCCAACCTCCTCCAAAGGCGAGGTCTTACATGCAATAACTTAGATAGAGCTAGCGTACAACGTATAGGGGACGACGTCAGCTCATGAAGAGTTTTGGTATCCATTATCTTAGGACCATATTTCCATTGAGATGGTACTTTCCTTACTTCTGATTTGGTTTTATGGTTGCCTATGAATGAAAGTAATGTCTTCAACAACTGAGGTTTGCTATCTTTTGATATTTTTGTACATGCATCACCATACAGTGATCAGAATCATTTGGATAGAGCTCATGTTTGGGGTGGATCTCAGCGATAGGAGCTTACTGAAGCGTTGTGCTTCCATCTTTCCTATCTTTGATATCCTCCAATAGATCCTGTGACCATGGTTCTTCCACTTTAAGAATTGGCACAGGTGCCTGTGAATACACCCCATCTATTGTATGGGTTGCCATCCTCGTATCCCAAGGCATTTCATCTACCGAATCCTTTTGGTCTCCATCTTTGGTCCCTCGCTCCTTTAACTCTTGGAATTTTTTTGTGGATTAACACCTCAGTCCTTGGAGCAGTCAAAACAGTGGCTCCATAAAAGCTTGAGCTACCTGGATGAGCTCCTTGCACATCTTTAACCTCTCTTTTTCATACCCTGGGTGAGGATTTGTCAGCCATCTATGCTCCTGGGTTTGGTTGGGCTTTAACCTAGCTTCATAAGCTTTCAAGATCGCATCCAAAGGTTCAAAGACCTTGTCTACTAAGACAGATCCTCCTGACTGTATTACTGATGGTTTTGCTAAATCGCCCTTTTCTTTAAGGTCCCTTTTCATTCTCAATTGTTCCTCTGTTTGCTGCAATTTGGTTTCTAAAGCTGATTTTTCTTTCACTCTTTTGGCTTTCATCTTGTCCCGTTTTGCCTTCCAAGATTTCCTAGGGGTTCTAATAGACAAATTCTTTATCTGAGTTTGGCTGGCTGGGATGTTCCTTGCAGCCTCTTGTGCTTGTGCTCTCGTTATCGCATTTATTGGAATGGTTGGTTCTGTTTCTTATATACACAATTCCAATTTTGTTCATGGTTGCTTTCCCTTTATTGTCAGGGTTTTTTGGGCAATGTGGAATGAGATGGTCTTTTATACACCCTTCACAGTGCCCAAAGTGTTTGATATGCTCTCCTTTGTGTAGACAACTCCTTGCCCAATGATCACCGCCGCATTCATAGCATGGTCCTACTGGTGGTGGAGAGGCTTGTGGAGCTCCCATCGTTGTCCTGTTCTAGAAGGATATCCCCTATGTTTGTAGTTCTGGGTTGCCAAGAACATACAATATTTTCATTGACCAAGTAGTGGTTTTTTGTTGGTTGTGCTATGTATGATGATTCTGACATCTCTTCAAAAACTATCCATGGAATTTTTCCATCATAACCATAGGCATTTCCATCAAACTCTCTCTCATAGGAATTGTCTAAATATTCTCGGTAGGAGACTGCCTGGACCATACTCTGATTAGCAGGTGCTTCTACAAGTTGTGAAATTCTTACCATGGCCCTGTATTCCTGGGGTAAACGAGGATGATGTCCCAAAACAGGTTGAGGTTTTTCCTACCCTTGGACTGCATTATTTGGTCCTACTTGGTACCTTGGAGGAGGTGGTAATTGCTGCCCTCCAAATAGCCCATATTGTCTTTCTCTAACATAGTCTCTATTGTAGAAACATTCATGGGTCTCATGGTTTGTCCATTTCTATTCAATAGCACACCACTTCATTACACGTTGTACATTTTCTCATGGCCTTGGCTGCATGTTGCAATAGTGAGTTGGATGATCTCCTCCACAAGTGTCACATTTTTGTGTGGGTTGTTGTTGTGTGTTTGGGTTCGTCATGTTTCCTTGGTTCATCTTTCGGATCACTTCCTTGATCACTTGATCAACGTCCGGCACAGTTGGGTTTTGCCCATCGAGTTTCATTGTGAATTCACTAGTGGTTGAAGAGGTGCTACTCGTCCCTTGGTCTGTGTCCTTCATCACCTCCCCATATGCCTTACAATTGTCTACCAAATACAGTGCCTCTTTTGTGAGTTGCTCAAAAGTACCACATGCCTTTAAGTGCAAGTCTTTTTTGAGAGTGTCATTTTGCAATCCTTCTATAAAAAGGATTGATAGCCTCTCATCCCGAGTTAAATCTCTAGCAGAACATCTTTCTATAATTTTCTTAAATCAAAGTGAGGCTTCCTTCACCTTTTCCTTCTCTTTTTTTCTAAATGCATAGATCTGAGAGACCGTCATGCTTAATCCTCTCTTTGAGAACTCCTCAACAAATTCTTGGAGAAGTTTCTCGATACTTGGGAATTCTTGGTTGTTTAATGGTTGGAACCAGGTCAAAGACGTTCCTTCTAGGGTCAATCCAAAGGGTTCATATTGAGTATGGAAATCGGTTACCTGTTCAGCCCTCAACACTTGTCTGAAGATTGATACATGAGCATACGGACCTCCCGATCTGCTATACTTTTTGGGTACGCACTTTGCCACTTGAGATGGTCGCATGCGTCTAGACTCCGCAACCATCCCTGATCCTCCTAATGCGGTCTCTCTAGCTTCATATTCTTCCCTTGGGACTACAATCAATATCCTCTCTGCCATATGTTCCTCAATTTTTTCTATTTGATCTCGAGTAATAGTAGGAGGGATTCTAGTTGTGTAAGTCAAATCAGGTGCTACACTACCCTTGTGTGTGTTCATAGAAGCCCTAGACCCCGTTGATCCCATGGGCCCTGTATTCGGGAATCGTTGGTGCCCAAATGATTCTTCCACTCTGGTTCTTACTGGACTTACATACCCAGTTTTTGGTCTCGTTTGAGTAGTCGTTGTTTTAACTTCTTATGAATTCACATAGTATTGGTGAAGTGGTCCATCAAAATATGTATATCGCTCTACCTCCTCACGGTCCATAGGAGAGTATTTTCGGCCATGCTTATCCATTATGACCACTTTGATACTTCTCCCCTCTGTGTATGTAAAAACGTATAATTTGTTGGGGTCAGTCAGCTCCTTGATGTGGGGTTCATCGCATCTATATTAGAGTGTTTTTCCTCCATTATTGAATTTATATAGCCCCACATAAGTGTTGTCTATATTAAGCCGCTCCATCTCGTTAGTGCGCCTGAGCACAACATTTTGTTTGTCCATTTTGGGTGGTTCATCTACCAACTCTTCATCTACCTTGTCCTTGGTGCCAGTCAATCCCCATTTGTCCATAATAAAAGGATTGTGAACAACTAGTATCGGTCTCCATCATAGTCCATATCTACAAGGTCCTTGAACTCGCTTGTCTTGTTTTCCAACTTAACACAATAGTGATCCGTTCCATCCTTATAGATTTTGGCTTTAAGTAAATTCTTGAATTGAAATTTTAGATACAAAAATTTTACGTCAAATGCAGGTTGTGAAGGACCTGCCCCCATGGAAGTTCCTTCCTTAGGGTTCACCTTGTTGGATTCCTCAGTCATTAGGGTGTATGATCTTTCTAATGAGGTATCAAAAAAACCTTCCTCTATGAAAGCTTCTAGAGAATGCAGTGGTCTTTGATTCATGCTACCTTCAAATGAGTGATTGCTCACTTGTTCTATGACACTGGGATTCCTATTCTGGTACAATCTTCCTGATCGCAAATACATGAAGAATTGATCTTACAAAATCCAAACCTTGTTACCTCATTGGCTGACTTGAATTCCATGATTTGGTCTCACTTGTTGAGTCGTACTCTCTAGCACTTGTAACCTGTCAAAAAATGCTTGATGGCTATGAGTTTACAGCCACTTTTGTTAGTTCAAGCTTATAATCGATGAAATTTAATCAGATACTTCAGTACTCCACAATTTATCTCACGGCATCAACAATTCAGGAAAAGCCACCAGGGTCTTGGGGACTATCACTCTCTTTGGTCAAATTTTGCTCTTATTTTGACTCAGAGGAACATGGATCGCAATCCATGTTGGGAGGCCATACTGACTTTTCTTGGTACCAACGGAATCAGCATGATTAGTAGGTCCTTTGGCACTAGAATTTCTGAAAATGGATTTCTGGATTTAAGATTAGATCAGTTTTGGCACCTTCTCAGAATGCTTGACAATGTTGGACTTTTGTCTTGATTTTAGATATTCCAATTCAGTTTTGAAATGATCACTAGAGTCCCTGGAATGTTTCGTAGATGTGATGCAAGTTTTGGATCAATCTGTGTCAGAGAAACATGGATCGCACGATCAATGTACCTAGTCGGCAAAGTGAGCCGAAACTTAGCACACAGCTTCCTTTTGGGTACTTGATGTAAGATTTAGGGTTTTTGTAGAATTTGGACTTTTTTATATCAACTAAAAGTCAATCCTCGTGTCTGTTCCACTAGTTTCCACCTTGAGCTGTTTTATGTTGTTTAGAGAAAAGTACTTCAAATCTTATCACTTGTCCACCTGTCAAATATCATATCAAAATCCTCAGAAGGTACATGGATCGCGATCCATGTTGGGAGTCATTTTGACATGAGATTTGGTGAGTTTGTATTAGTGGTTATGGTCATACTTTTCCCCAAATCTTTTTGGATTTGACCCACTTTTTCCAGGCCAAAAGCAAGATTTTGTGTCTGCTTTGCGGTTTTTTTTGCCAACAATTGCTTTTTGGTGTTTTGATCAGTTTTTTTTCACTTTTTTGTTGTGGACTTTTTAGAAAAAGTTGTTCTCTTAGTTCTCAGGAGTGTATTGATCAATTATCCTGTACAAATGTCAACCAAGTACACGGATCGTGATCCATGTTTGGAAGCATCTGATCATGAATTTTGTTCCTGTTGGTTCCTTGCCTTTAGTTGAACCCAATTCTCACCCCTTTTTGAATTTGGACAAATAAAAGTTCAGCTTCCTCAAATTTTCTCAATTTTCACGGTCTTGTTCAGCTTAGCCCACTTCCTTGATTTGGATGATCTTTTAGCACCCTATTTTTGACCAAACTCTGGATTTTGGTGTCTGAGAGCCAGTTCTCAGCAATGGAGACAGTTTCTATTCATTTGGCCAAAAAGGTACATGGATCTTGATCCATGTTGGGCAAGTAAATTGGGAGAAATCTGCTCAGGTTTTGTCCTGCAAGCTTGTATATCCCCTTTTGTTAGGTTTTGTTGAGTTTAGTTTAACTTTGAAGATTTGACCATCAAATTTACAACTTTTTAGAGTTATGGTCTTCAGCACCAAAATAAGGTTTCAGACAGTTTTGTACCCTAATTCTTTTGGCCCCAATTGATGGTGGAATTTGTTACTTAACCTACTCCTATAGCTGAAGTATATGCACAAACATAAATGAATTTAACTGTACAAAAATGAAAATGGTATGAAAGGTGAAACAGTCCTTTCCAAGCATGGGAAAATCAAAGACCGAAATATTTTTTGTACTTCACTCACAGGAGTAGCACTGGCTGGTCCTGGACTCGATTCTCTACTAAGCACTAAACCTACGTCTAGCTGCTTTACTGTCTAAGTGTAAACGCAATGGGTGTCAAAGTCTTTGGAAAGGATTTTTCGTACAACTAGGTCACTCACCACCTAAGGATCGACTTCCCCGACAGCAGTGTCAATAATAGTGGGTCGCTGCGGCGATAGACGTCTGCAGTATAGCTTTTTGGTACTAACATAATTTCAATATGCAAGGAAGTGACGTGGGATGGGGCACAGAGACTCAATGAGATTGTCAATCTCACCAAAGTGAACCTAAAGGACTATTCATACATCTACAATAGCAAATCAACCACTTCCTAGTCAGAAAATCAATCTATGTCCAATCTCACCGCTCTAGGCCATCACGCCTTTTCAGCATCCAAACGAATTCAGAATGCAATGAAAGTTAAGGAGAGGTGTTACAATGCCCCAGGGCATATTCCTATCAAGTTTTACAGTTGTCTGGGAAGGTACATAAATCACGATCCATCACAAAAAAAGTATAGAAAATTGACACAGAACTACACGGAAAGGTTCCTTCAAGCTTAGAAACACTCTTCCAAGGTCAAAACATCAAAAAATAGCCATTTAAGATATCAAAACAATGCATTTAGCTCACCGACAAGATGTCATAAACTACAACAGAATTGAGAATGATTACACTTAGATTAAAGAGCAAGAGACAAGGTACACAATGTGCTATTCGGAATCGAAATTTGATTACCAGACAAGGAGAAAGATTGATTACAATTTGAAGCAGCAATGAAGCTCTCAATCGACGTCCAATAAATCCCAAGATAATGATGATGTGTGTTGCAAAACTAAGGGTTTGACTTAAAAACTAGGGACCCTTTCCCACGGCCGTTCGGCCACTTACATGGTTTGTAAGCTCAGAGAGACTAAGAGGGAATGATAGACTCATATTACCATTTGAGAATCATCAATACAAGAATTACACAGATTCTTTTGGAAAAATGATCAAGTACAACAAAGTTTGGTGCATGTCCAGCTTTTAAGTGACATTCTGCTGTATCCACCAAACACTAAACCATATGAAATTGGTTCATATTTTGATTGCTAGTGCTAGTTCTATCCAAAGTTGATAAAATATGATACAAAGCTAAGGTGGAAAGGTGTCTTTCCATGGTCAATTTTGATAGATAATCTACAGTAATAGATAATTTTTTGCTAGTTTATTTTGGAAGAGACTCAAATCTTTCAAAAACTATCGATGTTTTTTACACCTCCAAGTTAATTAGTGAGGTTTAATGTTATAAATAATTTACTAATTTTATAGAAATAAAATGTTTAATCCTCATCGGATTTAGCATTCTTATTCTACTCTCATCCTGGTATTTTTGATGGAGTGGTGGTTTTGATGGTTCTTTTGGCCCTGATGTGGCCTGATATTCACCTCCTTTCGTGTTTGCGACTAGCGTTGAAAACTTTTTGAGCCACGCTTGAAATGATCGTGGCAATGTTTGTGAGTTCTAAGGGTTAGGCAATGGTTGTTTATTTGATTGTGTTGTGGTGTTGTAATCATCTGCGAGAAGGGATTTGTAGACTTGTTTAAGTTTTCTATGTGCTTTTCCTTCCCTATCGAAGCTTGTGCCACCAGCTCTAGCGTTATCACTCTCCCTACATTGTCCGGGTGAATTGGCTCATATTCTCATCCGTACTTATCGACAAGAATATGGTTTCCCATTATCGACTCATATGAAAACAAGTACAGGACTTTGTCCATGCTTAACTAGGGCTCCATGCACCGGTAGCAAGAGGTGACTCTTCCTTCCTCGTGCTTGTAAATCCCAATATTTTTATGAATCGTTGCCATTCTCTCCACTCTCTTATCATGCATGTAGCAGATTCCAAAAAGAGTGAGTTTAGGAGGTGTTTCTCGAGTCTCCATAACCATCTTCTCTTTTGCTACGTTGTCTCCATATTGTTGTAATCTTTTGGGTCAAAATAGTGGTTTCTCTCCTCATTGCAAAGCCTATCACCATCGTCGGTTACATGATTACTACTAATCCACTCGCTATCTGTTCTTCAATACAAATGCATTGACGTCCTCGAACATTAGCATACATCAAGGCCCCATGGGCATTGGCTCCCTTAAGAAAATTTGTAGTGTATTTTGGCATGTTTAAGGATTTTTGAGTGGTTCTACCTCCCATGGTATCTTGCTATTGGAAACCTCTCAGTTGTTGGTTAGCCACCCATTGATATGATCCTTTGGAAGAGGTTTCAATATCACTGTACTCTTCTATGATTGGTGCTAAGGGATTAATCCTTACTTGGTTTACACTTTCTTCTGTCGACACTAATCTAACTTGATCTCCAACCACTCTTTGTTCTCTTTGAATACACCTTAAGGATCTCAAATTCATCAAATTCTTCATACGCAAACAACTATCGACCCAAACCTCTTACCTTAAAAGTCTGCTTGCAGTTGTTCCTTTGTCCTGGTTTGCTTCCAAGCCGCTTTTCAACTTGCAAAGTTCTTTGCACTTCCAACCAATCACCAACTTGCAGGATTCTTAGTTTTGGCTATCTGTACAAAACTTTGACTGTGCAATTCTTTGTCAAATCAGTAATCCTCACTGATTACTATATATAAAGTCAAGATCCTTATATGAGTTCCAAGCCGTAATTTGAGAAGACAGATGGAAAGCTAGGATCACATGAAATAATTTTGGAGCAGTAAATTCTCAATCTGAGCCCTAAAATTGGTATATAGATATCATAAGTGTATGATGTCTAACTTCTCGAATTGACTCAAAATTGAACCATGGACTCTCCTTGATGTTCTTAGTCCAAATCTAGGCTCACTTTAAAGTTCTAGCCCCTATAGGTAGGTCAATCTTTCCTATGTAGGCCTTGGTCATTGCCAGCTTCACTAGAGGTCTAACTAAGAAAAAAAGGATCCAAATTGGGTGAAACTTGATCCTTAAGCTTTCTTTGGGGTGTTAAGCTCTATTGTTGTCAGTTCTGGTCTCTAAATATTTGCTTGAGACATCATACACGTATGATGTCTATCTGGCCAACAAGGATTTCATTGACGTGATCACGATTGTGTGATTACATTAATAACTCTAGTAATTACACAAAAAATACATGTGATTAGGTTAATTGTTAACTGACTTTGATGATGACTTGCAAAAACCCATAGATTCGGTTAGCCCACTGGGTAAAAGAATATTTCCTGTGGGTCTCACCGGGCTTTTTCATTTTCTTGGCGGGCCTGTTGGGAAATTTCTTTTAACCGACGGGCCCGTCGTGAAAATGAAAAAGCCCATTGGACGTAATTATACAAAGTAAATAGTGGGCTTATCGTGGTGCTTTGACTAGGCAAATCCCTGGGAAGTGTATCGGAGTGCTGGATATTGTCATCTCTTGTGAATTGACCTAAGGTTACCGAGTCACAAGTCCTTTTTTTGGGTTGAACGTGATTCTTTATTCGTAACCACTTCTAAAAATATTTAATTCCTTTACCGAACATAAAGGTAGAAACCAAAACAATTGAAAATTTGGAGAGTCATGCTCATTGTGACAAAGCCATTGGTCCAAATGAGGGCTGTAATTGGTTTTAAAAGATGAGCATATGTAAATGACGAGTTGATAGTCAAGGGTTGCATGTGCTATACTAGTGTATTGGGCATATAAAGATCCTTGAAGTCTTGCATTTTTCACCATCATAGATTTGAGTTGATATACATTGTCACTGCATAATATAAGAGATATAATCCTTAATTGGGTGAAAATAGCTTATATCTATTGAATTGGTTGCATTAGGGGGCTACAATCCTTGACTGGGTACAAGTAGTCCTCAATTGTGTGATTATATTGAAGATTTCTTTGCGTTATTTAATACATTGCCCAATACAAAGATTGAATTATGTATTATGAAAGATTATTACTGTATGACATGACCAATCATAGATTTTATTGCTTTCGTGTGTTTTTTTGCAAACAACTCACTCGTTTTTTCATTTGAAATTAGATGTTTCTTATTGTTTGCAAATTAAAGAGGACGTACAAATAATCATCATAACAATAATTGCATTGAGCAATTCATAGCATTGTTGTATTTATTATGCCGTGCAGAGAGTGCATTGCAATGTGTATGTTTGCTCACAACATAGGTGATCGATATGTGGATTGACTAGTGTGCATTGCAAATCTCATATCCTACAGATTTGATTACCTTCGTAGTGAATGGTTTTTTAATAATATTGAAAAGAAGAAAAATGTTTTAAAAACTGAACATATAGTTCTTTTGTCTTAAGTTTTAATTTAAAAGCAATGGAGAAAAATGTCGGCACAAGTGGTACGAAGAATCCAAAGCATAAAAAAGCTCCTGGCAAAGAGTAAGATTATGCTCACAACATACGCAATCCATACATGGAGTGCCAATGTAAATTTTTCTTCACAACAAAATCAGGCGGTGCACCACGTATTAGGGACCATTTTCTGGGTAGTGATAAAAAGAGTTGTAAGAAATGTGAACATCCTCAGGCACCTGCAATTGCAAAGCGCTTGAGAGAAGAGCTTGTCAAAAAAGGTGGCAAGAGACAATAGATATATAGCTCTATTATGGATGCAAGTCAAGAGCAGTCAGAGCCAATTATTAACTCTATTGATCCTGTGGTGACACCAACTAACCTTGGAGAACAACCTACATAGGGAGAGATAATGTGAAGCAGCGTTCCTTTTAAGCGTCAAAATGAAGATGGACTTGGTCAAATGTGCCAAAAATCATTGCATCAAATCTTTCTGATGTAGTCTCTATATGAAGCACAAACTGCACTCCCCAAAGCAATATTCTTCACTGGAAGTGTTGTGGTCATGGTAGACAGCAATCATTGGAAGGCCACTTGGAAGAAAATTGATGAGTTTAGCCCAGAAGTTTCAGCTTCTTCTTATCACACAATATGAAATGTTCCCTTGGACAATGTTACATCAAAGTCAAAGAGCGTGTTGCAAAAATAATACTTGGAAATATATCGCTTTCAGGGTGCACAATTGTGAGTGGTGGTTGGTCCAATGTTCAAAGAAGACCATTGATCAATGTAATGTTGGTTTGTCCAAGGGGAGAAAGTTCATAAAGGCAATTGACAGTTCTAGTGCAATTAAAAGTGGCAAATATATTTTTGAGGTCTTGATTAATGTAATTAAAGGATTTGGTGTTGAACATGTCATTCAAGTAGTCATGGACAACACAAAGAATTGTAAAAACGTTAGTAAGTTAATAAAGAAGTGCTTTCCACACATGTTTACCTATGGTTGTAATACGCACAACTTATACATGGTGCTGAAGGATTGGCACACTAGTGAAGAAACCACATGGTTTGCCAAAATAAGGCACAACGTGTCAAGTTGTGAAATTTATCTTGAAATGACAAAGAGTGCTCGATTTGTGCAGAATGCATATGTCAGTGATGTTGAAACGTCTTGCTGAAACTCAATTTTGCATGCATTTTTATACATTGGAATTACTTCTCCGTAATAAGTGCGCTTTGATTGTTGACACCTTCAATTTCACGGCCTTTGATGAATGGAAGCTTGAGCAGAAAGAAAAAGTAAAAGAGAAAATTACATGTCTACGTGTGGCAACATAAACAAGGCTACTTGGTGGAGGAATGTAATGGATGTATACCGTGTAATGATGCCCGTTATGTTTGCGATTCGCAACCTTGGTCAAAAGGTGCCAAATATGGGCAAAGTGTGGATGACATGGTGGCCAGTCCAATAAAGTCTTGAAAATCTCAAGGAGCTGAAAGAGTCTGTAGTAGAGAAAGAGTGACGACTATCATTCTCTGGCAAACAACGAAGAATTTTGGCCAAGTATTTTCATGCAAGATGGAAGAGCGCTTATAGTCCACTCCATAGTGTGGCTTACATGCTAGATCCGGAGTATTGGAATTTAGATATGATGTCCAATATAGAGGTGGTCAGTGATTTCTATCACGTGGTCAACATGTTCTACTCCAACGTTCAGGACCAAATTGATTGTATCAAAGAAATGAGTGTATTTAGATTAAAAGAAGGTCCTTTTACAAATGATTTTGTACAATCAATGGCAAAAGAGAAACTTGCATGGAAGTGGTGGATGATGAATGGTGGAGAGCATTACTTGACCTTACGTTCCCTTGCAATGAAAGTACTGGCACAATATGCAGCAAATTCAAGTTCAGAGAGAAACTGGAGTATGTACAAGTATGTTCATAGCACTATTTGCAATAGACTATTAGCAGATAGAGCGGAAAAACTAGTGTATATGTTTTGCAACAAAAAGATATTGCATCACATCGAAAGTGCTGGCTACGAGGAGGAAATGCCAACCTGGTTGTATGATTGTCAACTAGAAGATGAAGAAGAGTTCAATGTCTGTGTATCTCAATGCACTATAGACAAAATAGAAGAGAATTTGGTAATAGATGTGAAAGTTGAATTACAAGGAGACCCACAACACTCAAACTTTGAACCAGATAACAACTTCACAAATTCAATATGGCTTGAGAATAGAAGGAAGATTGTGTCAAAAACCATTATGAAAGATCTTGTATTAAATGTGTTTTGATCATATACAATGCTTCATATTCACGATTATACATAGTTTGTCGATCTCAATTGATATGCTCAGAACCAGCATCTTGATCACCAAACATATTTCTAATTGTGCTAAGGGTATCTTGGAGGGCTTTCTTGCATTTATACTCATTTGCCATGCCAAACATAACATATATTCCTTGTGGAATAACTTGTGAACAGATTGCACATCAGCTACTATTTTGCATCAAACGAATAAGACAGATGAAGTGATAATAATGACCACATGTCAATGTATAGTATCCACTCCATCCATCAAAATTCTTGTACCAATTGGACATTGGGAAATGAAGATGCATCCGAAGTAGACGAGGGACCAAATCTAGATGCAGGACAAGGTGACTCATGTGTGTCCCTTGTACAGGTGGAGGATTCACTTGCTATGTTAGATTTTGAACATCTTCGCTTAAGCGGTGAATACTTTTCTCCATCCGCACATGTCAATGTTGGGGTGTTTGGGTGGCTATAGAAAGCCATGATATTTTTGCATCTTTTTCTGCCAATTGTGTCGTGTAAATATCTTTCTCTCTCTTTAACTGTAGGTCAACACCTTCAACTATCAATGCTAGCTCATCTCGGTTGACAGTGACACAACTCTCCCTGGTATCATGGGTGGCAACAGTTGTATCCTTTGACAAAAAGTCTATTGGTTGCTGCTGCACAAAATGAACATATAGCATTTTTGCAAAATATAACGCACAATCTGCATTGTGTAGTGGATGACTATAAACTTCTAAGTAGATCCTCTCAGCATTTATTTGATCGCTACGTGGAGGCACTTCGATACCTCTGACCTTCCTTTCTTTATCTCCACGTCCTCACATGGCCATATTGTTCTGATCATGTCCTTGGTGACTTCTATATTGATCTCTTTCCATTGCATGTGGTTTGGATTTGCCCATTTTGAAAGTCGTCGAGCAGTGCGCGTCGCTTGCTGGGCCGACGTACCATGCACTAGAGACTTCGTGTGCTAAAATGCATCAACAGATGCTTGATGTTGATCATCAGGCACTGATTGGGTGCCACAAACTTTTTCTTCATTGGCCATTTTATCTTAGAGCTGCAATGGATAAATAACAAATATTCAGTATCATTGACAAAAATATATTCTCACTATTTACTAGTCTCACAGATACATAAAGCAGATCAAACTCGTCCACTACATAAGACGTCATAAGATAACTAAATCAAATTAAAATTGATGCATCTAAACAAAATCACAACGGACGGACCCAATTGAACCATAAGAAAAATTTGGAATATCTCGGATAACACGACAAATTTGCAATCTCTGCTTCCCCTGCTTTCTGTGCCTCCAAAACTGAAGGATACGACTGTCCGCTTAGATGCAGATAATTAATTGACACGCTCTTACCTGGAATCTTGAGAATCATTCCTCAATCAATGATCCCAACACGGGGTTTATTTGTGCGAGTAAAGTCCAACATTATGTTGAACGGGTGCAGGTCACTATGCACTATACCAACCGAGTGAGCAGCCACAACGCCATCAATTAAGGCGTGACAGATTGCTGGCATCTACTCAATCATTGATTTGATCCGCATTATCTCTATCTCTAGTAAGTGTTGATTTGTTGGTGGCAATGACCTGCAATCGTGTTGTAGTATGTGTATGTGGTGTTTGAATGCTCCATGGACGGATGGCAAGCGGCACATCATGTCCCCCAAGGTGCCCCCATTGTAGTATGGAAATATCATGATCCAGGGAGCTTTGGTTGTAAATCCAATGCATCTTGCAATGGAGGGGTAAAGCGTTTGCATTCCTTACTCTTTCTAGAAGCTATCAAATTTTGTCTCACTCTCTCCCTTGTAGCATTTTCCCACATATGTAATGTGGTATGGAAAGAAGGAGATGCCTTTGATGGTGTGCAATGTGCACACACCAAAAGAGCCTGCTCCAACCCTTGTACCTTCTACCAAGGCCTCGTGGGGAATGCCAACTAGATTAGCACACTTGGCGTTCAAAGTCGTGTGCCTGATTGTGTCGATACCGCTCGTATCTGATCAGCCACCCACAGTTGCTTGTACATCTTGGGCCATCTTCAATCTCTTGGGTAAGGAGGCTTGGTCTTGAGCTTTCACACGCTTCATCTTGACTTTTTGTTCCTCCCATAATTTGTCCCAGAGCTCTAATTTTGTCATATCGTAGGTATAAGGGATATCTTCCTTTAAGTCTCTACAATAGACTTTCATATTCAACCCAACACTGTCCTAACCTTGTGGTGGGGGTCAAATTCTCGAATCCCTGTTGAAATCAGCAACTCATATTGGCCTTCACCTCGCAGCCTACGTTCTATGTTCTCCCATATAGAGCTAGTGAGGTCTTTGATGACGACGTCGATTTCACATTAGGAAGAATATGAACCCCAAAAGGGCCCTTTATGATCAAGGATGCTTTGGGAATATACTCTCTACACCAATGAGAATGGGCTTGTGGCCACGGTCCACCACATTTTGCATTTTTTTGAATGGCCATAACTTGAACGTTTTAACTTCAAATTTGTCGGACAATAGTGCATTTGGATTGCATTAATGAGCTCTTTTTATAGATATGTGACATGATATACTTTTGAGGTATGTAGATATGGTCTATCCATGTCCCCTCTTTTATGTCCTATAGTTGACTGAAATATGATTAAATGCTCTTACAAGGCCCCTTTGGGGTTCATATTTCTCCTAATGACTAATCTGTTGTATGCAACCATTTGCACATGATGATATTGTCAAAATACATTCTTTTCGAATGACACGTATAATAATTTTCTTTTGATCAGGCGTCATTTTAGCACTGGACAATAAAAAAACAACATATCAAATACAAATTCATGGTTGTACACTGCACTAACACTCTCACACTAGTTCAAACAAACCATAATCATGACTTGAAAACTTTAAGAAATGTGCACAAATATATTGATAAACATTGGAAACAATTTTTATTTTAAAATGCAATGTTTATACATGTAAAATATAGAGCAAACAAGTAGTTTATAAGTACTTCATCCAGATCAACCAATACATCTTAAAGATTTGAAACATTTCAGCATATTGTGAATTTTAAACTTATATTTTTCACCATGCACTCTCAGACTAGTTCAAACAAAGCATACACTGACTTGAAGACTTTAAAAAAGTGTGCAAGAATATATTTATTCAGGTTGATAATCATTTTGACTTTAAAATGGTATGTTTACTCGTGTAAAATGCAATAAAAATAAGTCACTCCTAATAAAATTGTCCAAATCTAATAGAACATGTTAAAAACCCAAAAAAAATCAAAATGTTCCGATAGAAGAAAATACTTGAGTTTATATTTACACGTCACACACGATTCGCTTAAAAAATAAAGCCTCTTGGAAGATACATGCATTGTGATGTACATAATGTCAATTTGATTTAGCTCAGTTACATTGAAAATATACAAACCAGGCTAGGAAATCGCAAAGAACGTCTTCCTCTTTAAAAAGATAAAAATGATTATTTAGTATGCAAATTGTGTGCATATACTTTCTTACATAGAATTTATGTAAATGTAGCATTTAAAATAGCAATGATGATTGATGAATAAAGAATTCTTTTGAATATGATTAGCTAGTATATATTTTCATAAGAACACTTAAAAACAACAATATCAACAATTCAAACATTTGTATATGAAATACTCTTTACGGTCGCGTTACCGACCAAGTATTTCATATACCTAATACTTTAAAAAATGAATTGCACGTGCACATAAAAATTATATGGCGTTCGTACGGCAGAGTTAACAACATGAACGCCACATTTATGCAAAAACAGATGCTTTTAACAAACAACACTCAATTAGCTGTGTTATTGACCGAGTACCGCCCGAATCTAAGGAGAAATAATGGCTTGCATACGAGCATCATATAGACGTATTACCGATTGATGCCATATGTTTTTTTCGAAAGGGGAAGGGAAGTTGACTCACCATAAGGATACTAGATTCATCGCGTTACCGATGTAGTACCTAGGCAGTAAGCCAATACTTACCATAAATACACCATCTTCCCCGCGTCACCAAGGTGATGTCCCCGTAGTAAGCACTATTCCGTAGAACAGCTTACGCACACACTCCCATTGTGTGGTAAGGTACCTTATGATTTTCGTGCAATATGACAAAAGGCACGCTACCACACAACGCATACACACACACACACAACACATACTCGGGTCATGTGGTCAGGTACTCCACTACTGCGGCGCACTCGACACAGAGCACGCTCCCACACGACCCCCTCTCTCCCTCTCTCCTCTCGACATACCTGCAAAGGCGATCATCTCTCTCTCTCTCTCTCTCTCTCTCTCTCTCTCTCTCTCTCTCTCTCTCTCTCTCTCTCTCTCTCTCTCTCTCTCTCTCTCTCTCTCTCAAGATGGCTCAAGAAAAAACATGCAGCGGGCCCGATCGGGGCCTAATATATATTTTTGCGGCCTCGTCGGGCTTCTTGGTTTTCCCAGCGGGCCCGCAAGGAAAACTAAAACTTAAAAGCCCGATGGGATTTTTGTGGGTTCCCAGGTTACCCTAAACCGGCTTCTTTGTGATCATGTTAAGTGTGATTATGTAAATATGTCAATAAGACCTTGTGATCACACAAAATTTGTGGTAATTACGTAAATATTAAATCCCTACTGGCCAAAATGAGGTGAATTTCACTCCATATGTCCTTCACTACACAAGCAACTCAATGCAACTTGCAAAATGCACTTTCAACACATTTTGTGCTAGACATCGTCAAATCTAGCATTCACCTTGCTCAAATCCGTCTCTTGGTCTCTAAAAGCCTTAAATTGCTTCAATTTCAATGGACCTTGACCTATTTACTCCTTATATGCTCTTAATCACAATGGCTCACAACAATGTGCCTTCTAACCCAAACACTAGACTCTCAAACATCATACGCGTATGATGTCTTGTTTATTTCCTAGTTGCCCCTTGATGTGTACATCATGCACAAGTGCTCACAACAAAATTTGGATATCAAAATTGCACCTTATCGCCACTTTTTACCGAGAAACTTCTTGGAAAGAGTAAAACTCTCTCAATACTCAGTCTATCTGCCCAAATGAGATGAAACTTGGTGTATGTGCTCTATACAATACGCAGACTATCTGTATCAAGTCAAAGTCCAGTTTGACTGCCGTATCTACCCTTGAGACATCATATGTATATGATGTCTGCTGGTGAGTTTTTGTCCAAAAAACTCATGCATAGGTATCCCCAAGTCTTCAGCACTGCTTCCCAAGCACTTTTACCAATTTTACATGCAGAAATATGCATAGAATCACAAGTTTCCTATTTTTTCGATTTTCACACACGAATTTTATCTTTTGGGGACCAAATGGTGGTCAAAACTTTAGTCTCAAGGTGTACTTAAAGGTAAAACACCCCTTTAGAACACTCTGGTGCACTCTATTTTGGCAAATTTGGTCTCCTACTGGGCCATAAGACATCATACACCTATGATGTTTGCAGATGAGTTTTTGCAGTTTTCCCATCCATATTTTTTGCATGTGTTCTTTTATGCCCAACATCACTCAAACATGCATTCATGTCTACTGAAACTTGTTTATTGCATGTTATCCCTAAAAATCAACTTTTTAGAGATCACAAATTCCAACAAGCATACAAGAAAATAAGTCAATGATGTATAGCTCTAGATCACAATCACATGTCCTATCTACAATTACTCCTACTCATCATGTGGGGTTTTGCAATTGTGGGTAAGTCACCAATTCTCAACGTGTTTAGGCCTAAAGTGTAGGTCAACTCGCCGCAATGATATATAGCAATCACAAAATGGATACATGGTTAGAGAGAAAACTCACTTTGAAGCTCGTGGGAGAGCTCTTCACAAGGAGGTCGGAATCGTGCAAGCTTGGCGTTGAAGCGTAGCTCTCACCGTTTACTTATGCGATGGTGTAGTCGCCTTCGCAATGTAGCTTCCATAGTGCATGTAGAGAGAAGAAGAAGGTCTCACTCAATCTCTCACACAAAGAACATTCACAGCACGCTTAGTTGAGCAAAAGATGATTAATTCAAAAGTTGCCCTCAGGGTTACAGAAATTGGCTTTTATACCTCAGCCTTGGAGGTTCTAATTTATCAAAATTACCTCCTACTTTCTACCATGGGTTCGGCTAATTTGCATATTTAATATATTACAATCTGAAAACTCGATCGATTCTCAAGAAATAATTACAATGGAGTCCATCAAATTAAATTATACAAAAATGGACTTTTGAGTGTTTAGCCGTCAACAACCGCAGACATCAGATTAGAAACCATTGTTGCCCCACTCACAAGCCGCTGATAGAAGATGGTACATTCATTTGACATTGATAAGCACCTTGAGCATATCAAACTGGAGTTCCGGTGTCAAAGGGATCTCAACAACCTCAAAGAGTTGGATCTAGAAGAACCCAAAGCAGAAGCAGCAAAGGACAAGGAGGCAAACCAAGAGCTACAAGGAAAATTTTCAAAACTCTAAGATGAAATTGGAGTTACAAGCTAACTTTCAAGTGAATAAATAAATACTGCTTATTACTATAAAGAGGCTCAAGACTTTAACGAGGCAAACACCAACTTACTGCAGGTCGAGCAACAATGTCTAGAAAAAGAACCACAAAGGAATGTCAAGCTAGGGAAGTCATACAAAGTCAAGACAACACTCACTCAGCTTTTGGCAATGCAAGACACCCCAACCCCTGCCTCTGCCTCTACCTCATCAGCTTCTACCTCAACTTTACAAGAGCTCAAAGATCTTAAAAAGGCTCTAACTCAATAAAAGTATGACCGACAAATCGTGATTGCAAGGCATAAAGCAATTCAAAGTCAAAAGGATGGCAAGATCAAGTTGCTAAAAGAGAAATTGGCTAACGCAAAAGAAGATATGATAGCCCAAAGTGCAACACATGCCCTTGAACTACAACAGAAAGATATGGCCATTAGTGCCATAAAAAGGGTCAGCCAATAGTAGTGGAAGTTCCACCGGCAACTGGCAAAGAGCAAGTGAGCATGGACCTCCCCCTTGTAGAATTTCCAAGCACATCTACAGAGGCCGGCCTACATGATTTTCACGACACCAAAGACATGGCAAATGCTAGGGAAGAGATTCAAAGATGGATCTCAGAAGTGTGTGACCCATCACACAAAGAATACATGAATTATGAACCCAAGGTTCTTAAATTGGCTCAAATTTATGGAGACCACACACGCTTAGGAGGCTCTTCAATCCCAATTGATGGTGAGTCCAAGGGTAAGTAAAATGGTGCTTCATGGACATTTTTGAAGGGAAAAAGAAAATTTCCTTTTTCAAAGGACAAGAGACTACCTATTAAGAAAATTATCAAAGGACCTAAGATTAGCCAAGAAGACTTTGAGAGAGAAAACAAAGAAAACTTGTGTTTCAAGAGTTTGTCTCCTAACCACCTTGCATGGAACTACCCTAAGAACGAAAAGAAAGTGGATGAGGATAGAGAAAAGAATCTTGATAAGGGGAAAAAGGACAAACAAGTCCATGTCATTCAAACCCTCTCTCTACCTAGTAATGAAAAGTATAAATCAATGTAGGTTTTGCATGTTGAGGTACTCACACTTGTAATCTATTAGCTAATATGTGAGTTCTTCTTTTGGACCACATGATCTAGTTAGAATGCATGGCCTATTAAAGGTAAAAGGGTGAGAGTTATAATTGATGATTGTGCCACTCATAACTTTTAAATTATGCCACTCATAACTTTTAAATTATGCTCTTATCAAGAAACTAAAAATTCCCCAACAATCTAGCACACTCCAATATGTCGTCTCTCTCATGCATGGAGAAGACAAAAATGTATGAGCTACCTCGAGGTCCAATTTGGAAATAAAAATTCAAGGATATAAGAAACCCTTTACTTCCAAATAATGGATATGGAACATGTAGATTTGGATTTTGGCAGAGAGTGGTTATGGGATCTGGGAAAAGAAGTTTTCAACAAGACTCTTTAACATTTGAAAAATAAGGTAAGAAATATGTTATTCAAGGTGAACATGATGCGTCTAGCTCTCCTTTGATATGTTCTTTGGAACTTCAAAATCTTTTTAAAAAAATGTCTTGTCAGTTGTATACAAGTTGGTGTCAACCATATTTAGAGACTTCCAGTGTTGGTGTATAGTCTTCTAGTGTTTTTGAAATGAAGAAAGATCTTTCCTACTCCTTTGTGTCTAATGATTGTGAATGTAAGAAAAAGTTGAATGAATTGTTAGATGAGTTTAAATATGTTTTTCTTGTTAGTCTACCTTGTGGTTTACCCAATGAGAGATAAAATTGATCATGCCATTGATTTAATAAGTGATGCTAAACCTATTTGTAAACCACCTTATATATCAAGACAATCACAACACTTAGAGGTAGAACAACTTTTAAAGGGATACATTGATAAGGCTTCATTAAGTCAAGCAACTCACCATAGGCATTCCCAATTTTATTATCAAAGAAAAAGGATGGCTCTATGTGGCTATGTGTTAACTATAGAGCATTAAATAATCTCACAATCAAGAATAAATTTCCAATTTTGTACATGAAATATCTTTTTGATCAATTAATAAGAGCCAAATACTTCTCTAAAATTGATCTTAGATAAGGATAACATCAAGTTAGAATCAAAGGTCAAGATGTATATTAAAAAAGATTTAGAATTTTTGGTAGAGCCCTTTGGCATTACCAATGCTCCAGTCACCTTTATGAAATTAACGAATGATGTTTTAAGACCATATAAGTAAATTTACAGTGTTTTTTTAATGATATCCTTGTCTATAGTAAGACTAGGTTAAAACATTTGAAACATTTAAGGAAAAATTCCAATTGCTAAGAGATAACTCTCTCTAAGGTAAAGAATCAAAATTTGAATTCTTTAAACATGAAGTAAAGTATCTTTGACATATTATCTCTCGGGATGGGATTTGAATGGATCTAGACAAGGTGAAGGCTAGTCTAATAGGTGCAGTTCTTTCTCAAGAGGACTGACCCATTTCTTTTGAAAGCAAAATCCTAGACCGCACACAACAAAAGTATCCAATATATGAAAGGGATTCGTATGCTACTATCCATGCTTTAAAGAAACTGAAGCACTATTTATATGGTGCCAAAGTGATGATATTGTTTAACCAAGGGAGTACTAAGTGGCTCTCTAATCAAACAGAGCTCAAAGGTTATAAGTCCAAATGGGCTGAAATCCTTCACACATCTGATTATGAGTTAAGGTATCAAAAGGGGAAATAAAATATAGTGGTAGATTCCCTTAGGATGCCAATGATAAATGAGTTTTAGTTTTACTCATTTTGCAAGTGATTTACTTGAATGAATCAACAAAAAATGTCAGGATGAACTTGCATATTCTAAGATATGGGGAAACCATTGTTAGAAGGAATCCAAATGAAGAGGTTTCCGATGAGATGGAAGCATCAGTAGATATTGCTCGAAAGTGGAAGAATTTTTCCATAGATGATGGTTATCTACTCTATAAGAATAGAGTATGTGTTCCAAGGGATCAAGAGTTAAGGTGCAAGATACTCTATGAGTGTCATGATAGTCGTAGTGTGGGACACCAAAATGTTTATAAGACTTAGTCTTATTAAAAGCTAATTTTATTGGTGATGACTATTTAAGGACTTCCTTGACTATGTTACAAAGTGTGACAAATGTTAGATCAATAAAACTGAAAGGTATTTATGAAAGGTTAAATATTGGAGGTATTTTCCACCCATTAGACATTCCTCAAGGAAATGGGAATGTATCTCTATGTATTTCATCATTGGATTACCTAGAACACAAATGGGGCATGACTCTATGTGGGTATGTGTTGATAGGTTAACCAAGATGGCTAGGTTTATACCTACCACCTCAATTGTTAAAGCTCGTGAATTGGCTAAATTATCTATTGAGCATCTATATTGACTCTATGGTCTATCTGCAATATATATATATATATATATATATATATATATATATATATATATATATATATATATATATATATATATATATATATATAAAATCAGTATAGAAAATTTAATGGTCATTTTTGGAGAGGTGTTTTTGCTAGACTTGAGACCAAGTGTCAAGCAAGGGCCGAAGGCCAAGGGGGCTGGTCTCAATGCAGCTTGGGGGTGTCTATAGGCTGGGTGGAGAATAGGCATTCAAATGCCCTATTTTCTCAAAGTAAGGTTAGCCATGGAGCTAATTTTAGAACAAAGCGTGCATGAAGCGATGCTAATCTGGTCTCTTGACGAGGAAGGAGACTTGCATGCAAGACTGCTTAGTAGAAGAGGAAGAAGTGATTGACCAGTCAATAAACCGCAAGGAAAGGAGCGTTGTGGACTCATGCTGGGGAGAGCAAGAATATCTCTCTCTCTCTCTCACTCTCCCTCTCTCTCTCTCTCTCTCTCTCTCTCTCTCTCTCTCTCTCTCTCTCTCTCTCTCTCTCTCTCTCTCTCTCTCTCTCTCACATCCTCGCCATTGCCACCATCACCCTAGCCTGCAAGAAATCATTGTTTCCCACGTGGGGCACCCAAGAACAACCGTAGGGTTGAATTTATAAAGAAAATCAAAGCAATGGAGGGTTCCCATGGCCGGCATCCCCCCCGAACCCACCTTCTTCCCTCCTTGGCTTACTACGGAGTCGGAGAGCTCATGAGTAAAATTAATTGAGGCAAGTTGAAGCAAGTTCCATTAGTGAATCTCTTGGTGACCTTATTTGATTGGCAAAAAATATATATACTACAAGATCCATCGTTTAATCCGTTCGATGCTAGCCACACCTTCCTACTATCTACGAGTTGATATTTTCCAAACAATGGATTAGACACGGTTTGTTCTGGCAGACGTTCCAATATTAGTAACTTTAGTGCTTGGGTGGAAATTTTTTGGAGTTTGCAACCGACATTGACAATTGTCTCTATGACTTGGAGGTATTGAATTAGCAAGGCTAATTAACTTCATAGTCAGTTCTGACTTGTTCCCGACAGGTATCGATTTTCTCTAAGGTACATTTTTTCTCTTGCTAGCACAACATGAAACTCCAAGGATTTGGGTATTGACATGCAACATACATTTGGATTTGAAAGTCCTGCACAAATTCCACCTATTGTTGCCCCACGATTGGCTACTCACATGGAGGGAACTAGCACGGCAACGGGGTTGGATGATAGCTATGAATTTCTTAGTATATCCAAGAGTTTAGAGCTTCGCAAACACTCATGACTGTTTTAAAATCTAATTTTGCACAACTGAATGTGAATGTCTCCAAGATGTTGAATATGCTTGTGCAATTCATGCAACAATTGGCCAAGGACCAGGTTAATGAGTAGATTCGGGTTTTTGTGACCCCCTTACCTAGCGAGAGCACACCTAGTCTGCGGGAACAAGGCTCCAATGTGGAGGGGTTGCACCTTCTCGCTCAAAACGAGTTGGATGACTTGTTAAAGAATACCAAGCCTCCGATTTCTAGGCGAGAGGAAAGGGAATACAACAAAGATACTGAGAATATATTTCTGAGTAAATGGGATAAGATTCAAAATCTTCTACACACTCCATATGCAGTCAAGGCAATGTAAACGAGTCTGACATTAGAAGGCAAGGCCTACAAATGGTGGAATTCCACATGCTTCTCTCTCTTCTCTTAAGACTATGGCTACTTGTCTCTCTGTATAACGAAAAAATGTTGCTAATAAGTTAAAAGATTTTATTAATTAAATACAAAGATGTATTCCCATATGATTTTCCACTAGGTTTATTATCACCACGTGTTGTGCAACATGGCATATTTGTGGTTGTAAGTAGTAAGCCCTAAGTAAAACATCCTACAAAATGAGTCATTTTGAGATTGTTGAGGTGGAGCATCAGCTTGTTGACTATGTCAGTAGAGGGTTTATACAGCCCAGTTCTTCACCATATGCCTCTCCCATCTTGTTGGTGAAGAAAAAAAATGGTATTATAACATGTGCACATATTACCATGGATTGAATGTGGTTATTGCCAAGAAAAAGTATTCGTTGTCGAGAGTTGATGAGTCACCCATGCTTGTATCTTTATGAAGATAGATTTGCGGTCAAGGTATCATCAAGTATGCACTAGGCTTGTTGATATACCCAAAACTACATTCTAACAAGGCTTGGACACTATGAGTTTTTGGTTATGCCCTTTTTGTTGACCAACATGCTCCCAACATGCCAGCAACATTCATGATGCTTATGGACAATGTTTTGAAAACATATTTGGGCAAGTTTGTTATCGTTTTTATCAATGCAAATCTAGTGTATAGTGCCTTTTACAACATCTAAAGTAGGTGTTTGAATTGTTATCAAGAAAATAAATCATATGCCAAGGAATCAAAGTGTGATTTTCTCAAGGAGAAAATTCACTACTTAGGGCATGTGATTTCAGCTAATGGGGAAGACATGGATAAATCCAAAAAAGATGACATTCAAAGATTGCCTTCTCCCAGAAATCTGAAAGAGTTACAGATTTTCTTGGGATTTGCAGGTTTTTATCAAAGGTTCATTAAAAGCTATGTTCATATTGTTGGACTCGCTGAAAGCCAAGGGGAAAGCCTTACAATGGGGAGAAGCTCAATAGCAAAGTTTAGATGCTCTCAAGGATGCATTAGCTATAGGTCCTATTTTGATACTCTCAAGGATGCATTAGCTACAGGTCCTATTTTGATACTCTCAAGGATGCATTAGCTATCTTATTTTGGCTATAATGGATCCTTTGAAACCATTTATTTTAGAAACAGATGCTAATAATCATTCTATTGGAGGAGTACTTGTAATGGAAATGGCCTGTGAACATTGAGAATAGCGAAATTAAGAGAAATGTAATGAGAATTTTTATGAGAAAATAGAGGGTTAACTTGATCATAACCATATACTTGATTAACTTGGCATGAGCATTACTTTGCAAGAGAGAGAATTAGAGAGCTTGACAACAGTTAAGGACTGGATTTATGTGGAGCTAGTCCCCCCTCCAAAAGGCTTTTGTATTATAATTTTTCCCATATAGAGAGACTTGATACAATACAAGCTTTGTGTTCCTTGAGACCTTGATGGTGCAATGAAGGTAGAGAGCTTCACGCACCACAATTATGCTCATAACTTAGCTAAATGAAATCATTAACTTGTCCCCGACCAAGTCCGAAGACCTCAAACACCTTCAAAGGTGGAGAGAGCTAGCAGGGAATGAGGGTAAAGAAGAGGAAGAAGAAACATTCTTACGAGAAAGAAATAGTTTCTCACTTATCATCACTCTTGTTACTTAGCATAGGATAATAGCATAGTAATGATGAAGAAGAACATGGAAAGCTTAAGCATTGAAGCATAGCTCTTGGTTGGATTTGCATTCCATAGCCAAGAGTGTTGGTGTAGGCTCTCAACTTCTCAACAAGCTTGGAGAAGGACATGAACTTATTGCACTTAGCACTTCACACAATGAGAGTGTGTGTGAGTGTGTGGGAGAGAGTATATGCTGCAAGCTAGCCCCCTACATTCTTGGGCCGACCCCCTCTTCTAGTTCATGTCTTATGCTCATTGGATCCTTCAAGCATTCTTACGAGAAAGAAATAGTTCCTTACTTATCATCACTCGTTGCTTAGCATAGCATAGTAATGATGATGAAGAAGATGGCAAGATTAAGCATTGAAGCATGGCTCTTGGTTGGATTTGCATTCCATAGCCAAGAGTGTTGGTGTAGGCTCTCAACTTCTCAACAAGCTTGGAGAAGGAGATGAAGTTCTTGCACTAGCACTTTAGACAATTAGAGTGTGTGTGAGTCTGTGGGAGAGAGTATATGTTGCAAGCTAGCCCCCTATGTGCTTGGGTCAACCCCCTCTTGTAGCTCATGCCTTATGCTCATTGGCTCCTTCAAGCCTAGCCAATCACAAGCCTAGGTCAATTCAAGCAATAGAGGTTGCCTTTGGAAAAGTGTCCTCCTTTCCCCTTTGAGAGAGAGGGCTTGGAAAAAGCTTAAACAATTAATTTAAATAATCGAAATTCTCATTGGACCTCTCAAGGGTCAACCAATAGGCTTTAGGCACACTTTGGGGGAAATTAGCTAGGGCCTTGACATGTGTCCCTTTTGCCTCTTTGAGCAAGGGGTGCCCTTTGGGTGAGGGAGTAGTCACTCAACCCCACTCCCTACTCTCATGGCTCGCCTCCTCCTTTGTAGGCATGGGTTTGACTTTCAAGCCCTCAAGCACCTTGGCCCCCAACTAGCTTGAGCACCTCAAGCACCTTAGTCATCATGCATGGGTTTAGCAAGAGCATGGGCTCTCTCTCTCTCTCTCTCTCTCTCTCTCTCTCTCTCTCTCTCTCTCTCTCTCTCTCTCTTACCCCTGGCTTCAAGGGCTCGTCCCCTCCTTGTAGGGATTGGCTTTGACTTCAAGTACATGCCTAGCTTGACCATCACCTTAGACATAAATCATCTCAAGCTCCTTAGTCATCAAGCATCTCAAGCATAGGCCTAGCTTAACCTAAGGTCTAAGGACTTTTACACTAACCTTCGGAGGTCTTTTATAAAGCTAACCCTAAGGTCTTTTAAGCTCCATTATGCACACATTGTTCTTCACTAGACCATCTCCTTGTGAGCCCTTGTTGAGATGGAACCATCTCCTTTTGGACCCGTGTTGAGCTTGGTCTAAAAACACATATCTATATTCTAGCTCTTGTTTCCCTTTTATCTTCCCATATTAAATGATCAATTTAACATGAGAAAATCATTTGGGTAAAGCTGGATATTAGATTTTATAACAATACCTCTCCCTTGAAACCATAGTCGTCCTTGACTATGAGGTAGAGACGATAAAATCTTGGTCATTAGTCCAATTTTTATAGAGGGTAGAGGATCCCTTTGTACCCTACGCCATTATTCCAGAATGGATGATTAATCCATTTGGTACTTGGGAGACATAGCTGCCGAAAACATGTCTTCTCTTTAGTCCATATCATAGTTCCAAAGTAGAGTGACAAATTCTACTTGGTGTTTGAGAGACGTCGTCACCACAAACATAATCTCAAGTATGCATACTACTCAAATTTGTACACAATAAAAAGAGAACTAGTCTTATAAGACAAAAACATTGATGATTTAAAAGAAACATTTACATTTTCTTGCTCTAATGTCGCATTGTAAGCATTGACAAGGTTCATACTATCCTTAAGTTGTATTCCTTGTATCCATCTAGCATCTTCAAAAGGATAATTTTTGAACTTAATAAGATGCCGTCGGATAATCTTACCATGTTGTAGTACCTTGTCCTTATGTCAAAGGATAGCTTTGGGTTGTAGCACCTCTTCTTGATCTTTGATTTCTCGGGGGGTCTTCAATAATTGGGTTTGTTGGTGGCTCTATTTGTAAGGCTTGAGTAGGCTCACATGAAAAGCATTGTGTATGAGCCAATGGCATGGTTGGAAAACTTGATTTGATAAGCCATGTCATTGATTGACTTCAAGATTTGAAACGGACCATAGTATCTTTTTGCTAGTTTAGCATAATAGTTTTGATGGCCTATAGGATTTTTGCTCGTCGTTTGCCTCAATTGATCCTTGGGAAACGTAAGTAAGACCCAATCATCTTCTTTGAATGTTAAGGCCCTTTTGTGCTTATCAGCAGCAACGTTTTGTGTTTGTTGAGAGATGGATATAGCCTCCTTAATCTTTTGGAAAGATACTTGTAGGTCACGGCTATACTCATTGGCAGCGAAGATCTTCCCATGTACTTTAAGTAACAAGGGACTTTCTTCCCTCTATGATCTCAAAAGGTGCCTTTCCCGTAGTAGTATGGACAATATTATTGTACGCATACTCTACAAGGGGTAAGTACTTCTCCCATTGTGAGTGTTGATCTACTTCTGTAACATAAGTCTTTAGTAAATTGAGATTCGTAAGATTGGCTATCTCACTCTGGCCATCCGTTTGTGTATTTGGAAGAGAACGAGATCTAGGAGGGCCTCTTTATTTGACAGTTTAAGGAAGTCAAACTTTTTTTATTAAGAAAGTAATCAAAGGAAAGCTTTTGAATTCAAACAGGCAAAGCGGTTAGTTTATTTGAATTCAAATCTTCCCCCCAAAATGGAATTTAAAATCTAGTGGTGGGTAAAACAATATCATGTAGCATATCTATGGAAAGAGCTCGACGCGTAGATTGTAGATCTATGATCTTCACTCAAATCTGAGATTGTATGTGGGAGTTGTGGAAGGCCAAAAATGAGTCTTACCAAGCACCGAGCAAACTCTATCGAGTGAACACAAAAACCGAGCGAGAGAGAGAGAGAGAGAGAGAGAGAGAGAGAGAGAGAGAGAGAGAGAGAGAGAGAACCCCATGAAAATAATCTCATGGTTTTAAATTTATAATCCATGCGCTTGTCAACCTGTCTCCTCAAATTCCATGTTATATTACCCAAGGGTATTTAATTCTCTTTTCTTTAAAAGTGGTCATTATTAACCGTGGCAGGCAATTGAGGGACTTACAACACACAATAGTGGTAGGTTGTCCAAGTTTGTATTGATAGGCATTGCTCCTAGCAAGGAGTGATATAGACATGGTGCCTATCAAATGTTGTAAACAATTTTAAGACTTTTTGAAGCTATTTAAAAATGCTTCTTTTTAGCCTAATTCCTTTGGAGGCTTGCCTTTAGTAAAAATAGCACACGCATAAAAAAGCTAGTTTGTCGAGCACAAAGAGACGAGAGCAAGGAGTGCAAGGTATGCTGCTACATTGATCTCTCTCTCTCTCTCTCTCTCTCATTTGTAGACAACATCAGTGCAAAGCTAAATTGTCAATAGTAGCAGCGCAAGGAGACGAGAGCAAGGAGTGCAAGGTATGATGCTACTGCTCTCTCTCTCTCTCTCTCTCTCTCTCTCTCTCTCTCTCTCTCTCTATGGCAATGCAAAGAGATGAGAGCAAGGAGTGCAAGGTATGTTGCTACAACTCTCTCTCTCTCTCTCTCTCTCTCTCTCTCTCTCGCATTTGTAGACAACATCAGTGCAAAGCTAAATTGTCAATAGTAGCAACGCAAAGAGACGAGAGCAAGGAGTGCAAGGTATGATGCTACTGCTCTCTCTCTCTCTCTCTCTCTCTCTCTCTCTCTCTCTCTCTCTATGGCAATGCAAAGAGATGAGAGCAAGGAGTGCAAGGTATGTTGCTACAACTCTCTCTCTCTCTCTCTCTCTCTCTCTCTCTCTCAAAACAAAAAGACAAGCTCATAAGATGAAAAGGCCACATAAGTTGAAAGTGATTTCAAGATTCACCGTAAAAGATACCACCACAAACGAGAGAAAGAAACCGAGGTGCCTTTACTTATGCTCCTAGCATGTATAGGTTAGTTTGAAAAGAAACAAAGGGAGAATCAAGGATGATGCTTGTGCCGACACTGAAAAGGGAAGGGGAAGGGGAGGTGGAGTCAACATCGAACAGAACCAGTCTCAAAGCAGGAGGTGAAGGCGGCGTGGATGAAGTAGGGAGGGAGGCGAAGACGAAGCATGAAAGAGTAAACCGCTCTCTCACAATATAACAACTGCTTCTAAATTATCCATAACCTCTGGTTTTAACGATCCTTTCAAAAATAAGGTGAGCCACACGATTCTCAGCATTGGTAGTAAAGTCATGATCAAAAAATTGAAAAGAACCACCCCTACGGGATGACCACGGTAATCGGCATCGATCACTCCTGCCCCAACATCAGTTTCCACGCAATACCAGATCCATGCGCTAAGCGTGCATATGTCCCTTCTGAATTGCAATGGAGACGTCAATTTTGATAAGAGCTTTCCACGAGTAGGTACAACATCATCATATGCACTGGAAACGTCATAACCTGCAGCCAAGGTGGAGCCGCAAGAGGGGGTGATCACGTTCGTAAAGAGCTTCTTAACGAGGAGTATGGTGGGTGGTGCCATTGGAGACAGGTACCTCTACAAGCTTGGGGATGGATTCCAGCGGCTCTGCTGCTGCCATGGTGAGCTTCTTCATGAAAGAACTCGCCGCTGAATGCATAGAGGATAGATGCAGCTGCAAAAGGGCTATCTCTCTCTCTCTCTCTCTCTCTCTCTCTCTCTCTCTCTGTGCCGACGTCCGCAAGTTAGTGACAGCCTTGCTCCATAACTTGACGGCTTTGTTCCAAAACGATGAAAATCATCTGAAGTTATATTGAGGTGGGTCGTCAAGCATGGGCACCGAGGAGGTGGGAGGGCTAGCCTTCGAGTACACAGGCAGCGATTTCGCGCAGCAGGGCCTGGTGTAGCTAGGAATATCACAAAAGTTCAATTGGGACATACTCCCTAACTACTCCGCGGCGGCACGGAAGCAATTAATACAGAGTCCCAAGCTTGGGCATCGAGGAGCTGGTGCCAAGGACTAGCCTTTGAGTACATAGGGAGCGCGTTCACGCAGCAGGCTTGGACGTGTAGGAATAGCACTCAAGCTCACACTCCCTAACTACTCCGCGGCGGCACGGAAGCAATTAGCATAGAGTCCCAATTAAGAGAAGTAGCCAGTTCACGTAGCCTGCCTGGTGTAGGACGAGCACACAGGTTCAATTAGACACACTCCTTAGCTATTCCGCGTCGGCGCGGAAGAAATTAAGATAGAGTTTCGACTAAGAGAAATAGGCAGTTCTCACAGCTTGCCTGGTGTAGGAGGAGCACAGATACACTCCTTAACTATCCCGTGTCGACACGGAAGCAATTAAGATAGAGTCCCACTTCATGTCACCCAAAAGCGTACTGAACTTCAAACAATTTAATCTCAATCTCCTTGTCTCTTGAACATTCTGAGTCGGCGCAGAGGATATTAGGCAACTGGATAACCCTTGACTCTTGAGCATTCCTAATCGGCACCGAGTCAGCACCGAGGCTATTATGTAAGTGAGCTTACTTTGATGTGCTTATTTATCATCCATGTGTTAATCTTCTCGATCCTATCTATTCAAACATGGCCATTCGGCATACCATGTCCGTGCAGAATAATTTAAGGCAGGATCCCAATTAACAAAAATAAGCTAATGCTCTCAAAGTAAATCCTCAATTAAATGAACAAAAAGGCATAAACATCTTTATTTACTCTTTCATGTACCACATATAAACCTTTCCTCACGCTCTAACTCGTTGACCAGTTTGGAATTTTTAGAAGCAAGTTTGTTAGGCAAGCCCCCTTACCTTGCTTAACCGCGTGCTCCTATCCCTTGCTACCCTAAAATAAGACTTTATTCTAAATTGTCCTGTGTAGACGCGAAATCAACTAGAGTAGTGTCCATGCGTTTTTTGTTACATTTGTAAACATCAAGAGTCATGCTTTGGCGTCGCTTTGGTAGATTACATGGTCTGCACATAGTTGAACAACGCGACGTGACCATGGCTAGGGTTGGAAAACAAAAACTATGCAACTCTTTCAAGACTATATGAAAATAACATAGATGTAGCTTGAGACATTGAAGATGTTATATTGATAATAAGTTGAGAGAATGCATTAGAAGGAAAATAGAGCATAGTTCATTAACATTATGGAGGAAAAGTGAATCCGAGAATAAGTTGAGAGAGGTGTAGCCGATTGAGGTTCGGGAAAAAAACACAACCTCTTGAAATTTTCTTTCCCTAGGTTTTGGCCTTTTCAAACTTAGTATCTTGAAGAGCATGACACATGTAAAAAAACACCAATGGTTTGTCTTTTCCAAGAGATTGTGGTTTGTAAAAAGTGGCCTTTGATTTCCTCCATGCCGTTTGAGTAGGTGTGTTGTAATTCACACTTTGAAGAACTGCTAGTGTCACAGCTGCACAAGTGACTTCATAAAGACCAATGTCTTTTTAATAACCAACTGAAGCACACATACTTGCATATTTAGCCTCAGAAAATTTTTTTGTTCTTGGGACAAAAGCACCTCACTCGTCTTGAGCAACAAATATGTCTCCCTAGTGTGGCACTACAACATCCCACCATGACAACCAAGTTTTCAATGTTGGAATCTCATCCAAAATAGCATGTCATGTTCTCCACAACTATTTGAGTTAGTCCTTGCACACTTTACTGCATGTTCATCTGGTGCATGTAACAAATTCTAGCACAATATTTTATATTGAATCATCCATAGGACCACGGTGGTAGACTTGCAGCAACCAGCTTTATCAGCAATCAATGAGTTTTTGCATCGAGTAGAAAACTTGTTGATGTAGTTCAATCAACACTTCTAGAAATGCAAATACCAAGTCGAGAGTTGAATAGTGGGCAATGTGGAACACAACCTAGTTCTTTTTGTGCTAGATTCAAAGATGGAAAGCGTGTTAGATGGAGGTCAAAATTAACCAAAGACTTCAATGAGAGGATAGCATTGGGCCGAAGCATGCAAGCATAGTAAGTGAGAGAGGTTATATTGGTACCTAATGTGTTGCATTGCAGACTTCCCTCGATGTAATTTCCAAAACAAGATAGCAAGCGCCTCACTTGCCTGCCTTACAAACACATGTACTTTGTGTATTTTTGAGTCCTTTGGTTGGATTTTATAGCTCATGTATTTGTGCATCAGACGCAACAGCCAGAGTTCTAGCATAGCAACGGCTTTTTGAGCTAAGTTTTATGGTCCTCTATGGATTGTCTATTTTTTTGGATTTCGTGTAATTTCCATTGCAAGATGTGTGCCTATTATACATGCAATGTTTCAATAGCTTATGTAACTTAATCAATTGGGAATTTATATCGTCACAATGATCACCTTCTATTGATTGACCGTTCTGTTGGACTACCTGCACTTGACCTTATGGTGGGGATTAATATAAAAATGCTTTTTGTGTTAGAATTCTCTTTACTTTTTCTCGAAAAAATGTTGTGCTCGGTTTTTTCCGCTCGGTGTATGGATTTCCTCGCCAAAAATCATAAAATTATCCACCTCCTTTTTGGGGAGAAAAGTGCATCCTTTAACCACTCTTACACATCTCTTACACGCCCACCATTCTTGCACACATGGCATATACCTATTCGTCAAAATGTTAATCACCTCCATAAGCTCATGGCAAATAAAGAGGCCCTTCTACAACCCATCTTCTTCCTAATGGGGTGATATGCCAAAGAGAAATTCAATCTTGTACCTAGATTTTCAAAGAGACCTTTCCACCAGAAATTACTGGTCATTATAGGATCTCTATTTGATACGATGGATGTTGAAATCCATGGTGTTTCAAAATGTGAGATATGAAGAGGGTTGCCATTTGATGTGCTTGCTTGCTAAACTTGTCGACTATTGTCCATATTCCCAAATTCCCATGGATAGACTTGGGTAATCCAAAGATAAAATACATGGATATACTTTCCCATGGCGAATCAGGGATGGGTAATGGCTGGAGTAATCCATGTTGCTTCCCTCTATCATACTTGGTCTTTTGGCATACCACACATTTTGAAACATACTCTTGTATATCCACTTTCATTAGGCCAATAGAAGTACTTTTCTACATCCCTCGATGCCCCACACAGGGAGGAGCATGGGCTTCATACATGACTTTCTCACGAAGGGAGTAACACATAGCTTGTTTCCATGGAGAAGATAACCATCCTGCAAGGTGAATGGTTCCCATGTCTAAGGCAAGGGCTGCCATTATGTATTTAAAATCAGGGTCAATAGCGTACTCATCATGGAAGATAGATCTTTGTGAGTTTCTACAGACACCGCAGATACTCTCAGGGGTTGCGATAGTGCATCCGCCACTTGATTATGATTACCAACAATGTGAGCAATATGAAAATTAAATTGTGAAAGAAAAATTTTCCACCTCATTTGTTTGTTGGAAAGCTTCGTTTGTGTCATGAAGTACTTGAGACTTTGGTGGTCTGCTCGTAAAATAAATGGAGTCCCCAATAGATAATGCTTCCATGTGTCTAGGGCATGTAGAACATCTAAAATCTCTTTCTCATAAATGCCCAAGACCCGTTCATCCGTATTGAGCCTTTGGCTCTCATATGCTATGGCTTGCCCTTCTTGAGGCAAGACTGCTCCAGGCAATCACCACAAGCATCACATTGGAGCTCAAATGGCTTTGAGAGATCACCAAGCATAAGAAAAGGTTGGGAGGTAACATTCTCTTTAAGCTTGTCAAAAGCATTTTTCTCCTTAGTAGTCCATGAGTACTTAACATTCTTCTTTGTTAAGTCATGTAATGGTCCTGCTATCTGAGAGAATTTTGCTATGAAGCGTCTATAGTATGCACACATACCAATAAAGCTTCTTAGCTCATGTAGATTCCTTGGATTAGGCCATGCTTTTATTACCTCCAGATTTGATGGATCCATACAAATACCATCTTGGGAGATAATATGACCTAAGTATTGAATCTCTTAAAGGTAAAATTCACTTTTCTTTTGAAAGCTTTTTCTCCCTCAATGCCTGAAAAATCACATGGAGATGTTGCTTGTGTTCCTCCAGAGACTTGGAGTAGATGATGATATCATCAAAGAACACTCTAGTGAATTTGCGGTAGGGTCTAAATATTTTCTCCATTAAACGATTGAACGTGGCTGGTGCATTAGTCAAGCCAAAAGACATGACTAGATATTCATAAAGGCCAAAATGGTTGTACAGAACGCATTCTTTACGATATCTTCATTCACTATCCTTATTTGATGATAGCCACTTTTAAGGTCAATCCTACTGAAGTAGTTCAAACCTTGTAGCTTATCAAATAGATCTTCTAACCACAGTACAAGAAATCTGTTTATGATAGTGATATGATTTAGTGCTCGATAGTCCATATGCATGCGGTATGTGCCATCTTTCTTTTGCACTAAAAGAACTGGAGAACAAAAGGTAGAGGAACTAGGCCTCACCATTCCCTTGTCTACAAGCTCATGCACTTGCCTCATAATCTCCTCTTGTTGAGCTTGAGAAACTCTATAAGGAGGTTATTAGGGGGTGAGCTCCCGGGTAGAAGCTTTATCATATGGTCATCATCCCCTCGTTTTGGAGGTAGCTCCATAGGGATTTCATCAATAATTACATGGAATCTATTCAAAAAATTAGAAAAGTCTAATTATTCTTGATTCCTACCACTTTGTTTTGTTAAAAAGTTAGCATCATTTAGAGACTCTTTAACAAAAATCATGTACGAGGAAATTGAGATTTTCATTGACTTATCAAAAGCAGTTGAATTTACAAGTGGTATCATACGATCGAACTCATTAGCATCTATATACATGCTCTTGTCCCTATAGTTGAAGTAGATTCTCCTTTCAGGGAACTTCATGTTGGCAGCCATGCGGTTGAACCATGGTATCCCTAGGATAACATCCTCATGTTGGAGAGGAGAGATGAAAAAGTCTTCTTTGTTGACGTAGCTTTGGACATGAAGCCTCAACTTACCAATCAAGGGCGTAACGGAGGCTTGCTGTCCCTTGAAAGCCCCGTTGGCAGTTACAATATCTCCCATCTCGAAAGCTTGAATGCCCTGCCCAACTTAGTGGCCAACTCCATTGATATGAAGTTGTGAGTAGAGCCAGGGTCAAAAAGGATGAAGGAATCATGCTCCCTCACCTTTCCCCAAGCATAGAAAAGGGATGATCCTTTGCAATGAGAATCCTCTTTTGGAGTTTTGACCATGGAAGCTCTAGGAGTCTCATTGCGGGCATTTCTTTTGGGGCAAGAACGGTAGCCATGTCCTTGCTCCCCACACTTAAAGCATTTGTGATCTTTGAAAAAATCCCCTAGCTCTTCAAGAGAGAGTTTGTTTTTACCTTTGTAAACTCCTTTCTCCTTGGTCTTGTTATTGTTGTTGTTGTTGGAATTGCCTTGGGAAGAACCTTGAGCATTGTTCTTCCCCTTTGCATCATTTCGATCTTTGTTTTCCATAGGCTTGGCGTTCCTTTTAGCCCATCGACCTTCCTACACGTGTGGCAATTGTTATGCTCAGATTAGCTTCTTGCACACAATTGGAGGTCTTGGGTGACTTGAATGGGTGTGCAAAGACCACATCATGTGGCGTAGTCCTTGATTTTTGCAAAGCCATCATGAAATTAGGTCTAAGAGATGTCTACATTCATTGGCCTTCTCCATCTCGCTTCGAGAAGCTTGCTAGTGAATTTGAAGCCCTCCAAGGAGTACCCTATGTTGTTGGTGGTATTGATGGTTCACATATTCCAATCATTGCACCAAAGGAGAACCATCTGGATTACTTCAACCAAAAAATCTTTCAGTTAAATTTGTTGCAGTTAACAGTGTCAGTAGATTTTTTCTATGGAACTATGATGTTGGATGGACATGGTCAATCCATGACTCCCTAAAATTCACTCGTAGTGAGTTGGGTCAAAAATGTTTTAGAGGTGAGCTTGGGAATTATTGTTGGTGGTGGGTGATCGTGCTTATCCAGCTCGACCATTTATGTTGGTGCCCTTCAAAGGGTGCAACAAAGGCTTATCGGGCATGAAATTTCATTGGAATTTCATACAATTTAGCACAAGAATGCCACTGGATCGAGCATTTGGCATGCTAAAGGCAAGGTTTTGCATCTTGTTAAAGAGATGTGACATGGATCTACATTATATGCCTGATATGGTGGCAGGGTGCCTCGTGTTACACTATAGTTGTATACGACACCGTGATGCTTTTGATGTGGAATGGGTACGTGAGGTCGAAGCTAGCCTACTGGTCGGCAATTCACTCGAAGAAATCCAAATAATCGCAGCAAGCTCTATGGTGTAAATTCAAGCTCTCTGTTCCACAAGGGTGGAGGAGGATGCAATTGAGCGTGCTCAAAGAGGCAATGAAGGAGGTGTTGAAGGAGGAGTAGCAAATGACCTTGGTTCAGGTGCTAGTCGCCGCGACAATCTTGCAAGATCTTTGTATCAATAATAATCCAAGAACAAAGTACAACAAGTCTTGGTGATGCTTTGTCTGATGAGTCATCGTCATCAACTTCCACTTGAGCTCTTGTAAAATAAGGGTTGGGATTTACACCATGGTTTTTATGTTGTGATGTTTGTAATCTCAAATCAATTTAACAATTTTCCTTTTTTGTGTTCTAGTATTCAAGTATAATTAAACTTAATTATTTTTTATAATTGGATGATTAATACTGCCTTTTGTTAATAGACCTACTGCGTCCTACTGGGAAGACTTAAAAGAAAATACAATACATAGGAAGATTCCCTCTTCCCTCGCTTTTCATTTCCTCACCCTATTTGTTGCCTACCTACCCTTTCTTTCCCCTGCCTTGCGCAGACAAAGAGAAAGACTTGACCATCTCCCCTCGTTCTCTCTTCTCGTCCTGCCCCTGCCTCGCGTACATAGACACGATAGCGCCCTACGGGGCTATAGTAGTATCGTGCATCGTATTGCCCCTGCCTTGCAGAGATCTAGACAACCCTATGGGCCGCGGATAGAACCAACAAACCGACGCCCTGAAGGGTGGGGCCTTGCCTCGCGCAGACGAGGGGGGAGAGAGAGAGAGAGAGAGAGAGAGAGAGAGAGAGAGAGAGAGAGAGAGAGAGAGAGAGAGAGAGAGAGAGAGAGAGAGAGACGAAGAAGAAGAAGAGAAAGAGAGAGATAAAAAAGGGAAAGGGCTTGTGCCCCTGTCTCCATGTGGCCTACCTCTGGTTGCTACAAACGGAAGTCGTGGCGTCCCTCCTAGAGCGGAGTGCTATGCCGGTACGACGAGAGAGAAGAGGGGAGAGGAGAGAAGAAGTACACAGACACTGGGTGCAATCTCCCCCCGTGCAAGAGTGACCATTTCCCTCTTGCACGTATTTGTTATATAGATTTCTTGAATGGTCAAATTGGTTACAAACTGGCCGGCCGGTTATAATTGGCCAAAGCTCATAAAAGAGAACTTGAATAATAAAATGTACATGATATACAAATACATTTGCATAGGTCAAGCTGGGTCTAGTCTTTTCCACCTGTCAGCTGCAATAAATCATAATATATCATTTCTATAACATACCTCTCCGTTGGAAAGCAACTGTCCTCAGTTGCGAAGATAAAAATCTGCAAACAATACTTGTCAAAAACAGTGATTAGTATGTTGTGTGAAAAACATCACATAGTAAAAGAAAAATTTATGAAACTAAACAACATTATCTTATGCCTGCTGTCATCCACATACTACCTATTCTAGTGTCCCATACCACTAGAATAAGTAGTATATGTCATACCCTAATGAATCAAGATATCATTGGTCACACTCATCATCGAGCTCATAATGTCAAGTCTCATCACATGAACACTGTCATAATAATCACCAGATACCAAATCCCAATCCAATTCCAATTCCACAGCATAAGTCCAAATCCAAATCACTTTCATTATGTACCCGGGTGACAAAATCATACCAGTTGCAGTGGTGGCCAGCCACTGCAGCATGATTTTGTGATTGGTGTTGCCTAAATCGGCGAATCTACACCAATAAGAAGTGCTGCCTAAATCGGAGAATCTGCACTTAATCTGCCTAAATCGGCGTATCTACATTTGATATTGCTTAAAAATCATGAATTTGTTATTTATCAATGTGCTGCCTAAATCGACAAATCTGCACTGGATGAGCATTGACACACTGCCTAAATCGGCGGATCTGTGTGCTTGTGACCAATGGAGTAGACAATGCATAAAGGAGAAAATAAAAATAGTTACTATATTGATATCGCAGTGCAGTATATCAAGGCACCTACAAATTTTGTGCACTATCCCAAAACACCGTGGCTCACATGAGTAGCTGGAGGGCTTATTGACAAATCATCAAAAAGTACTTGTAGTACAATTAGAGGCCATGATTGAAGCATTTGATGGAGTATTCAGTGAGCAGATAATGTAGTGAAATGAAATTTAAAAATAAAAGTGATGTATCTGAGATTCCATTTTATAAGTATTAGTGATGACATGAGAGATGTTGGGTTGCCATTGTCGGTAAAGCAATTATGAAAAGGGGAGTGAGGTTAATGTACATACCTTGAGGGTACACTGCATCAAAATTATATGAGCCAGTGTGTTTGTGGAGAGAGATATGACCGAAACTTGCATCTGAGGCGTGTCAAACAGATTTGTAGAAGCTAAGGAGAACTGCGACTATCAAACTTGCACCATAGTATAATTAAAAAATTCCAAAATATGTTAATTTTGTGTTAGTAATTTGAAATAAAATAAAAGACTATGTGGTCTGTTAAGAATTTTGATTCAAGATTAATGTGAGATCACATATTTAGAACATACAGTGTTAGCACTTTGATTCAACCATCGGAAAATAAATTAACTGAAGCTGGAACACAAATTAAAAGTTAGCCATAGTCCTGCGAAAATGGAAATGTGAGAAAATGTTGCAGTCCTAACGAAATAGCACAGATAGACAAAAACCATGAAAAAATGTAAATCAGGAGATCTAATTGGATTTTATAGTGCAATGTGGGAAACAAAATTACATTGAGGACTGACAGAGGTCTACGATGATTAATCGTGACTAATTGGACAAACAACCCAAAAGTAATTTGATCTTGAGTTGCCTTTGCCTAGAAGGCTTTATTATGAAAAAATATGTGTTAAGTAGAGCTAGAACTGGGGATGAGAATATAGATTTTTGGTTCTCTTTGGCGGTCGGAGAAGAGATGATGATTTTATGTTGCGCAGGGGACGTTGTGATGAAAATTGCAGTTTTATGTCGGGACTAGTGTAGGCATAGACTAGAAAATCTAGAAAAAATGACAAGTAATGAATCAATAAAGAAATTAGAGGGGTTTTTTATCACCGTAGATACGGTGAACTTCTGCTTCCTAGTTGTAACTTGCAGCAATTGGGGTCATTTCTTTCCAGTCAGAACGGTTGTGTTGTGGTTCTTGAGACTGCCATGGGCCATATTCAAGGCGAGAAAAATAAGGTTTATGGTCATCATACCAAACATCGAAAAGGGTAAGATTGGTAGTGGGAATGTGTTCACGTGTGTGGATTTCGGCTCTGTGTTCTGATAGATGGTCAGAAAGATAGGGTGAATGAACATCCCATTGATTACGAATGCAAACGTCGCGAAAATCCGTAGACATACGTGGTTTGTGATAAGTATCATACATGATGAGGATATTGTGGGGGTTATTACATAGAATTTTACCAAAGACATTGTGGAAGTGGTCGGGTGGTACACAATGAAAAGACTGATAGACATTATGCTTGACAGACCTGTCCCAAACTTTAAACATAACAATAGGAAAACAACCCCACTGTTGGTTGAGGATGAGTGCTTTACGAGCCCGAGTGGTCTCCACCATCGGCGAGTGCAGTAAGTCAAAGGCGTTAATGTAAAGAATTTTATTGGTGATGCGGATTTCTCCTGTGCGAAGTTTTGCCTTAGCCCACTCGATGTTTCCGAGGCGAGGTGTGCCGAGGTCTGGAAGGCCACGAAATTCTGTTTGCCCTTCAACATATTCATGCCAAGCGCGGAGAGTGTTGGTACCAAATAATCTGTAATTGAGCGACCAGTGGGAAAGTAGCGACAGACTTCAATACCCCAGCAGATGTCATTGCCGACGGCGTAATCTTGCAGAATAGAAATCCTAATGTCGTGGAGAGCCATGAAAAAAAAAAATGATGCGACACGCGTAATCAAAGCACTTTTGAAGAAGTTGGCGTGTGGAGCACCACCTGATAGTTGGGGTGGTGAACACGAAAAGATCTTCGTCAATGTCCGGTAGTGAGTCAAGACCTGCCGCAAAAGCTTCCACAAATTGTACCGTGTGTTGAAGAGCGTGCTCAATCAACAAGGCAAGTGGTTTCCTTAACGTGCTCAAATAGTGCCTTGTCCCCACAAGCTGTAGTGATACTAGAACAAGAAGAGTACCTGCGTCTGCAAAAGAAAGAGATAGAGAGAGAGATACTGATTGATGTCCTATTCATGGTGTGGGCTTACGGTAATCTAGGCCTGGAGTGGTGACCGAACGTGCTTGCAGTGGTGGCTCGACTAGTGGTCGCTTATGGTGTGTGACAGTTATCTTGCATGGCTCTTTCAAGCAGCCAACACCACCAAAAGACAGAGAGAGAAAGGGCTTGTCCGGATTAGGAGAGCAGTGTGTGTGCTTCATTGGTTTTGCTATTGAGTCTGCAAGCGGCTCCTTTGAGTAGATATCCAATGGTTGGTATTGTTTGCAGTGAAGTGGTTGGATGAGAGCGGGATATGGGAGGATTTTCTGGTCGTCCACTCGATGAGAAGGGTGGTTGAATATGATCAGATAGCGACAGTGAAAGTGTGGTCCGCATGCGAGCGAGAGAGAGAGAGAGAGAGAGTAAAACAGGCACTCTGTTTGTGGCCGCCAGTAGACCAGAGAGAGAAACTGCATGCAACTGAACGTGCGTGTGTGTAGCTAGGAGTTGAAGCCAAAGGATTTTGGTGGAGTGGTGGCCACAGAAGAAAACCGTAGGTGGTTGATAGCTGCAAGGTGGGCGCCACTGAAAGAGAGAGGTAACTACTCGGGTGCGGAGAAAGCATGGCGAGAAAAAGAGAGAAACGGGCGGACTGCAGCTCGTTAAGTGACCACAGCCGCAAATGCCGCATGGCGGCTAGTGGAGGAGAGAGTGAGAACGAGAGGGAAGTCGACCAGTAAGGATTTTTTTTTTTTTTTTTTTGGCTGCTCAAGCAAACTGCAGTGGGTGGGTGAGAGTTCGCATGTGTTTGTTGTGAGTTGGCAAAGCTGCAGATGTGTGCATGCCGACAGCAAATGAGAGAGAGTTTTGTAGGTGAGCTGGGTGGTCACCCATGGGATGCAGGATGTGCCCATGATAGCAGCCCATCGTTTGTAGTAAGTGGTTAGTGATTCTAGTTGATCGCGACGCGATTGGTGGAGACCTGTGTGAACGGTTGATGCATGGGAGGAGAGGTTCAAGGTAAAGGTGGCCGCCAGCTGACGAGAAAGAGAGAGTTTATTGACGCAGGGATTACTCATCCACTCCCTGACGGTTGCTACTGCACGTTGCAAGGGCATCCACTCCCAAATTGGCAGCATGCATGGAGGTTGTTGGCTTGGGTGGGGGGTGGGGGGGGCAAGGAGGTAAGCGAGTGGCCTGTCAATGCCATGCCACAAAGGGAGGAGGTCTTTCTAGGATCGTAAGCAAAAACTATCGCGCCATGGGGCAGTTGCGTCAGTCTATGCAGAGAGCTCCGGTTTATATATATATATATATATTATATATATATATATATATATATATATATATATATATATATATATATATATATATATATATATAATATACTTACTTTGAAATAAAATCAATATGGGGTAGGCTCTCACAATGACTCTAAGCCAAGAGGTCATCTTTGACCTAAGTGCGCGTCTAACCACTATCGAGCATCTCCTTGGAGTGAGTTCTTATCAGATAGCTATCGAGTTCTACAACACATGTATTTCAGACAAAAATCTTTCTTCTTCATCTTCGCCGGTACCTTCTTGTTTGAAAATCTACAAGGATTTCTCCCAATGCAATTCCCTTTTTCTTTGCTTGCTCCATATCTACACTCCATTCTAAGGTCGAGCATTCTTTTTCTTCTAACTTTTTCTATCAGGTCTCTCCTTAATCTGATACATCTATCGCCATTGCATACCAAACTTTTCATGTGCTAATGATTAGCGTGATGATTCATGTGGATGATTTTATGGATGAAACTAGTGCTAATTAATGTATTAATTTCAACATAACTAGTCTATGCGTTAATACTATGTAAACTTTGCGCATAGTATAAAATTGTCATTTCTATTATCTTAGTCAGCTTTCTCTCACTAATTACAAATTAATGAAAGATTAACACTAGACTTCCATGAAAAAGATAATATAAAACAAGGACATAGAATTATAAATTTTAAAAACCAAAAGAAAACAAGAGCACTTAGCTTTTGGTTATCCCAATCTGCAATTGTTGGAACATAACCTCAGCTCTGATACCACTGCTACAAACGGAAGTCGTGGCGTCCCTCCTAGAGCGGAGTGCTATGCCGGTACGACGAGAGAGAAGAGGGGAGAGGAGAGAAGAAGTACACAGACACTGGGTGCAATCTCCCCCCGTGCAAGAGTGACCATTTCCCTCTTGCACGTATTTGTTATATAGATTTCTTGAATGGTCAAATTGGTTACAAACTGGCCGGCCGGTTATAATTGGCCAAAGCTCATAAAAGAGCACTTGAATAATAAAATGTACATGATATACAAATACATTTGCATAGGTCAAGTTGGGTCTAGTCTTTTCCACCTGTCAGCTGCAATAAATCATAATATATCATTTCTATAACACTGGTCTTCCCTTTTCCTTCTCCTCTTAACCCTTGCATTCAACTAATACAGCCAATTTTTGATTTTCTACAATTGGGTATCCCCTACTGCCTTTTGTTAATAAATAACTCAAACTCGAAGCTATCGTGTGAACACTTCCTATGCTAGATCTCTTATGTCGTCTTCGATGAAAATTCCTCCAAGTTTACTTCTGTCGGGCTTGTGTGAACAAAAGGGCGACGAAAATTATCTCTTTGTGATGCTTCCACCTGGAAACACCCTTTGCAGCCCTCCATTTCTGCCGCCATTGTGTGAACCCGGCCTAAGTCACCACACCATTTTGACAAGCCTCTTGATTTTCTCTCTCTCTCTCTCTCTCTCTCTCTCTCTCTCTCTCTTCTTCTTCTTGGGTGTGTATGTGGGTGTGTTAATAAGAAGAGGAAAATGGTATAACCTTTTTATCACCCAAGTGTGGTAGATTGGTTATGTCATTTCCCTCTTGAATAACAGGTCGTGAGTTCAACTCTTGTCAGATAGATCTTTGAGGTCTCTTGGGATAGCTTCCTACGATGTTAAAATTCTCTTCTTCTGGGGTGGGTGTGCGGGTGTGTTTTATTTAAGAAGAGGAAAATGGTATATTCTTTGTATCATCCAAGCAAGTGTCGTAGATTGGTTAATGCCATTTCCCTCTTGGATTAAAATTCTCTTCTTCTGCTTCTCTCTGATGTCTCTTGGGATTGTTCCTACGACGTTAAAATCTCTCTCTCTCTCTCTCTTTTCGAACTCTGGCCGCCACGGAAGGGTAGAAAACCCATCGCCCACGCAAAGTCTAATTAAGCCACCACAATGCGCGCGCATTATACACACACAGGCCGGCTCTCTTCTGGCGAGCAAGACCTAGCACCCGCACCCACCATCATTGGCAAGTTTCTGCTAGCTGTTACTCTCGTTCTTGGAGCTAGAGCGTGTGTGTGTGTGTGTGTGTGTGTGTGTGTGAGAGAGAGAGAGAGAGAGAGAGAGAGAGAGAGAAAATTGCTGCGCATTGTAAGAAATCTGTGTGCATGCATGCTCCAGCTCTGATACGTCCAATATATGCTTCGGTATTGATCGGCATTTATTAGTTGTAATGACATATGATGGTGATTCCTGCGTGTTTTTCTTTTGCCCATTTTGTGCAAGTTATCTCGAGGAGGATGTTATATTCAAAAGATACTTCCTTCATAAGCATGTTCTCTTTGAAATGACAAACCCTAATTTCTTGCTGAGCCCCTAAGGTGGGCATGCCCACGTCTTCTTGGCTGGCTAACATAATATGCTTGGCTCCTGACACATGTGTTTTATGTTGAAATGCAGGAATCGCAAACTGAGCATCAATTTCTTTCAGCTGTGAATTCAATTTGATGTCCCTGAACCCTTATTGATTCGATTTTGTTATATCACTATTGGCTTCACATTGCTGCCATGTTTCTAATGGCATGAATGACGTGCATCATGTGATCTCGTCGCTCAAGAGAGCTTTCAAATGATGCAATTTTGAATATCCCCACCTCTATTACTATGTGGTAGTGTATGATCAAATGTGCCAAGCTTCGACAAAGGCCATAGCCCATGCAACACGTAGCTAGTTTCCGGACGTGGGGCAAGCCTGTCGTTTCTGTCCAATGTAGCACAACAGTCAATGCGCATCCACATTCCTCGAATCGTACAGTAGCAACAGGTTTGCCTGCAAGAGGAGCATCGCCTTCTCGACAACTTGTGTCAACAAGCCAGTTGCAGATCAAAGGAGCAGATGTGGCCTTGCCTGAGTGTTTGGTGGCTACGATAAGCTGTGATCCTATTTTGGCGTCAACAAAAGGCGAACGTTTCTGGAATGTACTCGGCCCCGCTGGCCTGTTGACGCCAGAAAGAGTTGACACTGAAGAGGAAGATTTGGCTGCCATGGTGCACGATTACATTGAGAATGGAAATATTGATGATCGTAACTGTCATGAGAAAATTGATGGAATGATCCCCAGTGCATCGACGAATTTACAGTACTTCGAAACTCTTCGGGTAGGCTATTCGATGTTCTGTTGATGTTCTATGTGCATGTGAAGTTTAGGACATATGCACATTGATTTTGTATAAGTAAAGTTATGCACACATGACTCTGAAGCTCAAATGACACACCTTATTTCACATGCTTACTTGTGTGTATGTGAATGCATGCTAATATTACCTCATTGCACATGGTAATGCACCCATGTGCTCCTTGACAAGTTGTCGAGAAGGTGATGTTCTTCGTGCAGCAAGCACGCATTCGCGCGCACACTAATGTGGGGGACACTCGCCCTTTAGAGCTTTATAATCAAGGGGACTAACACTTGTATAGTTTGGCAATGCAGGATTTGTTTTTGAGTACTACACCCCTCGAGGAGGAGCTTTTCTCAGTCATTAATTCATTTATTATGTCTATAAGAGAGAAAGATCTGGTATATTCTACATGTAGCCCGAATTGCGGAGGCAAATGCATTTGTCGCTTACTTGTGCAGCATCTTCAACTCTTGAAATACGATGCTGCGGTGTGCAGCTCCAAATGGCCCACCTCTGGAAAAATCGTTGGAGGTAACATATTTTGAGCCATCATCACCTGGCTGAACATATTGTTATGTCTAAGTGCTCATTGCTTGTGAGTTGCATGTGATTGACTATCACAGATTGAGACCTCTTGAGTGTATAAGCTTATATGTATGATCTTGTATTCATGATAGTAATCTATGAATCTTGAATATTTCAAAAGCGCAGCGGACATACATCTTGGTGGCCCAGACATTAATGATTGCAATGTATTGCATGGCTTGTATATAGCCCAAGTGAAAGCATGTGTGTGTGAGTGAGTGTGTGTGTGTGTATGCCTCATGTACTGATTGTGGGAATTTATGTGTGTGTGGCAGGAGAATATGAATACATTGACGTCATCTTCAAAAACGGCCCAAGGCAGAGCGATCGTCTCATTTTGGACATCGATTTTCGAAGCCAGTTTGAGATAGCTAGGCCTACTCAATCTTACCTAGTGGCTCTACGGGCTCTGCCTGTGCTTTTTGTTGGCTCTGTTGAGAAGCTCTCTCAAGTATTGCGCGCAGTAGCAGAAGCAGCGAAGTCATCACTAAGGCAAAACGCGATGCCCGTACCTCCCTGGAGGACTCTCTCCTATATGACATTGAAATGGCTGTCTCCTTTCCAAAGGCACATGCAAGAATCTAGTGATAAGAACTTCAATGGAAGGGGGATGCATACAAGATCAACAGAGCAATGTGTAGAGCAATTGCACCAATTAAAGATGTGCGTGTCTTTGAATATCGGTAGCAAGATGCGCATGTTGCCATCCGTTGGTAACTCGTAAATAGGGGGTTTTCTAAGACCTTCCGCTTATAAGTGGCATGTCCATTTCTATGAGGAGTGGATCCCCCTGGAGAGAGAGGCTTTTGGTTGGCATTGGGGGATACCATGTGTCAAAGGATAGATGATCTATGAGGTCTCTTGGGGTTGTTCCTATAACGGTGAAAGTTTTCTTCTTCTTGTTCTTCAACTTCTCACTGCTTTTTAGTGTTTGCATGTGCCTAGGCCCTTCATATGACCGGTTGTTGCCACCTCTGCGTCCACATTGGGGCTAAACTATTTACATTGCAGTGCATATCAAGCTCCTTTTCAAGTCTTGATTCTAATATGAGATTGAGTAATCACTTCTTTTCCCTTGCATCGATAAAAAGATAAAAACAATCATCTCCTTGGACATCATGTTAGACTCAGTTCCAATTTTGCAGGTTTTGATAATTAGTGAGAGCATACCAAGAGGATTACTCAATTTTGATGATGCAAGACATAAGCTATAAAACAACCAATTGAGCTTGGCTCAACCACATGATATTCTCTTTTCATGCTTGCTAAGCAAGGTGGATTTTACTTTTCCATGTGCGTCATAGTCCGTATTGGATCGACATTAGAGTTTTGAATGATTACAACTATTTGGATTGCCTTTTTCATGCACCATTTGTACTTTGAGAAAGTGCCCCCGAGTCATCGGAGTGTCCTCTTTTTAAAATCATTTTTAGCATTATTGACACTAATTATACTCATTTTTGTTATTTTTGTTGGTAGCCTTCTCTTGGAAGAGAGACCAAATGTTGACCCAGCTACCACCTTAAATCTTGTGGAATCAATCAACAATCGATTGTTGAAACAAGAAACTAACATGACACCTTATATAGGCTATATTTTTTGAGGCCATTTACCTTGAAAGGTCTTTGTATTCCAATTGCAAGGGGGAGATTATACATGTATGATAAGCAGCACTTCTTGTTGTGAACTTGAATATTAGGAAGACTTAAAGCTTTGAAATAGTTTAGTAGCATAGTTTCTCAAAATTAGAACCACTTTGGGGTACTAAACTCGAGGACTTAGGTTGCTTGAGCCAAGAGTATCTATAGAGAGAAGAGAGATCTCCATGCATAATTGGTATTTTCATCTTTGCTTGCAAGAAGCCTATGATCTTGTATGAGAGAGAGAGAGAGAGAGAGAGAGAGAGAGAGAGAGAAGAGGAGCCAAGCTTGGGGCAAAGTATGGTGGTTGCCAAGTGTTTAGAGATATTGCGGGGTCATGGGACTCGTTACATATTGAGGTGGTATGGCCTTATTGAATGAGGTTTGAACATGTATGAAAGAGGTGGTAAGGGAAAATTCATACTTATGCAATTAGTATGAAACACGTAACAATATTACCTTTAGTCATAGTCTTCCTTCTAATTGTTAGCACAGCTAGTAAAAATTAGCTCCTAAGGTAACTAAAGTTGAGTGTAACCAAGAAACTAGAGAAATATAGGGCAAAATTAGGAAAAATCGAACTCGATGCATCTTGCAAAAAGATATGAAAATCACAAAGCCATCAACAAATATACCATATTATCATCTAATCATAGTGAAAGATAGTAAAAATTCTCTTTTAAAAGGCCTTGATTATACTAGCTTAGTGTCAGAGTCGACAATGCGAAAGCGTAGAGACTAGAGAGAGAGAGAGAGAGAGTCTCATAAACCAATCAACCTTGGCAACAAGGAATAACTAAATGTGTGCAATACAATGGAGGCAAGGAATTGCATATATACCAACCTCAGGAAATTGCCCTACCTAACTTTGACAAGTAAGTAAAGTAAATACCTAAAAGCCAAAATAAATAATAGGATCACATTGGCCAGTTCACTTGAGATGCCAAAACTCTAATACCCTCTTTGTAGCTCATAGCGGACATAAATAGTGAGACCAAGTCGATGAAGAAGCTACCATGGACACCCCAGTAGAGGTACCATCCACTAGATACACCTCGGATTTTCTACCCTCAACTTTATTCCTTAGAAGAATGCCATCTTGAGCATCGGTTGCCTTTTATAAAATTTGAACTATAGACCACACCACATCCAAGAATCCCCATTTGTGAACTATGAACACATCACGTCCAAAAAAAACTAAGATAATGAAATGTGCAACACATCTTGTCCATGGTCCAACCAACAACAATGGATTGGTGCACACCATAGTGTTTTAGATACGTCTGATTTGTTCCCTGCCAGATGCATGTGCCTTGAACTTCGACCTATGGGTTCAAACACCGATAACTTGAACTCCAACACAATTGGGTGAGAGCATAGAATGGTGTCTATATACTTGGTGTCCATAGACACCAAGTATGATGTTATGCATGGCACCATAGCTCAGCCTTAAGTCAATTCTTTCAAAGAGTGTGTTTAAAAATAACTGCCTTCATGGCTCCACTACTTCGAACTTTTGAGCGTTAGCAACTAATCTCTCTCTCTCTCTCTCTCTCTCTCTCTCTCTCTCTCTCTCTCTCTACGAAAGCTACAATTTCCATCCCCATCTTTACACAAGCGAGCCATCTCCATCTCTCTTTGTCTGTCCAAAACCTCTGTGTGTGTGTGTGTGTGTGTGCAAGCTCCAATGCCCGTCTCCATCTCTGCACAAGCTCCATCTTCATATCTCTTTGTGTGTGCAGAAGATCTCTCTCTCTCGCTCGCTCGCTCTCTCTCTCTCTCTCTCTCTCTCTCTCTCTCTCTCTCTCTCTCTCATTCTCTCTCATTGAGAACATGGATGATGCAAACTCCTTGAGGCTAGCTATGGTTCCGGCTCACACTTCATCAGAAGTAGCAATGGAGCTTCTTGAACACAATGCGGAACAGATGATGGAGGAAGGAGTTCATGATGAGGCACATGGCATACATATGGTTTATACACACGTGTACTCCAAGATAAAGGCTTGTCTAAATGAGGATGAAACTATTGCAGTGAGGAGGTATGAAGCACATGCAAAACGCGAGTATAGGAATTGATGTCGTGCAATAAAGCAAGTGCAGCCCAACATCAACATTGAAGTAGAACAATGTCATAGAGAGGATGTGGACGCATGCACAAAGGAAGACATGAAGCACCATACTATTCAGAATATTGTTCAATACACCCTGAGAGAGTTATGTAATTATGGAAAAGAAGACAAAAATGCAATCATGCAGGTTAACCTAAGTGATGAGCGCATCTTGCCATGATGTGAAGATTTAGACTCTGTTCACTCAAACGGCCTTATTTTTGCACTCAAAGTCTCCTTACAAAAATTGACGATTTCAAAATCAGCTGATGAGATCTTTCTAAAATGAAGCACATTCAACATGCTAGTGTGCAGATTATTGCAGATAGATGAGAGCCCAATCAGAGTTGTTACTCGAAATAAAGTGGCAAAACTATTGCCAAGGAGCTTCTACTCAGCATTGGGTAGAGTTGAAAGTGATCCTATGTCAAGGACATTGAAGTTAGACTTGTGCAAAAGGAAGTATGGATATGATGGGTCCAGGGTCCTTATCTGAAAAATTGAAGCAAGCAATTGTTACATTTTGGATAGAGCACACTAGGGTGTTTCCAAACAAGAAAGATATTTGTCGGAGACGATTGAGAAGAAAGTGTTATGAAGAGCATCCTATTCATTTACTTGTTGAATGTCAGCTAAACAAGTCTCCTTCTTATAATGAATAACTCTCAGGTAAAACATCTCATTTTTATGAATAGCTAGCCATTGCTTCTATGGAGTTATATAAATGCTATTATGTATTATATGTAGGAAATTTATGTGTCACGATACTCCACTATATCTATTCAAGCTATTATGTGTGCTATAATCTATAAGTGTGTGTAATAATAGCCCATTGAATAAATGTATTCAATTATGTGTATGCCATGTAGTACGAGAAAAGTACTTTATTATAATATGAGAGCAACATGTGTGCTATGTAGCACAAGTGTGTATGATAATAACAAAGTATTCATGTTGTTTGTGCTAGTATGTTTGCTATGTAAAAGAACTGTATGAGAGCACTATGTGTGCTATATAGAAAAGTGTGTGTAATAATAGCCCAATGTCCTTGTCTATGCGAATATTTGTGCCATGTAAAAGGACTTTCATTATAGTATGAGAGCATCATGCCTGCTATATAGCAGGTGTGTGTGTAATAAGAGCACAATATCCCTATCAATGTTATTATATGTGGTATGTAAAACATGTGTGCCTTGTAAAAGGACTTTTGTTATAGTATGAAAAGCATCATGCTTGCTATATAGTAGGCGTATGTGTAATAATAACACAATATCCATGTCAATCCTATTATGTGTGCTATGTAAAAGAACTATATTATAGTATGAGAGGACTATGTGTACTATATAGCATAAGTGTGTGTAATAATAGTGGAATGTTCCTGTCTATGCTATTATGAGTGCCATGTATGACTCTATTATAGTATGAGAGAATCATATGTGCTATATAGTAGATGTATGTGTAATAATAGCACAATATCCTTGTCTACTCTCTTGTGTGTGATATGTACAAGGATAGTATGTTATAGTATGAGAGCACTATGTGTGCTATATAGTAGATGTATGTGTAATATTAGCAAAAAATCCCTATCTATGCTTTGTAACAGAACTGTATGTAAGTATGCAAATGCATCTGAGTCTAGCTATGTTATTATGTGTGATATATAGCAAAATTTATTTCTAATGTATATTCTTTTTTTTTCAAGTAGACAGAGTATTTCTTGAAGGTTAAAGATAGCCACCCATAGACAAGAGTCGGGCAAAGGTCCTTTAAGAAGCTCAAACCTTGGTTCATGCAAAAGTTAAAGGATCAAAAAGCTTGTTGTTGTGTTTACCATATACGGTTGATGTATTTCAAAGATTCATTTCATATTATGCGCTCAAGTGCTTTTTGTTTTCATGGGAAGTCATGTACATGTGAATGCAATGTTTGCAAATTAGGTGGTGTTAATGGAAAATATCTTGTTGTTGAGCACTCATTTTAGGGATCACAAATTCTTTGAGGTCAATGGCTCAAAGATGAAGGGCTGAATCTCTGGGTGTGGTAAGATGGTGCAGCTTCACAATTCAAGGTTGCAAGGCCATTTTACTTTGTTGCTAGATATTACCAACTAACAGGTACAGAGATAACATGGAATGATGGTGTTGGTGATGTGATAAAGAGAGTCCTTACACATGAACAACTGAAAAGTGATGGATTTGTTCTTAGGCAAGCTGCATATGTGGTTGCATATCTTATGAGAACAATGTCCAATGTTGCAGCTAGCTCTTATGCACAATCCACTAAAAAGGGTCCTCCTATAAACATGGTATTTTGGCTAGTGAACAAAGGGGATGTGGATAGGTCCAATCTATGGAGTTGTGACACAGTAACATGATCTCAATCAATCCACTACATTTCAAGGTTTTCTTGCCATGATCCTACTCAATTAAGGAACATGCAGATTTCTTGTTTGTGTGATGCTTGCATGAAGGGACATTGGAGGACTTGTTGCAGCAAATCATATGTAGGCAAGTGGACACATAATGAATTGAAACCACTTTCTAAGCTACCAGTAGAGACTGAGGTACCAGAAGATGATGATGTGATGCTTGAGGGATCCTAGGATATGCTAAGTATCTCACTGAAGGTGATAACTTTGTAGTCAAGCAAAAGCTGGCAATGCAAAAGATGTATTCTTTCTATTGGGATGTACAAAGAGAAAGTGGCTGACAGATAAGTGAAAAAACAAATGGGTAAAAAACACTTATGTTGCCACACGGTGTTATTATCAGGAGACAGAGGGGCACCCAAATCACTACACTTTTCTTGACGATAAGGGAGTTACTAACATATACTCTCACCTTGTTTATGAAATCAAGGTTGACATGCCTTTGGTAGATGCTGCATCAAAGACATATTATTTCTCTCTAGAACTACATGAAACCATTTACAATGCAATGTCTTATGAGGCATCGTGATGCCTATATAATAGGCTATATATGATCCATATAGCCTACACCATATAATGTATCCTTAGACATAAAATTTGTTCTTGAGCAAAATAAAAAATTGTCATTTTATCTGAACTTTTGTATCCGACCGTTGTCTCACTTGGAAATATTCAATGAGTCTAAGCTATTTTATGTCACTTTCTCTGATTACTTCTATTTCATTTTCTTTTAGCTTGTTATATATTTGCATAGCATACCATAATTCCAGTTGAATGAGTGACATATCTATATTGCACTATGTACATTGTAAATGCGTAGCATCTGTACTATATGCTATCTGCTATGTGCTAAATAGTACATGTGTGTCAGTTCTACGATACACTGTGTATAATGTGTAGCATGTGATCTCTGAGCTATGTGCTATGTGTAATGTGTAATGTGCAATGTGCTATATATCACATAGCTTAAGGTATTTGTTTGAAGTTTTGAGATCATCTCTCTCTCTCTCTCTCTCTCTCTCTCTCTCTCTCTCTCTCTCTCTCTCTCTCTCTCTCTCTCTCTCTCTCTCTGTGTGTGTGTGTGTGTGTGTGTGTGTGTGTGTGTGTGTGTGTGTGTGTGTGTGTGTACATAGGTACATGCTACACACAGGCACATTGTACAAGTGTGCTATGTATTATGTGCTATGTGCTATATATCACATAGCACATAACACATAGCACGTAGCATTTCCATATTTGTAAGAGACTATGTATAGAGAGTTCATGTGTAGCATGCGTACAATACACCATGTACAATGTACAATGTGTAGCATATGTTACCGGGGGATTCACCATGGAAAACTTATCGCACCACGTAAGTGCAGGGGAGGGTTTTTTTTTTACAAGTTACATAAGTGTATAAGTTAGGGGTAGGTCCCCAATAATTTATCTCCCAAGCTTAAAAATAAGGGAGGGGATATCATATTTATGGGGGGGGGAGGAGGAGAAGTGAGAAAAGGAAACAATGAGAGGAAGTTTTTGTGTTTCAAAATCATGGCTTCCCAAAAGATTTTTCCCTTCAACTTGTGAGTCAATAGCTACAATGATCATGCAAGAACTAACACTTCTTTATATCAATTAATCAGTGTTTTGTGATTATAGTTCATTTTTGTTGTGGGATGAAAGTTATAAAGAGTTTTTATAGATGTAAATTTACATGGAGAACCCAACACAAATTTATAACCATGTTTTTTGAGTAATTTAGATGGTTCAGAATTGGACGAGTAAGCCAGAGTGCAGGATGAGCGGGCATATAGTTTGAAAGTCAAACTAAGACACATTGAGGGTACATCTAGTTATCAACAAAAGTGGTTCCTTTTAGTACGTTGTCAGTCACTATGCTAAATTTTATATGTATGATAGGGATATGATAGTTTTCTTCATTTATTATGATATAAGCATAGAAAGAGGGGTCATATTCCCTAATATGAGTTGTACATAGGGGTTTTATCAAAGTTGTCCGCTCGCAGGTGGCGTCCCATTTTGTATATAGAGTGAATCCCCAAGGCATATGTGCTATGTAATATGTGACATATGGCACAATAAGTAGGCTGAGGTAACAATCAACAAACTTCTTCCGTAAATACTAAATAAATTACAAATATTTGTTATAATACATTGAAAAATGAAATTAAGCCTACAACTACTTTACAAATTCTACTATAAGAGACCAAAATAGCATCTCATCATTCCACAAGTTTAGAAAACACTTTGGGTTTTTTGGGTAAATTAGTAGACAACAAAGGTTGTACCAAAATTTAGACAAAAGATTTTAATATTATATTTGCGGGTAAATTCCCTAATCACAATCAACCTCTGCTTCTTGTTAGTTGTTTATGACTTCTATAGTAACGTATGACATGAGCAAAAACTATGCTAGAAGGATTTTCAAGTTGGTTCATGTTTGCATAAGCACTAGGGCTGGGTGAATTTTTCCCACTTGAGTAACCAAGGGAACAATGTGGCAGTTAAGTAATTTGGGGATTGACTAACATCTACTGAATCAAACAAAGAAGGATAGAGCCAGGTACCTGGCGGGTAGAGCAGGAACTTATAGAGTGTGTCATTCATCAATAGTGTAGTGTTGCTGTTGAAATTAATATAGAGCCTCCAGAAGATTATCACTAGTTGAAGGGACCCCAGAAACTTCATCTAGCCTAAATTGCATTGTTTGACACCTTTATATCTAGGAAAGTTGTTTGTTCATCTTGGGAAAGCAAGTTCTCAAAGCAACCTCTAGATCATCTATGGTCATGCTACTCCAAAGCACTAATTTTTCTCTTTGGCACAGTGCATGCAAAAAGGCCAGTGCATTGGGCTTGACAACATATCCATACTACATCTTTCTTGGAACCCTTTCAGTGGTGATTACCTGATAATTCAGTCTTGCTGCTTCAGGCACACATTTTCTTGCTTTCCTACTGTAATAGGATACTTTGTATCACTTTATGAGTAGGCCATTCACATCCAATATAATGGATAATATTTTCCTTCTCTCACCATCCTCATGAGACATAATAGGTAATTTGTAGTGGCAATACCAAAAGTGGCTATGTCCTCTCTTTCCTCTTAAACATATTTAGAGCCCATGAAGCCATCGATGCACCTGCAGTTGCATCACCCGAGGTACTTAAAGAATCATTTATGTCTACAAGGCCAGGAACATTACTTGGAAAGTCGATCTTGGCATGGGTGGTGACATCATTTGTACCCACTGTCTCACATGTTCTAGCTTTGGTATTTATGAGGACCTCCACCATACCTCTTGTATCCCCAACAATGGCATCTATACCCACAGCCTCAGCTACATCAACAATGGGATCAAATCCATCAATAAGGGCATCTATGCTAGCATCATTTACATTACCATAAACAACATCATATGTGCAAGAATCAACTTCCATAACATTTGCAATACCTTCTATCACTGCATCAACTACCATAGGATCAACAATGGCACATGTGACGCAACCAATTGTAGTAGAGGTAGATAATGTAGCCTTTTCAAGTTTATCAGCCTCAACATTTGTGTGCACACCATCATGGGAAGCCTACACATCAATTGCAAGGCCAACAACATCGCTTTGGTAGGTAGACTTGTCTTGGACCACGACATCAATTATTGGTAATGCCTCACCTGTTTTAGCTCCTCTCCTCACCCATATCTTTTGTATCCCCAACAATGTCCACAACCTCAATGGCATCACTACATCAATAAGGGCATTTACTATGGCACATGTGTCAAAACTAACTATAGTAGAGTAGATAATGTATCCTTCTCAAGTTTATCAGGCTCAGCGTCACACCATCATGGACAACCTACACATCAACTGCAAGGCCAACGACATTGCTTTGACAACCTACCTCATCTTGGACCATGACCTCAATTATTAGTACTACCTCAACTATTCTAGCTCTTCTATCCCTCACCCATGTCTTTTGTATCCCCAATGGTGGCATCTATGCTCACAACCTCCTGTCCACGCTCTATATGAAACTCCTCAGCAAGGCAATAGAACTTTGAGTGCATAGGTGGCTCAATGTTCCTAATTACGCTACTATTTGCATGAGACAGGGGCTTTGAGTGAGATTCCATGTTGGTGTTCTTGATCTACCTGCACATCACACAACTAGTGAGACATGTTGTGTGCTGACTCATGACAGCTCTACGTGCAGTACTTACAAGCAGCAAAGGATGATGTGGACAAGTTTGTGCAAACAAATCTATAGAATTCTGTGAAATGTAGCCAAATGTGGCACATGTTGCATAGCATCTCAATGTGCATGCAATATCCTTGTTGCAGTAGTGGATGCACATGCAACAATGTACAGGGGGAGACATGCCTTGAATAGAAGAGCACAAGTAGCTCATCAAGTGGTTGCCTTCAAGCACAGCAACAGTTGTCCAAGACTCCAAGTACACTAGCTTGTCCAAGCACAGTAGCATTGTAGACGGGTTGGGCAGAGGTGCACGAGAGAATCAAGAAAGAAAGACAGAGAGAGAGAGAGAGAGAGAGAGAGAGAGAGAGAGAGAGAGAGAGAGAGAGAGAGAGAGAGAGAGAGAGAGAGAGAGAGGTGGTGGGGTCCCTCTTGAAAGTGCTCCCATTGATGAAAAAGAGTGGGGATGAGAAGACGAGAGGCCTATGTCTAATTTTTTTTGTTTGAATGTATATTCCAAACGTGCAATATGGCATAGCATTTTCTTTTGCTATGCTATTAATTATATCACATGAAGAGATTTTCACCTATTCATGCTTTCACCTGATAAGTATGGAGCTTGATTTACCCCTTGTAATTTTTTGTATTAAAGAGGTACATTTATAAGGCCCCCGTTATGAGGAGGACCAGTGTGCATGAAGAAAAATCATTTGCCTAAAAACCAAAATTTCCACGTTGGAATATTCCTTTTCGCCAAAATATCATGACGGGACGACGGTCGGGGATGACGGTCGGAAAGTGGTCAAAAAATGACCGGTTCGCAGGTCGATTGACCGGTGGCCATTAGTCAATGACCAGTGCCAGTGGCCAAAATCAATGGACGGTGGCTGATTTCAAATCGGACTTGTCTTCTCAAGGTCGGCCACACATGGGTGCATGGGAGTTTTCAACTCGGACTTGTCTACACAAGGACAACTACACATGACTGCCTCATGAGAGAGGGCAACCCTTTTGGCCTATAAAAGGAGGCCTTTTCTACACACAAAAACGGATTGAAGAGGTGAAGCATTGTGATTCATTTTGAAATTGATGCAACAAGGTGGACGAGGGGTGATGAGAGTAAAGCAAGGCGGGAGCTCCAAAAGGGTATAATCCCTTTGTAATCTACTTCTTGTTTTGAAGTACTAAAACCATTGAGTGACTGCTTTCCCGTGGACATAGCCCGCATTGGGTGAACCATGTATATTGTGCTCTCTCTCTCTCTCTCTCTCTCTCTCTCTCTCTCTCTCTCTCTCTCTCTCTCTCTCTCTCTAATCTCTCATGTGTGAAAAATTATATATCTCCATTAAGTAAACTACTCTAATATCTACTTAGCTACGTCCTATTTCCTAACATCACCCAAGGGTCCAAATTAATTATATGAAGCACTTCCTGCCACTCTTTTCCTCTCTCTAGTTGAAGCTGGTGGTGGTACCGATCTCCATGTGACTAGAAGGTGGGAGTCCATGCAATGTAGACTCCACTACACCAGCGGCTTCTTTGATGTCCTTCCCTGAGTCACTATCACTGCTTTCCTTCTGATGCTTGCTTTTACCTTTGTCCTTTGTAGAATCTTTGTCTTTGCCTCTAGATCTGCAATCTTTAGCCAAATGACCACGCTTTCCATAATTATTATAACAATGATTCTTGGTCTTCTTTCTAGAGTCCGAAGTAGCAACTGCTTCTACACCTTTCTCAAAAATTTGAATTTTGCCTTAAGTTATCAACACGGATTCCTCTCCATTGAAAAAAGAGCTAAGATCATCAAATTCTAGCTTTTCCTTTGTGATTTGTAGCAGAAGTGTCCTATTTCATATTCCTCAAACAACTTCATGAGAACCAAAGTAGCTAATTGAGTACTCGCCATTGCACTTCTCATAGCCAATAGTTGATCATGAATAACTTCAGCCTTCAAAAGAAATGATTGCATGGAACTTCCTCGTGGAAACAGGATGGCAAATAACTGTCCAAGAAGGGTGACTTCTTGCATCATAGAATCCTTATCAAACATTTCAAAACGAGCTTGAACCACATATCATTGGCAGTCTTCAAAGTCTGAATGGCTAAAGAAATGTCCTTTGTAAGAGATTCCGCAAAGGCCAGCATTGCCTTCGCATTAGCAACATCATAGAATTCCAATTGAGCATTCCAACGATCTTGAACCACATATTGTTGGTAGTCTTCAAAGTCTAAATGGCTTGAGAAATGTCCTTTGTAAGAGATTATGCAATGCCCGACATTGCCTTTGCATTAGCAGCATCCCAATCGACACAATATTTGAGATACTCGTCATCTTGAACGTAGGTGTACATGATGTTGTTAGGATCCCTTGTAGAACGTGGATTAGAGCCGTTGACAATATCCCATAAGCCTTTTTGTGAGAACCACAGTTGCATGATCAAGTTCCAATGAGCGTAGTTATTGCCGTTCAATTTGTCGTCTCGCTGGCGCTCGAGCAAGGCGGGGGGGGGGGGGGGGGGGGGGGGGGTGCATGTTGAAGCTGCAAGATCTAGTAGTAAATGCCTTGTTGCACTCCAAAAGCTGCAAAATAATCTCCAAGTCGGTCAACTCCTTTGCTACTCCCAAGTGGCTTTGCAAAATCTATTGTTCCTTTCTTGAGCTCCAATCTGCATTTCTCTCAATCCACCACAAATCCCCTTAAAAGTGGCCACAAGGTTGGCACAAAGACACTTCCAAAAAGTGATCCAAACTGTTTGAACTTCCCAAAAGCCACAAGAACCTCCTCCAATGCCCCTCCTTGCTTGGGCTATTAACACCCAAAACAAGGTTGAAACTGGCATTTTAAAACGCAGCAAGAATAAGGGAGGGATGGGTGTTGACAAGGGGTGCAAGGGAGGCATTGCAGTAGCCGGCAGCATTTCAAAGCGCTGGTCACTGTATAAACGTTCACCGATGCCATCAAGAGAACCAACACTATTGTCGTAGGTGTTTCCAAATGCAGAGGTTAGGGGAGGTAGTCGCATGGTCAAGTGCTATCGGGTAGCATTCTAAAACGTTGTGGTAGGGGAGTTTCCAATCGCCATCGGGGTGAGCTGTTGACTCGGCATTTTAAAACACTAACGCTTTGAGGGCTTGTGACAGCGGTAGCTAGCAGTGGGAGGGGCTAAGAGACACCAATCTACAACATTTTAAAATGCTTAACTGTAGAGAGGGGTTAGGTTCCCTGTTAAGTATGGAGCCTGATTTACCCTTGTAAATTTCTCTGGTAAAAGCGCACATTTGTAAGGCCCCCATTATGAGGAGAAGCCATCGTGCGTGAAGGAAAATCACTCACCGGAAACCAAAATTTTCACGGACAAGAATCATGGGCAACTTTAAAGGCCTCGGGGGCGGAGGCCCCCGAGACTTTTTTTTCGCCGGAATATTCTTTTTCGCTGGAATATTATGGCCGGACGGCGGCCACAAAGTGGTCGGAAAACAACCGGTCAGTTGGCCGGTGGCCGGTAGTCAATGGCCGATGGCCGGTGGTCGGAAGTCAATGGCCGGTGGCCGGTGGCCGAATTCAAAAGCAGACTTGTCTTCTCAAGGGCGGCCACACATGGGCGGATTGGAGGGTCCGATTTGGACTTATTCGCACAAGGGCGGCTACACATGGCTGTCTCTCATAAGAGAGGGCATCCCTTTTGGCCTATAAAAGGAGGCCATTTCTACACACATTTCATAGTGTGAAGTTGATGCAACAAGGTGAGTGTGAGGTGGTGAGAGTGAAGCAAGGCGGGAGCTCCATTAAGGGTATAATCCCTTTTTGTAAACTACTTCTTGTTTTGAAGTACTAAAGCCATTGAGTGGCTTCTTTCCCGTGGACGTAGCCCACATTGGGTGAACCACGTATATCGTGTGTACTCTCTCTCTCTCTCTCTCTCTCTCTCTCTCTCTCTCTCTCTCTATAATCTCGTGTATATAAATCTGTCTCTCTCCATTAAGTAATCTACTCAATTATCTATTTAGCTACGTCTTATTTCCTAACAACTGGTATCAGAGCAAGGTTTGCTCGTAGCTAAATTATCTCAAGGAAAGGATTCCTTGAATTGAGTGGGAGTTATGGCGGAGGAAGGGAAGCTCAAGATTGAGAAGTTCAACGGCAAAAACTACCAACATTGGAAGATGCAAATTGAAGACTATCTCTACCAGAAGGACCTCTATTTGCCACTAGGCGGTCTTGCGAAGAAGCCCGCAACAATGGCAGATGAAGCATGGATTGTCCTTGATCGAAAGGCACTGGGAACAATCCGGTTAAGCTTGGCGTCAACGGTGGCCTTCAATGTTTCGGAGATGAAGACCACGGAGGACTTGATGAAGTCACTTGACGACTTCTACGAGAAACCATCGGCATCCAATAAGGTATTTCTTATGAAGCGCTTGTTCAATCTAAAGATGGCAGAGAATGGTTCAGTTGCAGAACACCTAAATGACTTTAACACAAACATAAGTCAACTTCGATCAGTGAAAATCAATTTCGATGACGAAGTGCGAGCTCTCCTTATACTATCATCTCTACCGGATAGTTGGGACAGCCTTGGGATGGCTGTAAGTAATTCTATCTCTGGCACAAATACTCTTAAGTTTGATGATGTTGTGGGTGTTCTTCTAAGCGAGGAAATGCGAAGGAGAAGCACAGGAGAATCATCAAGTGCTGCACTATCAGTGGAAACAAGAGGAAGGCCTAAGGAGAGGTTCAAAAACCAAAAGGGTCATGATCGCTCAAGGCGGAGCAAGTCACGCACAAAGTCAGTTCTTGGATGTTGGAACTGCGGCAAGAAGGGCCACATCAAGAAGGATTGCTGGTCCAAGAAGAAGAAGGAGACAGAGTCTCAAGACAATAAGCCAACATCGGAGGCCAATGTGGTAGGTAAAGTAGAGCAAGATGCTCTAATTCTCTCATTAGACAATGTGTCTAATTCCTGGATAGTAGATTCCGGGGCTTCATTCCATGCGACACCACACAAGCAACATTTCCAAGACTACACCAAAGGTAATTTTGGGTATGTATACTTGGGAGATGATGAAGCTTGTGAGATTGTCGGCAAAGGTACAGTTTCTGTCAAAACTGCTAACGGAAATGAATGGAAGCTTAAAGATGTTAGGCATGTTCCATCTCTTCGCAAAAATTTGATCTCTACAGGACAATTGGACGATGAAGGTCACAACATTGCATTCGGAAACAAACGGTGGAAGATCTCAAAGGGATCTTTGGTGGTTGCCAAGGGTGAAAAAGTCGGTACACTTTACTTGTGTACTGTTAGCACGCAACCTTCAGTTTGTGCAGCAACTACAGAAGTTGACAGTGCGGTGTGGCACTACCGACTTGGGCATATGAGTGCCAAAGGAATGCAAATCCTTCAAACAAAGAAGCTTCTACCAAGTTTGAAAGAAGTGGACTTAGAGTTCTGTGAAGATTGTGTTTATGGTAAACAAAAGAGGGTAAAATTTCAAAAATCAGGAAATAAAAGAAAAAATAAAAAACTTGAGTTGGTTCATTCTGATGTTTGGGGTCCTGCAAGTACACCATCACTTGGTGGCTCATTGTACTATGTAACATTCATAGACGATGCGACTAGAAAAACATGGGTTTATGTCATGAAGAAAAAATCCGATGTATTTTCCATATTTCAAAGGTGGAAAGCCTTTGTGGAGAATGAAACAGGTACCAAGGTTAAATGCCTCAGATCCGACAATGGAGGTGAATATTGCAGCCAAGCTTTTGAAAGCTTTTGTGCTAGCAATGGAATTTGGAGCCAAAGGACAACCCCAAGGACACCTCAACAAAATGGGATTTCGGAAAGGATGAACAGGACAATCATGGAACGAGCACGAAGCATGCGGCTACATGCAGGCCTACCGCTTGAGCTTTGGGCGGAAGCTGTAAGTACGTCTGTGTACTTAATCAATCGGTCACCCTCAACAACATTGGATGGGGGAGTTCCAGAAGACGCATGGACAGGTAAACCGGTGAATTATTCATTTCTCAAAGTGTTTGGCTTTGAGGCTTTCATGCACATAGATATAAGCCTAAGATCAAAGTTAGATGCAAAGTCCAAAAAGTGTTTCTTCATTGGCTATGGAGAAGGAGACTTTGGGTATCGCCTATGGAATCCTGAAGATGGTAAAAGCTTAAGGAGTAGGGATGTAATTTTTAACGAACAAAATATATACAAAGATTATTTGGAAAGAAAACAAACAAAAGAAACAGGTGATGAGTACATGGAGCTTGAGGACGGTGAAGACTCAAGGACTGCAAACGGTGACAATGTGCAACAACGTCAACCAAATGAGGAGCCTCAACCTATTCCCCGAAGATCACAAGAGCAAGTAGACCTCCAGAAAGCTTTGTCCCTTCCTTCAACCATCTCTTGATCTCAGATTCTGGAGAGCCGGAATCATATGAAGAAGCTATGCAACATGAATCCAAAGAAGAATGGACGAAGAGCATGCAAGTGGAGATGGACTCACTACATCGCAACCAAACATGGGAGTTGGTTGAGTTGCCTAAAGGTAAGCGGGCACTTCAAAACAAATGGGTGTACAAGCTAAAGGAAGAAGAAGGTAGGAAGAAAAGGTACAAGTCTAGGCTTGTGGTAAAAGGGTTTTCTCAAAATAAAGGTATTGACTTCAATGAAATATTTTCTCCTGTTGTAAAAATGAACTCAATTAGGCTTGTCTTGAGCCTTGTGGCTTCTCATGATCTAAATCTCAAGCAAATGGATGTAAATACGGCATTCCCTCATGGTGACTTAGAGGAGGAAATCTACATGCTTCAACCAAAGGGGTATGAAGTAAAAGGTAAGGAGAAAATGGTTTGCAGATTAAAGAAGAGCTTGTATGGTTTAAAGCAAGCATCAAGACAATGGTACTTGAAGTTTGATCGATGGATGTTGGATCATGGATTCACAAGATGCAACTCGGATCACTGCGTCTACACGAAGAATTTGGGAGATGGGAAATTCATCATCCTAATGTTATATGTTGATGACATGTTGATTGCAAGTGCTAACATGCAGGACATCAAAGACCTAAAAGAGGAGCTGTCCAAATCTTTTTCAATGAAAGATTTAGGTGCTGCAAAGAGGATACTTGGTATGAAAATATCAAGGGACAGGACGAAGAAGACAATAAAGCTATCTCAAGAAGATTACATCAAGAAGGTACTAGAAAGGTTTGCAATGCAAAATGCAAAACCAGTTTCTACACCTTTGGCTGGTCATTTTAAACTAACGAAGGATATGTGTCCAAAGACACAAGAGGAGATAGCCTATATGTCTAAAGTTCCATATGCTGCAGCGGTAGGTTCTCTAATGTATGCTATGGTCTGGACAAGGCCAGACATTGCACATGCAGTGGGAGTTGTGAGTAGGTTCATGGACAACCCAGGTAAAGAGCATTGGCAAGCTGTGAAGTGGATACGTAGGTATCTAAAAGGGACAACAACAAATGCTTTGTATTTTGGAGGAACTTATATTTTTCTAGAAGGGTATGCTGATGCAGATATGGCAGGTGACAAAGATACTCGAAGGAGCACTACTGGCTATGTGTTCACGGTTGGAGGCACAACAGTAAGCTGGGCTTCAAAGCTACAAAAAGTGGTTTCACTTTCTACCACGGAAGCAGAGTATGTATCAATGACGGAGGCAAGCAAAGAAATTCTGTGGCTTCACAGATTCTTAGAAGAGCTTGGATTCAAACAAGACAACTGTGTCTTGTACAGTGATAGCCAAAGCGCTATCCATCTTGCGAAGAACTCAGCCTTTCATTCAAGGACAAAGCACATTGAGGTGAGATATCACTTCATACGCACTCTTTTGGAAGAGGGACAGCTAAAGCTAGGAAAGGTGCATACAAGCGAAAATCCTGCAGACATGTTTACAAAGGTGGTCAACATGGAGAAGTTGAGCTTTTGCTCATCTTCAATCGGCATTCAAGGATAAGAAGCCAGAATGGAAAGCAGTCACAGGTTTGGTTTGGAGATCAATCTCCAAGTGGGAGATTGTTAAGTATGGAGCCTGATTTACCCTTGTAATTTTCTCTGGTAAAAGCGCACATTTGTAAGGCCCCCATTATGAGGAGAAGCCATCGTGCGTGAAGGAAAATCACTCACCGGAAACCAAAATTTGCACGGACAAGAATCATGGGCAACTTTAAAGGCCTCGGGGGCGGAGGTCCCCGAGACTTTTTTTTTCGCCGGAATATTCTTTTTCGCTGGAATATTATGGCCGGACGGCGGCCGGAAAGTGGTCGGAAAACAACCGGTCGGTTGGCCGGTGGCCGGTAGTCAATGGCCGATGGCCGGTGGTCGGAAGTCAATGGCCGGTGGTCGGTAGTCGGAAGTCAATGGCCGGTGGCCGGTGGCCGAATTCAAAAGTGGACTTGTCTTCTCAAGGGCGGCCACACATGGGCGGATTGGAGGGTCCAATTTGGACTTATTCGCACAAGGGCAGCTACACATGGCTGTCTCTCATAAGAGAGGGCATCCCTTTTGGCCTATAAAAGGAGGCCATTTCTACACACATTTCATAGTGTGAAGTTTATGCAACAAGGTGAGTGTGAGGTGGTGAGAGTGAAGCAAGGCGGGAGCTTCATTAAGGGTATAATCCCTTTGTAAACTACTTCTTGTTTTGAAGTACTAAAGCCATTGAGTGGCTGCTTTCTCGTGGGCGTAGCCCACATTGGGTGAACCACGTATATCGTGTGTACACTCTCTCTCTCTCTCTCTCTCTCTCTCTCTCTCTCTCTCTCTCTCTCTCTCTCTCTCTACTCTATAATCTCGTGTATATAAATCTGTTTCTCTCCATTAAGTAATCTACTCAATTATCTATTTAGCTACGTCTTATTTCCTAACATTCCCTTGCTGCCGGCAACAAGGGATATCTTCGTCTTCTCAACTTTCTCCTCGACTGCCAAGGGCTCTTCAAGCACAAAGCTCCACCAAGGGCTTTGATACCATGTCAAAGTCGACCATGCGGAAGCGTATAGACCAAGGAGAGAGAGAGAGAGAGAGAGAGAGAGAGAGAGAGTCTCTGGTATTATTCAACCTTGGCAATGAATAATTCAATGTGTGTAATACAATGGAGGCAAGGGGTTGCATATATACCAACCTCAGTAAATTGCCCTAGCCAGACTTTGACAAATAAGTAAAATAAATACCTTTAAAAAAAAAGAGAGATCACATTGGGCAGTTCACTTGAGATGCCAAAACTCTAACACTTAGGCCACCAATGCTCAGAGGTCAAATGTTCAAACCTTGAAAAACTCTAACACTTAGGCCACCAATGCTCAGAGGTCAAATGTTCAAACCTTGAAGTATAATGGATAACTATGCATGGAGCAATCGAGAATTTTTTTAAATTTGTGGATTGTTTGCATGACCAGTATAGGAAAACACTCATGGATAATTATTGAGCTAATTATAGGCACACAAGAAGAGGTAAACGCAATGAAATGCTCAGTGGAAAAGAGGGTTTCCAAACTCCGAGTAGGCCTTCCCAAGCAATCGCAAAATCAAGGGGAATAAGCGAGAGCACCTTATATTTAAGAAAATAAAAAAGGGATTGTAACTTTCAAACAACACAATCCAAAATTGTGGGTAGTGTTAAATTTATGTAATGAAGAGCATTTAAGTTTTCATAGTATGCATAAGCGTTCATCAACAACCAAAACTATTCCCTTTTAACACCTACAACAAATACTTAGAGAATATTTTTTTGCCTAGCAATATATGTGGGATAGAGAATATATTACAATATTTGTGTATTTCCATTTGTGTCAACCAGAAGACCAAGTTTTCCAGTTGTGTCAACGAGAAGATCAACTGATGTTTTTGTGAGGCAATACAAGAAACACAAATTTTCTTATTGGCACAACTTACTTATGTTCGTAAAAAAAGTACACTTCAAACACTCATCCACTCTATAAAAATTAAAGAGGTCAAATTGAGCTACATAGCATAACTCTATTTCCTTGACAATCTCATTATCATGTACCAAATTATTCTTGTATACACACCACACTCTCTCACCAATTTTGCACCATGGTCCTACCCAAATTGACCCTATTTTCAAATTCTTTTGTTAGTTTCAACCCCCATTTAACTATCTTGCCATCCTTGTCATTTGAACGAAAACCACTTGGCACTCTTTTTTATGCATGCAACCCCACATATATTTAACTTTATTTCACCCTCCCTTTTGCAATACAAATACATTGGCTTAAATTAATCTGCTTCATTAGGCATCATATTTGTGCCTTGTGCTATGACCCATACACCGGGTGAAGGACCTGGTGGCCCAACAATTATGTTTTGAATCTACCAAGTGTGCATGTTGTTGGTGTTACAAAAGCAAACATATCCCTCCATGAGACCTATGGGCTACGAACAACATGGAGGATATTTTTGATAGCCCCAAAATCATGGAGCTTCCCCCCCTAACTAAACACCCATAATGTCTTTGAGACGGTCACTTTTGGCCATGGCTCCCCAATACTCGTAGTTGCAACTTGTTTACTCCCTACTCTAGTAATAGACTTTGTGACTGTAACAAACTCTAGCCAATGACTATTTGGATGATGACTATCCTCCTCAAGTACTATTTATGTCAACAAAAATTGGCCATTTCATTCTAGCACTTTTCTCTCTAACATTTTTTCTATACATTTTAGGACCGTTGATCCTCATCTCTTGCATACATGAGTGAGTAAGGTCCACCAATTTCCTTGTAGCACGTGTAGATGACAACTCATTTAAGTCTCCCTGCGAGGTCTTGAATGCCAGGGCCAATTGATTTCACCCTCCTAGATATGTGGTGCTCACTAACTTGAAAGCGGGGTGACCACTTCATTTTGTTGAAGCACCCCCCACATTAGCGTGTGACCTTTTGCACTAGCAATAGTAGGATGTTTGGTCATGGAATGTATTGAAAGCAAGCAGTACTCACCGTTTGAGGCTAGTTATACATGAATTTATGTGCTAACAGGATGCAAAGCAAGAGGTTATGATGGCAATTGATGATCCCTTAGAAACTCTACTCATAGACCAGTGTGTGCATAGGCCAGTGATATGGATGTTCCTAAGGTCTTTGATGCAGAAAACGCAAGAGTCAAAACATACAATTAAAGACACATTTAAACATGTCAAACACACACTACATGACAATGTAAAGTAGAGCCAAAGACATTGATGGCCACACCTTTCATAAAGTCCTCCGTGCAATATAGCTTCCATAGTGACCATCCATGTGTTTATAGGACAATGTCCATTGAACAAATAATGCTAATACACTAGTTGATAATCAACAACAGGGAACGCCATACATTGCCTCAAAAGTTGGACACCTTTGTCTTAAGAAGAAAGAGAATAAGCACCCTAAAATTGAAAGCATTGTTCATGATGCTTACTACCTCCTTGACTTGATAGAACTTTGGCTTAAAAGTCTCCTAACTTATCCTCTAATTGCACAAGCAAGCAGAAGAGTCCCCCACTCAATTTAACTTGGTGCTAGCACCCAATGTTTCTTGCACACTGTCTTTTTTTCTTTTTTTTGGGGGGGGGGGGGGGGGGGGGGGGGCATCTTTGGATTTCTTTTGCGATAAGTCTCTCCCTTTATCTCTCAAAAACACACACATGCGATTGAAGTTGGATAGGCAGTAGCGCTTGCACAAGATTGGAGGATTCTGTTATGTTGCTAAAGAGAGAGATAGAGAGAAGGAGAGTGGGCTAGACGCTAGCGCTTGCGGTTAGCTGTGGTATAGTCACTTGTGGCAAAAGAATGAGAGAGAGAGAGAGAGAGAGAGAGAGAGAGAGAGAGAGAGAACTCGTAGGAGGGTGGAAGCTTCTGACAAAAATTGGGAACTCAGGGAGGCAACTTGTCTCCTTCTTCAGACCTTCTATTCCTCCAGGTTTAGAGGAAAACCCATTATATGAGTCTTGACTCTGCAATTCTTGCTTGCTCTAATATGGACACACCCTCCTCGGAGGAGATGATGAGAAGTTAATCCAATCAATCAGATGTTGAAGTGTCATGTTGCTAGGCAACCCGAAGATAGCCTATCCAACGTGAACCCACCTCATTTTGCCGAAGTGCTAGAGTGGTCCATGTCTCTGCACAAAGCTTTACTGCTTCTGATGCACCTTCTCTCACACGATGCCATGCAATACGGCGTGACCTCTTCAATGATTGTAATTTTGAATATTTTATGGCCGGGTGTGCGTAATCCATCCGCTTGATCACCATTACCCTTTGTTGTCTATAAATGGAGTCACTTAATTGTTTAACATGACCAAAGTGTATGTATCGTTCTTGATCAATAACATAGTCAACCCAATGCCACACAAAAAAAAGAACTCGTAGGAGAGAGAGAGAGAGAGAGAGAGAGAGAGAGAGAGAGAGAGAGAGAGAGAGTGGGGAGGGGGAAACTCGCTAGAAAGAGAACTTGTAGAAGATAGAGAGAGAGAGAGAGAGAGAGAGAGAGAGAGAGAGAGAGAGTGGGAGGGGGGAACTCGCAAGAAAGAGAACAAATTGCCAGTCATATAATATTATGTATGTGGCATGTCTTATTATTGGCTAATTGTATGGATGTGTTGAGTTGTTGCTGCAAGAAACTCCATGGTTGGATCTAACTGTCATTCCATGTGACTAATTGCCCAATCAACAATGCATGGCAAGGATGAGGAGGGGATATATGATGATATTTTGAGTATAGGATTGTTAAGCATCATGTTATGATGGTTGGTGAGTGATGGCCAAGCGGAGTGCATGACAGTGGTGTAGAGGGAGAGAAAGCAAGAGGTCATTTTAAGTCTGGGTGCTAGCGCTTGCAAAAATAGTTGCAAGGGGGAGAGAGAGAGAGAGAGAGAGAGAGAGAGAGAGAGAGATGTAATGCCTATAGCTCCATAGTGGAGCAATAAGCACTACGGGAATGAATACCCTCATGCTTCCTTACATTAGATGAACAAAGATGTATAAGAGGACAGAATCGAAGACAATACACAGGGTCAGAACACCATCTTCTTCATTGATACACAGCAGAACACATGATTACGTGAGAATGATATATTGATTGATTGAGAGATCTCGGCAATGGTTGGTATGTCCTCTAAATACACCCGTTGCTTCAGCGTAGATCAGAAACGGTGCAAGCCCCGTCCTGTCCCATGATATCCCATAAAGAATTGTCCGTAGCCGCATGAAATCCTAGTCCGCAGAATCCGCACATCCATTAGGAGAAAGTTGGACTCAATTTTGGGCCCTGTAAGAAACACCAACTCACAATAGAGAAAGGTAATCCTAAAAAATACAAAAGTAGTTTTTTGGAATTCTAATTCTCATAGTACATACGTAAAAGTTTGCTCAATCACTTAAATGCATGCTCGTATAAAATGCTTTTCAAGAGCCCAACTTAAGTGTGCACCAAAATCCATGTCCGTGAATCTTAATGAGTGATGTAATGTACGATGAGAGAAAACACATAAAAAATGTTTTCAAACTTAAAAAAGAACACCACGGATGCATTCGGAATGTCCAAAAACCTTAAGGATAGCACTTTAGAACACTGAATTCTGACGTCTCTAGCTCAAGATACAGTCGTTTTAAGCCTACGGCCTCATGAGGTCAGAACCAAGCGAATAGAGGCCCCCAAGACCCCTCATGGGCCTTTATTCGCTTGGTTCTCACCCCTTCACAATCTTAAATAGTACCTATCAATCGCTATCAAGTACAACCCGTCCGAATTTGCATTGCGAGTACCTCATAAAAAGGTGATTGATGCTTGTGCGAGATAGCAACAGCTGGTCATAACAAGCCGCTCGGCGCTTGTGCAAGATGTCATTATCAAGCGCCCCACTTTTCTCATAACAATGATAATTTCACCAAAATGTTTTTCATGGATATTTTCAAAAATGAGACAAAAGGATTTTCAATGTAACGTTAGCCTTCTTCCTATATCTGCAGTGTGCGGCTTATGCCGTAACACCTGGCACACATGATGGACTGTGCAAACCCACAGCTTTAGCCTCTCTGTGTCGAAGGCTCCGGTCGTTGTTCCTCCTCACGCTCTAGTGACGATGAAATGTTGATGTAGCCGAACCCCCGAAAATCTTGCCGATGGGCCCTGTAAACCTCCGCCATCAACTGCGGGTCTATCTCAAGCTGCTCTAGCCAAGGTTCCCATGGAATAAACTGTGTTGGCAGGGAGACAGACTGAGGAGCTTGGGGTAAAGGAGCAAGAGGGGTATGGATAGGATAATACCGAGCAAGATATCGGTTTAGAGCGGGCCAAAATGGTGGACATGGTGGGAGACTTAATGAAAAAGAGTGAGCAAGTGTTTCAGCCATAAAACAAACCCTGCACCGCTCCTTACAAAGATGATGAATTACTCGTTGCAAACGAGAGATATGGGCTTTGGCTTCAGCACATTCTTCGGTAGCTTTCGCCCAATCAGAAATATCGAAACCTTCTTGCACAATGCCCTTACCTCTATCATTGGTAGGCAGCTCAGGCTAGTGCACCACAAGCTGTTGTGCTTGTTGCTTAGTTACCACCGCATTAGTTAACATAGATCGCCAATTTTTGCATTTGGTCCTCCCAAAAATTGTGCAGGTCCTGCTGCATCTCCACTGCCAGTCCATCAAGATCATTCAAATTGCTCATCACATTGCCGAAATGTGACGCTAAATAATTTTCCAGGTCATTCTATGTTCCCAAGCGAAGAAGCTCATCTTGAATAGAGGAGACAACGGCCTCTCACAGAGCTTGCATCTCACCAGCATGATGCTGGACTGTATTATGCAGTGCTATGTTTTGGCCCTCCAGCTCCACATTACAGGTCTACAAGCTAACACCTGCGATTCGAGTTCGATGACCCGTGCCTTAGTCGCCGGTGTTGACCAAACCAACCGCAAGGAATCCACCATGCGTTGCAAAAACGTTCCGCACGCCTGGAGCTGATCAGAGGGATTTGCAGTTTGGGCTTTCCAAGGCAAAGGGATCGGATTCGTCCCCACCGCATCTGGAGCTACCCGAATAGCGTCAGGGTTTTCTGGTTGCGAGGAAATGTCTGCACTCACAGAGCTAGTTCCCTCACGGTTTGAAGTTGCCACATGCTTATGCATTCTTTGTTTCCATTGCGCAACTGCGGAATCCTCAGGCAACCTGCATCACCCCAGAGATGGCGTCAGCACAGGAGGTAGTGTGGAAAGCAGGAATTCTTCCCATCCTCTCTTTCAGCTCGATGTCCTTGTAGTGGCCATCTCTAGTGAAATAGGGTCTATTACTGCAGTAGAAGCACCAGCTACATCCGTTACACGGGCAGGCATATGAGGCAACTCCTTAGCCGGCACAGAACTCTGAGCCTCTGCGGATGGAGCGGTGTTGTGGGTGATAAATCGATCATCCTCAAAATGACACAAAGGTCTAAGGGCAAGAGGAAAAACTTTTGTTAAGGGAAACACCAATGTCAAAAGTTGCCCCACCTTTGTATTAGTCAGGGTAATGCACCCCATCTGCCCCACCACTCGTTGACTCTCAGCCAGTAACCGCTCCCTTACTATTGCTACCCAGGCCACAGGCCCAAAATTGGTTGAATGCAACACATTGCGAGCTTTGGCAAAGATGGTATACGTTTTGGCCTGCAGCAAATAGCTTCCAAGAACCACATTACGCGTCTCGAATTGTTGCATCAGTGAGCCCTAGTATTTTGCATTCCCCTTTCACTTTTAAGCCAAACTCAAGCTCTACCTCTGCACAGCAGGAATCACATGTGAATCACGAGCAACGCCATCAAGAGGTAGACAACTGCTCAATCAATGCAGTAGCCTGCGGGTGAACAGGAATGCTCTACCAGTTGAGGTTGGCAAAGACTCCCACATGCAAATCCTGCAACCATGCGTCCACAGTTCTGAGAGCCATCTATTGCAGAGGTGTAAAAGAAATGGATTGAAGCAAAGAAGTCGTCATGGTGGCAAAAGCACACAGAAGAAGAGAAAAATATTGAAACGTAGCAGTGTGAAAGCTCTGCAAACAGCACAAACAGAGTATAAGGAATATGTTGCATGCATGAAACCACTCACAGAGTTCTCAAAATAGGTAGTGCCACAGTGTTACAACCATCATAACCCTTTTCTCGCTTTTTGAGATTGCATGGTAAAGAATCCCTAATCATGATTAAGTCGGATTTCGGCTCTTGTACCACAACAAAGGGACACTTGATACTGGTAGGTGAAAAATAATGGCGAAGTCAAAAACCATTCACCAAAACAGCAATCACCTCCCCCCGTAAATCAGCCAAATAAAAGGAAGTAGGCCCACATGACTTAAAGATCCAGAACGGCCCAGACCACTGTAATTTCAACTTCCCGAGCATCTTCCCAAGTTGAGAGTTAAATACAAGAACCAACTGGCCCCGCAAAAATTGTTGCGCTTTGGGTCGGTCCAGCCATTTCTTTTGTCAGGACTGCAAATCTTGCAACACCACAAAACTGCACAATCGCTCTTCATCTAATGCCTACAAAACACCCAAGCAATAAATGACAGGAGCTTCTGGAAGAAGCCTATCCGCAATCAACATCCGCAAGCTTGGCACAACATGCTCCACTGGGGTAATTGCCACTATACCAAACACCAATTTGAAGGGATTTAGGCATGTTGCCACTTTATATGCCATATGATAGGCCCATAATGCGGAAGGAAGTTTGACATCCCAATCCGTTCTGTGCATATTAACTAGTTTTGTCAAGATGTAGACCAATTGCTTATTAGTTCATTTTGCCTGCCCATTTGCATGAGGATAATATGGGGAAGATTTCCTATGTAACACAAATTAGAATAGCAACATTTTCTCCATTACCTTATTCAAGAAATGGCCACCCCAATCACTAACCAACTCAATGGGACAGCCATATTGGGAAAAGATATCCTTATATAAGCACCTAGCTACAGAAACTGTTGTATTATCTTTCAAAGGCCATGCTTATTCCCATGTAGTTGCATAATCCGTCCGCCATCAAAATATATCGATTACCAGTGCTAGCTGCCACTGGTTTAAAAGGTCCAATAAAATCCAATCTCCATTTCTAAAATGGCTCCAAGGGTTTAGTAGGTTACCCCAACCATTGACAAACATCACAATGTTGTACAAAATTCCTCGCATCTTGAAATAATGTTGGCCACCATAATCCAAATTGTAGTACTTGAAATAACGTCGTCCACCATAATCCAGATTGTAGCACTTTCCGGGCCGTGATCAAAGCTGCAAAGTGACCTCGAGCAATGCATGTACGAACCTCCTCCAGAACAGCAGATCCTTGCTCTTGTGGTAGGACACATCTTAGCAAAACATCTGCCATTGTGCGATAATACAACTTTCCCATCATTATCTCAAAATTTCGGCTACGAATAGCCATCCGACGACATTGATGTCGTGACAAGAATGAAGGCATTTCTCCACTATCGAGAAAATGAAACATCTCCTTATACCATTATCTTATTCAACACACACACATAAGTATGAGTACCACTGCCTGGTATTGCTAAAAAAACTTTCCCCAAAAACATTAAAAGGCATGGAACTTCTCCATCCTTTGTGGGATGCTCTCCCTAAATTGGTGGTTACCCTTGGGACTTAGTCCTCATGAAAATCCCTTCCTAAGTGGAGCGTGAGTCTTTTCTCTTCCTAGGGGAGCAAGCCGTGCATTAATTCTCTTCCCCCCCCCCCCCCCCCCCCCCCCCCCCCCCCCCCACTCTTCTCTGTCGCTGCACTCTGCTTCGTTCACTCCTAACAAAGCACACAAACAAACACCCCCCCCCCTCCCCCCTATTGAAGTTTAACTTATGAATGTAAAGTAATTTATCAATAAAGAAATAAAAATAATTATAAAGTCAAAAGATACACATGGACGACACATGAAGGCACATGGACTCACATAGGAGGGGACAAAGTGGACACACAGTCACATGGAAAAGAGAGGTTAGTCTTGACTAATGTTAATGAGGGGGACTGTGTGGCCTTATCTCTTGGTGATGAGCATAAATTAGTCAAGCTAATGGGTACCACAAGGGGACCAAAAATGCAGGTATTTTTAGAGGGAATTTTTTTTATTAAAAAAATATTATTTTTAATAGAAAAAGTTGGATGTTTGTCTTTTTTGCTATAAATAGAACAGTCATACTTGTTGGGGTGTAGGCCAGGTGGCCGTGGGAAACCACCCTTGTACACTTGATTTTCCCTTTTTAATATAGGGAGAGAAAGAGGAAGAGTTGACTCTTCTCTTTCTTCTCCACTAACCCATAGAGTGGCTGCCTATGCATCTCCCCCTTCCCCATTCTCTTCTTCCCCTCTCTTGCACACACTCCGTACACGCACACGCGCACTCATCAATTGGTATCAGAGCTGTGGCGACGAGCCGCACGTGCGACCGCTCTTCGATGATCGACTCGGAAGCAACAGAGCTCACCGGCTATGGCAAAGCTCGGAGCTTGTGCTTGAGCTTGGCGGTGACAGCGGATCCGGCATGGATAAGAAAGATCGGGCAAGATCGATGGTTCCCGGCTTCATGACGTGTGCAACGACTCCATCGGAGAGGGAGTCTTGGGTTTTTTGAAGGTCTGCAGGAAATTTGGCAGACCTGTGTTTGCAAAGCTTGGCTTGGAAGAGAGCCTTGCAGGCTTGAGCATCAAGTGCTTCAAGGAATTGAGAGAATCGAGAGCAAGTTCTCAGGTTCACAGAAGGGGTAGTCCAAGCAGAAGCTGCAGGTCAAATCGAAACCAGGGTCGACACGGAGAGTGGATCTTGGTATGAGAGCTTGCAAAGCTTGAAATAACTCGTGGAGTCGAGAGGAAATCCGAATACAGAGCATGGGAATTGAGGGGAATTGAAGCAATAGTTGCATTGACAGAATCGGGCAGCAGGTGAATTTGCAAAATTTAGGAATCAAGTGCCCGAAATCGAATTGCAACAGCAGTGCCAGCAGAAGGCCAAGAGTGGTCGGTCGGGAGGAGCCGACAGAGAGCAAGCTCGATAGCTTGAGCTGGGGTAGATTTGCAGCTGGCGGGCAGTCCGAATCCGAACACACACACACACACAGTGTGCAGCTGAGCCTTGCAGCACAAGTCCCGGAAGTACCAAGTAGGCCCACACACCCGTCCTCATATGCACACCTGCAAAATGGTTGCGGCCTAGCAGTAACACCAGCTCAACGCCTTATAGCGCAAAATTTCAGGCTCGACAAGTTCGATGGGACATCCATTGATTTTGATCAGGCCTCTTCCTCGCTTGCAATGACAAACAGCTACTGCTATCTTTTTCCTCCCAAAACATTGCACAGACTCCACGGCCGCCATCGCTGAGGGCCAAGCAAGGTGAACACGCCGCGACAAACTCCTCATCTCGTCAATTTCCTGCAGCATTCGGCAGTGCAGCAAGTAATCAAAAGTTTTTTTTAACTTTAAGCCCACACACACACTTTGTGTGTGCAAGACCTCGTTCCCACCGATTGAACCTCGAGTTCCTCACAAAGCAAGCATGACACCGTGCTTGTGAGCGAGCCCAAGCAACACACAGAGCGAGTGAGCAAGTGAGAAAGAGGGACCAGAGTCTCATCGTCGACATCGGCGATTCTCCGATTTCAACATCGACTTCTTCGACATCGTCACCCGACTTCGACGTACACACATCGAGTCTGACAAGCTTGAGAGCGATCTTGATAGATAGAGGCAGATCTGGGATCGATACCGATCGGCATTGGCAGCTCGATACTGACTTCGAGTATTGGCGTTTTACAGCTACCCGGCTAGCCACTTCCGCCCAACGGCGGAAGGCGACATCGACATCGACACTGCTCATGCTCACCGGCTCGACACTCCTCATTGCGGCAGATTTTCGACATCCAACCCAGACACCGGGCGCTTCCCCACACGAGCGCGTTCCCGAGATCGACGACCGTGCTTGCGACATGCGCGGGTGAGGTACCTCTATCATAGAGGAGTGACACCCGGCATCGGCACCGAGCGTACCAATCGCCTTGTACGACACAGTTTACAATACGACACCTTTGGCGGCTATTCGACTAGCATATTTCTGCCCGGCGGCAGAAATCGGCACATAGCGACACCGACACGCAGGTTACAGGCTACAGGGGGGGTTTTCAGCCCATTCACTCACAGATTCTCCAGGTTACCAGACACAGCGCTTTGGCGATTTGGCAGTCATTTTGAAAGCAGATTCTCTGCGGACACATGCGTTGACAGATGCATTTTGTTGTGAGCACACCTAGTGCTACTGAGCTCTTTTGAGAGCAAATATCCCCGCAGGGATCACTTTCACTGCATGCAGCAGTTCATGGCGCCTGTTTGAGCGTGATTTTACTCATGTATGCTGAGTTGCGGACACTGCCCACTGTACTACGTGTGGAGCCATTTTTGGCTATTTTGGCAATTTTTCCCGGCCGTTTCTGAGACTCGGACCGGAAGAGCCCTTTCTGAGACTGTGGCTAGTCCATTTGTGTCTGCATTAGCCTTTTGGAGGGTCGATAGCGTGAGGTTTTCTTTGAGCTAGGGTGTGCTCGAATGTTGAGACACCTTCGGTGATACAGGTAGCTGGAGTTCCCCTTTTTCGGTACCCTCGCCATAGGATATGTATCTGGACGGTTATTTATGCTTTTGATGCCGAGTTGGCAGTCACATAGCAGTTGTTTTGTGCAGCAGATTCCCAGTTAGTGCAGTTGGCACATTTATATGCATTTTGAGTTGAGTTTTGACTCCTCATACAAAGGAGACTCTGCCGGATTTACTTCCTGCGAGTCGTGCCTTCCATAGTTGGCACTTTTGAGTCTATTTCGGTTGAGATTTTACTCCCAATACAAAGGTTTCTCTGCCCAAATTTGTACAGCTTCTCGCCATAGTGTGGCACCTCTCAAACCCTCTTATCAGTGATGGCTTCTTCTTCAGAAAAGGAGGAGTATTTCATTCGGAAGTTCGATGGCAGTAACTTCACCATGTGGAAAGAGCGCATGAAAGCTGTTTTGATAAACAAAGGCCTCTCAGAACCGTTGAAAGAGCGCGCAGAGGATGATGATTATACACAAGCTCAATGGGAGCTTTTGGATGCAAAAGCCATGGTTACGATGCGTCTACATCTAGCCGAGTCAGTCTTCTTCACTATCATCGGGAAGAAAACAACCAAGGAACTTTGGGATAGCTTATGTTCAGCATGGGATAGCAAAAGTGCATCCAACAAAGTTTTTCTCATGAAAAAGCTTATGAAGCTCAACATGAAAGAAGGTAGCACAGTTTCCAGTCATTTAAATGAGTTCAACTCCTTGTTCAATCAGCTGACATCTAAGGGCTTTAAGGAGTTTGACGATGAACTCAAGTCTATCTTCTTAGTATGCTCTCTACCCAGTTCATGGGATATCTTTTGCACAGCCATTAGCAATTCGGCTCCGAATGGCAAGTTAGAATTCAATGCTGTCACAGATGCGTTGCTCACTGAAGAGATTCTTCATAAATCTCTCGATAATGCTAGTCATGGAGATGCATACATGGCTGGCAGTTCAACAAAGCCAAGAGGCCGTGACAAGAACAAATACAAAAGCAAAAGTAGAGAGCGGAATCCTCGTAGTCCTAGCAGACACAGGAACCAAAGTAGAGACCGCAATTCCAAAAATGTCGAGTGTTACTATTGCCACAAGAAGGGTCATTACAAAAAGGATTGTCGTTGTTTCCTAAGAGATCAGAAAAACATGCAAAAGGATAATTCTGGCAAAGGCAAAAGTACAGTTAAGATTGAGGAGCTCAATATTGTTGAGTCCCCCATGCCTACCACTGCAGTAGAGGATGCTCCTCCTCCAGTGATGCTCATTATGCCCACAGAGATTCATCCCGAGGTGACAATAGATGCCTCCGATGTTCTCATTTTCACTTCAGATCTCACTCCAGATGCTTTGGTTGCACAGGATGAGGGTTATGCACAGAATTGGATCCTTGATTCTGGTGCAAGTTTTCATGTCACACCGCATAGAGAGTGGTTTTCCTCTTATGCATCCATGCATGGAATAGTCAAGCTTGGTGATTCCTATGAGCTTGACATTATTGGCATTGGTGATGTGAAACTTCAGATGCATAATGGCACTAATTTTGTGCTGCAAAATGTCAGACATGTGCCCAAGCTTACGAAAAGCTTGCTTTCTATAGGGGAATTGGATGATCTTGGCTACACTACAGTTTTTGGTAATCGTTCTTGGATGATCCGCAAGAACAACCTTATCATGATAAAAGGCAATAAAAACGGATCCCTGTACTCTTTGTTTGTTTCGAGTGTCGACGAACACTCTATCTATGTTGCAGAGCTGCCATCTCCTGAGTTGTGGAATAGCCGGCTAGGGCATATTAGCCAAAAGGGAATGAAAACACTTCAGCGTTTTGGCTACTTACCTGTGTTAGATTACACGGACTTTCCATTGTGTGAGCATTGTCTGTATGGCAAACACACTAGATTGACATCTTCGCCATTGAATAAGAAACTAGGCGAACCTCTAGACTTGGTGCACAATGATTTGTGTGGTCCAATGCCACATAAAACTCTAGGTGGGGCGAACTACTTTCTCACATTCATAGATGATTCTACCAGAAAGGTGTGGGTGTATCTTCTTAAGCGTAAGGAAGAAGTCTTTTCGACATTCCAAAAATTCCTCGCCATGGTTGAGAACCAATCAGGAACAAAGCTCAAAGCTTTTCGAACGGACAATGGTGGAGAATACGCCTCCACAGAGTTCAAGGATTTTTGCAATAGAAGAGGCATTCGGAGGCAATTTACTGCTCCATACACACCTGCACAAAATGGGATAGCTGAAAGAATGAATCGTACGATTCAAGAGCGAGTTGTCTCTATGATGTCTATGGCAAAGCTTACTTAGAGTTGTTTTAATGAACGAGTATCATAAATAAGGTAAAGGAACATGTATGTTTAAATAGTGTGGTAGTACTCAAAATGCAACGAAACTCTAGAAGGAGGTCTAGGACACCTAAGGACACTATCCAACAAGGTACCAAAATCACAATCCATCATGAAAAAGGTCATGAAAACTGCAATAGATCAATTCAGAATAGTCGCCCTATGGTCTAGGAACACTCTCTTATGGTCCAAACGATTAAAAATAGTGATTTAAAAACTCAAAATTGCACTTAAGGCTAACATACATGTAGTCGCAAACCACATCAAAACTGACAATGCTTACACTTGAATAAAAGAGCAAAGAGAGAGAAACACAATGCAAGTTTTGGAAATTAAAACAGACTACCCAATCATTAGAAAAGTTGACTACAAGTTGGAGAAGCTTTGTAGGTTGAGCCTACGTACAATAGAGCTCTTTGTTCTCCTCCAAGATAAGCCTCTTTCACATTAAAGTTATTGATCTTTATACCTAGGGCTTTCTAAATGGCCAGTGGCCGGCTCACATGGACCTTCACAATTATCATGGAATTAAAACTCAAGGAATTGACCTACTACTCTAGAATCAGGATTTACACAAAGTATCACTACAAATATGGTGTCCGGTTACGTTGGAAAGGGGGAAATGGGAAAACCACCAGCACACTCGGTGAATGTCTCTCTATAGCCGAGTGATTTCACAACACCCTTATCCCCTAGCAAACACATACCTCGATACACAATCTGCAAAAGACTACTGCCTCAAGCCCGTACCCAACCATCCCGACTACCCACACCCAAATCACAAAGCATACAATGATAGCTTCTGCCTTCGATCCTTCAAAGCACCATATTTTGCATGTCAAAACCGGTTGACACATAGACTCTTGTCCGATCTCTCACATGTGCAACACCCACAAATATGTAACTCCAAACTTTATATCCACATGACATATATGGCATCCATATAGAAAGCATTCATAAACTTGACACACCCAACAATTACATAGATGGTGAGGGTGCATAGATAACTACAGAGAAAAGGGAGAAAACTCGATCATGATCAGCTTGAAATTCAATAGAGGTCTTTACAATTGATGGCGTAGCTTGCGACATTGCTACATATGTTAGCACATGTTCCTTTTTTTTAAAAATCAGGCAACATTTTGTTTGTAATAACACTCATTTTTCAAAAAAGACTTTGTTTACTTACGACTTATGCCCTCACAGGAGGTAGTCCTAAATACTCTTTCATATCTTGCCTCATAATAAAACTTCATAATAAAAACCCTTTTGGTATAAGTAAAGGGAGATATTACTTGACAGGACCTTCATATACCAACCTGTTTATCTTAAGCCATTTCTTATGTATCAATTTACATGTTTATTGCTTTCCGTCCCTAATGCTATTTCTAAAACCTTAAAGTGTTTACTCTGTTATGTTGCTACATATTGTCATTTTAATCTGTAAAAAATTTTCCATCATTTCCTTTGTACTATTACTCTTTTTTCAAAAAATCTCAGTAACTGGTCCTTGTATCCTTTTCCCTCACAGGAGGTTTTCATAACCCAATTGATATATCTTAATCACTTATATCTGCTACTCTTTCTACAATATATATCACAGTGCTACTTTTCATTGAATTCAGCCTATATATAGAACTTATCCATATAATCAAAGCAATAAGTGTCTTGTTACCTGAACTGAATTAGTCGTCCTCATTTGTTCACTTGTACGCGTGTTTTATCACGGGAATGACTCCAACTTCGTTTCTGGACCGAAACTGGTAGCAATTATAGTATGCTGATTAGTAATACTTTGTTTAGTACTACTCTATGCATATTATGCACATGTTTGTATTTACTTGGAGATATGATAATGTGGGGATACTGTGGTGTTTCTCTTGCATTCCCTCTTTCGTATAGTGATGCCCATGTGTATATGCATGTGTATTGTACCAAAATATGGCCATGTTTTAGTCTACGAAAAAAAAATTTTGTGAGCTTTCATATGCTTGTGTATGTATTGCTTTTTAAACTACACTTTTATGGAAGCAATACAGAACATAGACATTCTTTGATGCCTACGACAGAGCCATCTAACTTGGCTACTCTTGGCGTATTTTCTTGAAAGCCTTAAAGCATGCAATTGATGGATACATGTGTAGTAATTAAATCATGCAATATTGAACGCCAAAAACCAAAATTGTTTTACCTTCTGTGTTTGCTCAATCGGGTAGTTGATTTGTTAGCTTTGGCAATCTCGGAGTTCTGTTGCTTTGGTTATCTGTGGACCCGTGAGTACAAGTGGGTCCCTACAGTTTCTTTAGCAACCATAGCTAGTGCTAGAAAACAAAAGCCTTGTAAGAAACGTCCCACTCGCTCCAAGAAATGTAAGAAAACGTGGCGTTGGATTCCTAAACAACTATTGGAAGCCCAAGGCTACTATCAAGGAAATGATCAAATCTGGGTGCCAAAATGTAGATTGTGTTCTTACTTGTCACATGACCCATGTGAGCCCAATCCCGTAGCTCCAAAAGGATTTGACAATCGTGGAAAGAAAAAAATCACAGAATGCTACACACCCGCTCCAGAGCTAGTTTGGGTACCGAAGAAAGAACGATTTGTTCCACCTAGCTCAGGAAGGGGGGAGTCTCATGAAGCTTCTAGCTCCTCATGTAATGCATCCATAGAGGTAAAAGCTTCTCCACAACCTCGACCTACAATAGTGGACCTCCATGCACCTACAAAGGAATCCACACCTCCCAGTGTTCAAGAATCACCTGATGAACCACTTCAAGTTCGATCCTAGGAGAGTACCTTACCACCCTTGCAACTCGATGAGGCACCTAAGGTAATAGAAAACTACTGGCAAAAATCATCACCTAGTACCAACTGGAACAATTGGTTTCAAAGGGTGACGAGCACATTTCAAAAGGTATGATCGACCCAAGGAAGGGGGGAGTGTTTGCTGACATCCATCATTCACTTGCTTCCCTCTCAACCTTCCTCTCTGACCTCTCAATGTCCCAATCTTAGGGGATGTATGTATAAAGCCTTATACTCACAAAAAACAAAAATAATAAAGAGCAAGAGCAATTCGCAAACGAGTATGCACAATAAAAGTCAAAACATTGACCCAGACCGACACATTCACATCCGGTACACTGAAACAAAAACCTATGTCATAAAACACCTTTGATCCTCATCACTTGAGTGATGGAGGGTAGGTAGGATTAGTACAATATGTTTTAGAGTTTAGTGATTGGCAAAGTTCTTTCTTCCCACTGATATGCCTCCTAGAGGTATTCTTTGTGTTTCATCGTGTGTACAGGAACAATTGTTGTTGTTAGGATTTGGACCTTCATGGAATCTTTCTCTCGTTCACACTTCAAATCAAGCACCATCATCAACACAAACAGGTGTTTCTTGTCCATTCACATTGCCCCTTATCTTTTTGCATCCATGTTTGTCTGCTTTAATTGTGATTGGTAGCATAATATCCAGCACATTTGCTTAGTATCAAACTATAAATTCGATGTAATTTTTTGTCATAATCACTTGTCTAGGTTTAAAAATCAAGCAGTCCGACTACGCTCGTTTAACCAAGCTAGGCGTTAGATATTTTCTCTTAATAACATGGGGAATGACTTCCTAATAATCAATGGCTAGTTAGGTTCTTAATCCGATTTAGGCATTGTGTGAAATGTACTAGGGCTTTCTAGTGGGCTTAGTCCCTATTGACCTTTAGATTAAGTATTATAAAGGGAGTTTACTAGTGTGATGAGCCTGGGGAGGGTAACAGTGTTATATGACCCCCCAAAGTTACAAAATTAAAATGCTGAAAACGAACAAATAAAAAATCAAAGTGCCACAATGTAAAATCTTAAGCTGGAAGAGAAATCTCAGCTCCATTTGGTACTCCACTCACATGTATCACCTATGGTACTAGAGCCCTAGAGGTTCCCAATGTGGGCGACCCATGGCATACAAAATAAGCACACACATCAAAATTGAATCACTGTGAAAAGACTTTGGGGGGTCAAAGAAAAGGTAATCATTCAGGCGATGGTTTCATGAGAAATTCCTTTTATCGTAGCTTAACTACAAGGTCTTCTAGGTTTAGCCTTTAGTCAGCCCTCGGACATGAAATACTTGGCTCTCGTGATTAAACAACTTAATTGACCAGAGAAAATTGAGAAGCTTGCCCATGGTATTAATAGTCGATATTTAGTGCCTTTCGATCGTTAAATTAGCGACCCTAGACTTGTTTATTTTTTTATCTTTATAGTTGTTTATGCGTTTTATTATATTGCAATTTAATGTTTATTGCTGACAAACGGTTTAAAATTCTGTTACCAATCAAATTGTCTGCCTACAATTGCATATGCTTTTTAATTGTATATGAGAATGCAATTACTGTGCCAATGTTGTTTGATTTTGCAGTGACTGAAGAAGGCTAAGGACATTCATCTCAAACGCTCTTCCACCTTGATGAACGAGCTTCAACTCAATAGCTTCCGAGGACAGAATCTACATCAGGAAGGGGGGCATGTTAACCCTCACGCACATTCCTATCACCTATGACGGACGCTGTATTATTTATTTGGTAGAGTTAGGTACCGGGCTTGTCGGTCCAATAGGAAAAGGGTAAGAGTGATCGCGGATGAGAGGTGCACTCTAACTGGAACATTCAATGGATTAGTTCGCTAAGCATGGGCGCCCAAGTGTGAATGGGGAGAGCTCATATAAAAGTCAACTAAACCTAAAATTCACTCATCCTCTCATTTGTGCAATTGAAGAGTGCTCTTGCTCCATCTCCATCTTCTTCTTCTTCATCTCCTTGTGTGTGTGTGTGTGTGTGTGTGTGTGTGTGTGTGTGTGTGTGTGTGTGTGTGTGTGTGTGTGTGTGTGTGTGTGTGTGTGTGTGTGTGTGTGCGCGTGCGCGTGAGAGAGAGAGAGAGAGAGTGTGCGATCGAGCATTGCGCCGGCACAACGGCGGTGAGGCGGTTGAGCGCGGCGTAGCGGCGTCTCCCTCTTCTTCGTGGCGAGGAATCCTCCACGACAGCAAGCATAGAGCAGTGAGTGACACACCATCGCCATCTTTGAGCTTACTAGTTTAGGCTTGTTGTATGCTTGGAGCCATTTGTGGCTCGCACAGAGTGTATCGGCAAGTTCCTTGCATTGACATTGCACATGAGATCATGCCTTTCTGTGCTTGTGCATGAGCTCTAGAGAGTACTTGTGTTTTCTACTCATTGTGGAAGCTTGTTTAGATAACCCAGGACCTAAGCGGCGCTCTCAACGCTACCAGCGTGATTTTGCTGGGAAAGTTGCACCTACCCGAATATGCCTTGTTAGCCTGCTCTTTATCAGATACGTTTTAAAGAGCCAGTTAAATTTGGGAAGAATTAGATTTTCTTGGATTTGAAAAAGTCACATAAATTCAAGGTCGAGTTGTATTTCCTTTACTATAAAAACCTCACTTGTTTGTAGTTTTTTTCATAAAAACACACCTGTATATTGTAAACTTAAGTACTCATTTTGTGTATATTGCATTCATCAAAAAAATATACTTAGGATTTTAACAGATTTATCAAATGATGCTAGAAGGGTTTATTCCTTCGTCCTCTAAAAACCAAAATTCTAAGAGAATGTTCTAAGGCGGAGGTATTTTTTGGTATTTACCATCAAACTTTACTCGCACTTTTTAAACCAAACGATAACTGTGGAATAAGCATTCATTTTGTGTTTATTGCATCCATACTCGGGATTTAAATATATTTATCAGTTTATACCGGGATGAGGATTTTTTTAGGGGTTTATACCTTCGTCTTCCATTGCCAATCAGAAATACTAGGAAAATGTTTTCATGCCGGAGATGTATAAGTTACCTTCTAAAAAAAACCGATACTATGGTTATATTATTGGACCTCCTTACTGGGTCTTCAATTGCATGCGCTATATTTATCTAAGGTCAGTTTGGTTTTTTGAATTCTTTAACCAAAAAATACTGGATATCAAAAAAATGTGGATTAAAAAACCATATACTGCTTATAAGTTTCAACTGTACATCTATTTTCTTTGGGCAAGTTTTCTCACGGGTTTAATGGTATAAAATGCCAAAAAAATTAGTATCCACAATGATTGATACTGAGAAGGAGTAAAAAAATTGTACATCTGTTATTTTGCAACCTGCAACTGTTTCCAACTGGAGTTATTATACGAAGGATAAATTTAACTTGTAAATAACCAGAAGTGTACACCGTCTGGAGCCATACTCTGTCATCATTGCCGTCCATCATTCTTCTACGAGTGAAGTAGTTGCCTGTGTCATATTTTTCAGATGAGCATCTTTCAACAATAAGTACATCTCAAATGTGTGTGTGTGTGTGTGTGTTCGTGTGAGTGAAATTGTGTGATTTCTCTAATTGTGGCTCAGGTCCAATATTGTGTGTGTGTGTGTGTGTGTGTGTGTGTGTGTGTGTGTGTGTGTGTGTGTGTGTGTGTGTGTGTGTGTGTGTGTCTCTGTCTCCTTCCCCCATCCCTAAGAAAAGGTGCACTTGGTGGAGGATAGTTGGTGGAGGATAGGCCACCAAGTGGACCTATCCTCTACCAATTCTATGTTTTAGGGTATTGATGGTAAATATAATGCCATGAAATTTATTTCCTTCAATGAAGTTAGTAATACATGTAACAATCTTATCTTTTTTGAAACCATTATCTTCAAACATAGAAATAAGCTTATTTAAATCTGTAACCACATATGACTCTTGGGATGCATTGTATAGTATGGAAAGCACCTTTGATATGCATACATTATATGCCATCCTTTTTGGTCTATTACTGGCAGCATGTATAAATGATACGTTGGGACACGGTAATTTGTCATTTTTCAATGCAGTGTATGTAACATACTGCCCTTCACATAATTAGATATGTGTATTCAAATATGTAGCTTGGTTTTCCTTGTGCGTAGCTTTTATCCCAATAATGTCTAAAGGGTAAATAGTAAAGGGGTCCTCATGGGACAATGGTTTTTTGTGGTTTAAACATTGCAAAATAAAGGGATTATTAGCAAATAACAAATCATCCATGAATATAAGAAAGCTTTCACTATATCATAACGTGCAAGAGGAGATAAATTTTTTTATGTATTCTATCTCAAACCATGCCAAATACAAATTACACCAGTGGAGAGCAATTGTACCCCATTGGTATACCTTTCTCTTGTCGATAAATATGTTTGCCTAATTTGGTAAAGCAATTATCAAGGGAAAATTCATTAATATCGTGTAAATATTCAAATGTCCAAACAACTTCATTTTTCTTTTTGGTAAGCACAATCTGCTTGCGATTTTTCTTAAAGCCAAGATATTTCATATTTTTTATGAGTTTAATAATGTTATCCAGTACTTCAAGCAATCCATGTTTGCCTTTATGAGGGATAGCCTCATAGCATGATGTTACATCAAATGAATGAATGTTTGTGATATGTTTAAGTAAGTTTATCAAAAAATCATATTGATTATTGATCATCCAATACCCATTGGTTTGTGTCCCAGAAAAAGTTTGTAGGTTTTTATGTATGATTTCAGTGTACTCTATAAATCCCTGTATTACTCCTTTGAGTAATTTAGTGATTATGGTTGTAGCAGGAGTAAATACACAGTTATGTGCATTAGTGATCCATCTAAAATCCATTTGTGAATTTTAAAATTTCCCATGAGATATGGGAGTGAATATTCTAATGGTGTCTCTAACCCGATTTCCTGGGTATGAGAGCCTACAGCTTGACATATTTCATCTTCACTAGAGGAGAGAAGACAGAATTCAGGGGTTTCTAATCTTTTCCTTGCTACCATTTGTATGAGTTTTTTACATATGAATACCGGGGTTTGTGCTAATTTATCTAGTCCACAAATAAATAAGTATTATAAGATGTATTGAATTTCATCCATTAGGTCTATGTTTTTGTACCATGGAGTTTGATTTTGCCTATGATAAGGGAATTTATGGAAAAAGGTCTCATTAACCACACCTCGGATATAATTGTAATGAGCTTTACTATTTTCACATCCTAAAATGGTGCATAAAGTCTTCCATACCTTGCCAGGTTTGCTTACTATTGACATAGGGTTTATAGGTACTAATGGAATGTGGTTTAAACCTTTCCTAATAAATTCTTGGAAGATTTTATGCCTAGCTATGTTATGGTCCGTGGTGATTACATGTTTTTTGAAGGGTTCTAAGTCAACTAAAAATTTAGAGAATCGTTTATGAGTTAAGCACCCACATGGTTATGTTTCATCAAACTCTTGGGCAAACACCGAATTTGGTTTGTAAAGAGTATGGTTTAGGTTATTGGTATACTTCCAACCGAAACATATCCTCATTTTTTCTAAATCATTATTGATGTGAAAATCATTAATCATTGTTTGAAAAAATGGTTTAGGGTTGATAAAGTCCATATATTTGTTGCAAAACAATATGTGAATAAATATTCCATGCATCCGACTATTGCGTTCAAGATGTAGTAAACCATTATTTCTGATACTAAGTGAGCATACCTGGTCTCCAGAATTTGAGTATTCAAGTGCCTTGGGAGTATCTCCATAGTCTTCTGATCCTCTGAACTGCCTTGGTTTCTTGCTTGTTGTTGATGCCATACTGTTTGGTGTGTGTGTGATCTTCTTTAATTGTTCCTTACCTTGGAGGTTTGAGTAAGGTTTCAATTGTGTTGGACACAGGTGTGTTGTGTAGCTTTTGAAGAAGTTGCGTACCCGGTGTGTATAGTACCAGTTCTTTAGCTGCTTCTAGCATATACTCATGAAACTGATAATAAATGATTACAGCATGTCTTAATTCTGTTGGGAATGAGGCTACCCAAGCTATAAAGGCATACACCTGTGCCGGTCCTGATGAAAATTGAAAGGATCTTGGTAGATTCTGGAATACGTACCATAAAAATTGGTCAAACCAAATGATTGAAGAGGAACAATTGGAATTTGGATCAATTCTTTTGCATTGACATTTGAGGAAGGGTCGATAAGAATTCCAACAGTTTCTCAGAAACCTTTTTTGATCCTTTGCTCTGTCCATAAGAAACAGTCCCTTGGTGCGAGCAATGATTGCGGAGTTTGGCATTTCTTACCATCCACATCGGATAATTTGACCTGCTTGAGCTCAAAGAGAACATCTTGTGATAAGAGATATTTACCATGTAATGCAAGGATTTTGCATTGCTCTACAATGTCTGTAGGTATGCTACAAAGAAAACCTAGAGAGGAAATTGTAAAAGGTGCCCAATGGTTCAATATTTCATAGTCCTAGAGCTTGTGTTAAAGTTGGATAGCATCCAATTCCACTTGCCTGGGTGGTAATAGTGGGATAACTTTTGAACACAGTTTAGAAACTGCTCTTTAAGGAGATAGACTGTTTGCTTCCGCTAAAAAGTTGAGTGCTTCTTTCTCTTCTTCTTCAAGAAGGTCAAGATCTAGAAGGGGATTGATAACTTTTTCTGAGTGCTTAATTTCTATGGAGACAGCAGGGAGGTTATTGATGAAATACAACTTGTTCACAATAGAGGGTAGAGAGGTGAAATAAAAATCAAGATTTGAGCTATCTTGTGCATCAATAATGGGTAATTTGGCTAGGAAGGCACTAAATGCCTCCAGAAGTTTATCCTTCTCTTTTCTAGAAAGAATTAGTAGAGAGAGCCAGTCATTGATAGAGGCTATGTTCAAGACAGATATAGAGTGGGTGATTATAGCTTGTTTCTCAAAATCAAGCAATTTTTGTGGAATTCCACCCCTTTGAAACAAGAAATAATACATTTGGGTACCAATTGGTGGGATCGGAATGTCCTCTTCGATACCATATCCCAAACGGGTGAGAGATGGAATCCAAAAAGCCTGAATCAATCACCATATAAATATTATACAAACAAATCAAATTATACACATACCAGTATTAAGCATACTCATTCGAGTATTAAGTTTTCTCAGTATATGATGGGTACCCAACCAAAGGTATCCTGGGAAATGTTGTGTGTGTTTGAATTTAAAAATCCCATTTTTCAGAACCATATACTGATAAACTTAAATACTGCTTGCAAAAGCATATTGTGTATAGAACAAAATATAGAACAATTTCTTGATAAAAAGTAGATACTTTGATACATGACAAAGTAGGACTTAAAGCCGGAACTCCTACTAGATGAGAGCAGGGATCTTTACCTGCCAACCAACCCCAAGGACATTTATTAGAATTAATTTGCACTAAATGGGTGATAGGTATATCAAGCAATCCCCACTGCTTGTTATTGCTGTCACACCCCGGACCCCCAACCTTACTCCTATACATATTTTATGTTTTCTTTTGCTCGTCTATGTAAGTAAGGTCAATTGCAGTTTGTGAATGTTTTTATGGGTTTACAAGGCTTAGAGATAGGGTCTATAATTGCTATTGGCTTGGTTTTCTTTTTCCCATTATGTGCTGCCATGAGCTTGTCCCGAATCTTCTGTAGCTTAAATATGTCATGAGTGATGCTCATCCTAGTTGTCTGCCTGTATCCCTGTTTGCCAGCAGTAATTACACACATGTGGTTAATATTTGTGTGTACTATACCTAATTGTTTTCCCAATTATTGGTTTATGACTCCCACCATCTATGGTATATACCTATTAACTTTGTCTTTATGAGTGGGGTTATTTTTTTAAAATCGGGCAACAATTTGTTTGTGATAACACTCATTTTTCAAAAAACCTTTGTTTACTTACGACTTATGCCCTCACAGGAGGTAGTCCTAAATACTCTTTCATATCTTGCCTCATAATAAAACCTCATAATAAAACCCCGTTTGGTATAATTAAAGGGAGATATTACTTGACAAGACCTTCATGTACCAACCTGTTTATAAACTGTTTTGAAAGAAGGTAACTCTTAAGCCAATTCTTATGTATCAATTTACATGTTTACTGCTTGCCGTCACTAATGCTATTTCTAAAACCTTAAAGTGTTTACTCAGTTATGTTGCTACGTATTGTCATTTTAATTTGTAAAAAATTTGCCAGCATTTCCTTTGTACTATTACTCTTTTTTCAAAAAATCTCAGTAACTAGTCCTTGTATCTTTTTCCCTCACAGGAGGTTTTCATAACCCAATTGATATATCTTAATCACTTATATCTGCTACTCTTTCTACAATATATATCACAGTGCTACTTTTCATTGAGAATTCAGCCTATATAGAGACTTATGCATATTCTTGTTACCTGAACTAAATTAGCCGTCGTCATTTGTTCACTTGTACGCGTGTTTTATCACGGGAATGACTCCAACTTTGTTTGTGGACCGAAATTGGTAGCAATTATAGTATGTTGATTAGTAATACTTTGTTTAGTACTACTCTATGCATATTATGCACATGTTTGTATTTACTTGGAGATATGATACTGTGGGGATACTATGGTGTTTCTCTTGCATTCCCTCTTTCGTGTAGTGATGCCCATGTGTATATGCATGTGTATTGTACCAAAATATGGCCATGTTTTAGTCTATGAAAAAAATGTTTTGTGAGCTTCATATGCTTGTGTATGTATTGCTTTTTAAACTACACTTTTACGGAAGGAATACAGAACATAGAGATTCTTTGATGCCTACGACAGAGCCATCTATCTTGGCTACTCCTGGCGTATTTTCTTGAAAGCCTTAAAGCATGCAATTAATGTGTACATGTGTAGTTATTAAATCATGCAATATTGAACGCCAAGAACCAAAACTGTTTTATCTTTTGTGTTTGCTCAACTGGGTAGTCGATTTGTTAGCTTTGGCAATCTCGGAGTTGTGTTTGTTCAGTTAGCTGTGGACTCGTTAGTAGATGTATTGCGCCACCTGAGGCTTGTTGCTTGCACTGAGAGTTGTGCAAAGATGGAGAGATTGCTTATACTACTGTCTATGAGCTTGAACTGCCAAGGCAAAATCGTACTCTGTGTGTGTGTGTGTGTGTGTGTGTGTGTGTGTGTGTGTGTGTGTGTGTGTGTGTGTGTGTGTGTGTGTGTGTGTGTTTTATGAGATGATGCCTTTGTGTGCTTGTGCATGAGCGCTAGAGAGTATTTGCGTTTTCTACTCATTGCACAAGCTTGTTTAAATAACCCAGGACCTAAGTGGCGCTCTCAATGCTGCCACTTAGGCATGTTGCACCTACCCGAATATGCCTCTGTTAGCCTGATCTTTATCAAATACGCTTTAAAGAGACAATTAAATTTGGGAAGAATTAAAAAAAATTTGGATTTGAAAAAGTCACATATATTCAAGGTCGAATTGTATTGCCTTTACTATAAAACCTCACTTGTTTGTAGTTTTTTTCATAAAAACACACCTGTATATTGTAAACTTAAGTACTCATTTTGTATATATTGATTGCATTCATCAAAAAGACATACTTAGGATTTTAACAGATTTATCAAATGATGCTGGAAGGGTTTATTCCTTGGTCCTCTAAAAACCAAATTTATAAGAGAATGTTCTAAGCCAGAGGTATTTTTTAGTATTTACCATCGAAACTTTACTCACAGTTTTTAAACCAAATGGTAACTGTGGAATAAACATTCATTCTGTGTTTATTGCATCCATACTTGGGATTTAAATATATTTATCAGTTTATACCGAGAATGAGGATTTTTTCAAGGGTTTATCCCTTCGTCTTCCATTGCCAATCAAAAATACTAGGAAAATGTTTTCATGCCGGAGATGTATAAGTTACCTTCTTAAAAAAACCGATACTATAATTGTATTATTAGACCTCCTTAGTGGGTCTTCAATTGCATGCGCTATATTTATCTAAGGTCAGTTTGGTTTTTTGAATTCTTTAACCAAAAAATATTGAATATCAAAAAAATGTGCATAAAAAAACCAAATACTGCTTATAAGTTTCAATTGTACATCTATTTTCCTTGGGCAAGTTTGCTCACAGGTTTAATGGTATAAATTGCCAAAAAAAAAATGTATCCACAAGGATTGATACTGAGAAGGAGTAAAAAAATTGTATATCTGTTATTTTGCAACCTGCACAACTGTTTCCAGCTGGAATAATCATACAAAGGATCAATTTAACTTGTAAATAACCAAAAGTGTACACCGTCTAGAGCCATACTCTGTCATCATTGCCATCCATCATTCTTCTGCGAGTAAAGTAGTTGCTTGTGTCATTTTTTTCAGATAAGCATCTTTCAACAATAAGTACATCTCAAGTGTGTGTGTGTGTGTGTGTGTGTGTGTGTGTGTGTGTGTGTGTGTGTGTGTGTGTGTGTGTGTGTGTGAAATTGTGTGATTTCTCTAACTGTGGCTCAGGTCCAATATATTGTGTGTGTGTGTGTGTGTGTGTGTGGGTTGCAAAATATACATAAACAAGCTTCACTCATGAAAAAAGGACATAAGGACCAGAGAAACATAATTCAACTAAAGTGACATTGGTTTGAAATACATTTTTGCAAAAGTGCTAAGAGCAAGGGTTTTTTCTATACTTGCTACCATCACAACCAACAACAACAAAGGGATGACTTAAGAAGTGGAAGGCAAGTGTCAACAAAGCAACCAATGTGCTATAGGTGTCAACACAAAACATAGTGCAAAAACTTTCTCAAAGCCTTAAGGGGAAACCTGAGCAGAGTTCTCCATGGTTGTCCTAGGTTGGATGTAGGAGTAGGGACCAAGAAGCTTCTCTATAAATTCCAATGTGGTAATGTCATGCATGAAAGCTCTCAAGTAATAAATTCTCTCTCTGCACCAAGTCTGAGAACAAGAATTCCTTTAAAGCCATGGCTACACAAGCACAAGCATGTGGTGAGGTGGAGACCGACCCCAATTATAACTGCCAGGGAGGAATGGGAGTTGCACACTGCAGGAAGTGGGGAGTAGAGATGGGAAACATGTAGGTCAAACCGCGAGGGGTAGTGGGGTGAGATTTCAATAAACCTCATGCAAAAAATTGATGGCCAATGAAGTGACTTTAGCTCTGGAGTAAGGAAGAATGCACACCTAATGAGTGTTTAAGAGAAATAAAAGTAGGTTCTTATGCCTAGGCAATCCCTAGTCCAAGGTGCCTGAGCCTTAAGGTAGAGAATCAATGAGTTAATTGGGCTCAGTTTGTGTATCCATCCATCCATACCCACACTAGGGTAATGAGAGGGGGGGCTAGGCCCCCTCTAATGGGTCCCAGGGCCCATCATGAAGAGACATGTTATGCAAGACATCTAGAGGATCACAGGCGAGGATGGAGGAATTGTGTGTGTGTGTGTGTGTGTGTGTGTGTGTGTGTGTGTGTGTGTGTGTGTGTGTGTGTGTGTGTGTGTGTCTGTGTGTGTGTGCACGCGTGCGCGCGCACGTGTGTGTGTTTGTGTGTGTCCTTGTCTATTTGTGTGTACTTGGGCTTTGGGAGAGATGGTGAGAGGTTGATGGGTGTGTCTATGTGTGAGGAAAATTGAATAGATTAAGGATTCATTCTCTCATTCTCCCAATAATGGTATCAAAGCTTCTGATTCAAGGTAATCGGCACTTGATTTCCAATTTTAAGGAGGAATTACGAATCGACAGCATCAAAATTGCACGTTGAAGTTTGACAAGCAATTAATCAACAATTTGTTTAACAAATTACATATATGGACAATCAAAATCGGGTATGTCAAACAGTTAATTAAAATCAACAGCTAAATTTTGTGTAATTGTGAAGATAAACCGACAAGGAAATGAGAAGAAGTGGGTTTTGAAGGAGCTCAAAAAGGCCAATTTTGGCTTAGGAAGAGAAAGAAGAGAGAAAATTTTTCAATTATATTAGAAAGGAAGCTAGTCACCTGCAATTGTAAGGCGTCAATGCTCTATTCAGAGATTTTGGAGTTTCAAGGAATTCTAATGGTTTGCAAAGTCCAACAATTTCTCACAATTGTATATCGACGATCTTGGATTCAACCTTGAGACTCTCAAAGCTATCCCCCCTACCACTCTTGAACCCCTTGTGCTTAAGAAGGAATTGGGAATAACCAAGCAATACTTCTCGGCTAAAAGTCATCGTGGGAAATGTTGCTTACACACAAGCAAGGTCAAATGTCTACCTCCACCAAACCAAACACATTAGGCATGAACTGGGCACCCAGAGCTCGTAGCCATTTCTCTTTTCATGCTCAAAGGCTATACTTCCTTCTGTAGGTTAGCCTCAGCAAGCAAAAGCCTGCGCATTATTTGGCAGGCTGACAAAGAGAGCTTTAGGCTTTTCTTTACTTTCACACACTTTGTGAAAACAAAAGGAGTGGCCCATTTATTTTACCCCTTGGCCAGCCACCCTCTTTCACCAATTCCTTTGGCCGTCCATTTTAATTCCCTTGGCTTGGCCATCCAGCTTTAACCCTCTTCCGAACGCCCACCAAGACCAATATCAAATTCTCTTGGACACCCTCTTTCAAATTTACTTGGCCGCCTAATCTTGGTTTCCATTCCATGACTCTAAAAATTCTTGGCCATCCATTTTCAAAACACCTTTGGCCACCCATATATCATCCACCTTTGGCCACTCATTATATTTCGGCCATTGGAATAAAGCAAAGCTTATTCTCTTGATCACTTACTGAAATCCAAAGCTTTTCAAAATTCAAGGATGCAGCACAAAACAATATATGACTTAAATTAATAGAAGCCAACCCTACTATCCAAAATACATTGTGAAAACCAGACTCTTCTACCAATTGTCACTTGCTATTGAGAAAAGGGAGTTCGAACGCTAAAATTTCAATTTTCTCGCAGACCAATCTACTCAATCACTCGATGATTTCAACCCTACCCTGGTGGTGCACATCTAGACTAGGACATCATCACAGCAACCTTACAGCTAAGTAATAATTATTTTGTTTTTCCTTTTATTCTCTCATTGCTTGCATACCAATCATATCCACATATATATAGCCGTCCATATATATATTTAAAAAATAAAATAAAGAGAGAGAGAGAGAGAGAGAGAGAGAGAGAGAGAGAGAGAGACAAAAAGAAAAACACACCATCATGGCTCACCTTCCACAGCCACCCTGAATTGCTAAATAGCTCACAAATTTTAAAAATCTCGCATATGAGTGCATGCGACGACAAGAATTAGAAGATAAGCTATTGCACATTGCACATGTCAAAATTGCACTTGCTCCAAAGCAAAACAGGACTAGCAAAATGGCTTTCACTTTCAAAGAGTTTGATGATACTAAAGATACTAGCACTATTCTGGCATCGTTTAGTCAATTAGATGACTACTTTCATGATGAAGACTTTTCTGAGCATGACATGGTCAAATGTGCATCAAATCACCTCACTAATACCGCTACACTATGGTGGAATGCCACTAAATAGCATGATAGAAGACCACGTACTTGGCATGCATTTGAAAATTTATTTGTACCTCATTCTTTACCCACATGGTATAAAGCTAAAGGATGCCACCAATGGGATTTAATTCGTCAAGGTAGAAACAAATATGTTCAGACTTATATCGATTGTATTTGGAATTGCTTTATTCAGTTGCAAGCCATTGAACATGTTAGTCGTAGAAAATTAAAGTGTAAGTACATATCTCATTTAGCACTCCAAATTGGTGCTAAGTAGATATGTTTGAACCAGATTCACTATTGTCAAAAGCTATTAACTTGGCTCTTAATGTGGAGAAGAAGAAAGGTGGACATCAACTCCACATTGATCAACATACTAACACTAATCGTAAAACAAGAGAGGTCATTTCTCTCCAAACTTTGACAGGAACGGGAAACAAAGCCATACCTTCAAGAGACACAAAGTTGACATTTTTGTTACAGTTTCTCAGCCCATGGCAACAACAAGAGTCACATGCAGTAGAGGGGCAACCAAAATCCTTCAAACAATCAACGTCCTAATCACCCTTCTAACAATAATAAAAAGGTGAAATGCTTTAACTGGCCACTATGCACATAAGTGCCCAAACAACACTGCTAAGAGCAATGGTCATTTCAATGGCCAACCCATGTAATCCCAACCAAAAACCATTCAACAACAAGCACCCAAATGGTGCAATCATTAACCTCATCGAAGATACTATTTCCACCAACAATGAAGTTGAAGCCAATTACAATGAGGACTATGATCCTGAATATTATGCCAATGAAAACCCTTCTCCAAGTACTCCTATATCTCCACACAATTTAAGAAAAGTGAAAGACATAGTTAAGGTGAAGATATCACAATTCTCTTAGATGATGGTAGTAGTCATGATTTCATTTCTACATGATTGGCACAACAGCTCTTTCTCTTTGAACTCTCTTCATCTCACAAAGTAAAGACAGTAAAGACTTTTTAAATAATCAATGTTTCAATTGTAAAACTCAAGTCATTGTTGAAGTTTGCATTGGTGAATTTTTCACATATACATACGTTTCTAGTAGCACCACTGCATGGTATTGATATGATTTTGGGAATGCCTTTCCGACATGAATTCAACCCATCAATTAATTACAAAACAATTGAAATGTCTCTCACCATGAAAATGAAACCTTCTCCATCCAAGCAAGACACGAACATAAAAAAAAATTCACTATTTTCTCACACTCAAGCCAAGCAAGGCATTATAAATCCAGGGAAAACATACATAGTGCTTATAAACCAACTCTCTACTAAAACTGAAACTCCAAATCGCTCTATGCACAATGACTTCCTCTCTCAATTTAAAGGTTGTTTCATGCATGATTTGCCTCCTGGAATACCACCTTCACACCCTGAAGACCATAAAATTGATATTATCCCAAGTAGTGAGCCTTCTTGCACCCTATCATGTAAACCCAATTGCACACAAGGAGATACAAAACCAAATCACGAATTTACTTTATCAAGGGCTTATTAGACCTAGTAGTTCACCATGCGAAGCTCTAGTACTTCTTATTAGGAAGAAAAATGGAACTTTTTGTATGTAAAGTGACTACAGGGCTTTAAACAAGATCACAGTTAAGAATAGGTTTCATATTCCCATAGTTGATGATCTGCTAGACAGACTGAAAGGGGCAAACATTTTCAATAAAATTGACCTTAAATCACGGTACCACCAAGTCAAAATGTTTGAGGAAGATGTTTACAAAACTACATTCAAACACAAACGGGACACTATAAATTCCTTGCCATGGTATTTGGTCTAATAAATGCACTAGCTACCTTCACATGTATGATGGACAAGATTTCTATTGATCATCATGATTTCTTCATTGTCTTTTCTGATGATGTTCTAGTGTTTAGTAAATCTGAGCAAGAACATAAAGAACATTTAACACGTGTATTTGACCTTCTTCACAAAACCACTTATATCTAAATCCCAAAAAGAGTTCATTTTTTCAACCTAAAATTGAGTATTTGGGATACATTGTATCGGGAAAGGGAATACAAGTAGATTTAAAGAAAATTGAAGCTATTCGGTAATGGCCTAGACCCAGAACTCATCATGAGCTACGTTCTTTCATTGGTCTTTGCACTTATTACATGAAGTTTGTGCGTAATTTTTCTTATAAATCTCATTATCTGACTCTACTGTTAAAGAAAAACATTCCTTATGTATGGACTAATTTAGAAGAAAGTTCATTCACTACACTGAAGAATGCTTTAACTAATGCATCTGTTTTACAATTGCCTGTTTTTGATAGACCATTCTTTGTTGTAGTCAGAGTCTTACCACGCACAGAGCGAGTTTTTCCGAGTAAAGACAAAACCGAGCAAATATTAGTATGCATTTATAAGCATTTAGCTCAACTCTAGCTTTCTAAAATTTATTAATTTTCACGCCTTGACGTGTTGGTTTTTTGTATGGTGATGTTCATAATGCTCCATTGTCAAGTACATTGGTTTTTATTTTTCCTTTGCACCTATCTCTAATCATGCCTATAATATATGTATATATACATATGTCTGCATACACACACACACACACACACACACACACACACGTGTGTGTGTCTGTATCGAGAAAGAGAGAGAGAGAGAGAGAGAGAGAGAGAGAGAGAGAGAGAGAGAGAGAGAGATGAGGAAAGTGAAGCTCTCATGTGGTACAAACAATCCCAAGTGACCATAAATATTTATCCAACGAGTCTTCACCTCAAGACATTCTATTTAAAAGGAGTTGATTTAGAGCAATAAAGGGTAGCTAGGTTGAAGGCCAATCTCTCTTTAGCCATCGAAGCTGGAACGGTTTGAGAGAGAGAGAGAGAGAGAGAGAGAGGTCCAACTTGGCTATCCATACAATAAACTTAGGGGGGGTTCGAACTACCTAGACCGTCAGACCCTCAATCGAGGTGGCAAAACTCCATTGGTTCAAAAGAAGACGCTCAGTTTTGGGACCCACTAGAGGGATGCCTTTCCCCTCGGAATAGAGGCAAGTTTGGTACTTTTTGGTGCTAAATACAAACAAGGGTTTGATCTCTAACCCTCACCTGTAGTTGCGAATCACATAACCACAAGCTTGTATCTCATTTGTTGCTTCAAAAGATGACGTTTTCTTTTGTACCTAGACGTAACAACAATAGTCTAAATGCGAGGATATTGGAAAAAGGAATTTTGATGTTGGGGTGGTGTGGCATGACAATATGAATGCACGCACTAAGTCATGCATGGGGGTAGTGGGAGATGGATTGCACCCTGTGAAGCCTCCTTGGTCACACAGTATGAATGCACACGTTGAGTCATGTCTATGAATCTACATAGCTACTTCCCCTAAAAGCAGGCCGCATCCAATGGGTTTAGAAAATGTGCCGATAACTTTTGGAAATTGGAGAATCTTGAAGCCAGTAGTATGCCAAGGTAGGCCAAGATGGCGCAAGAAAAGTTGGGGTGGACGGGTATCTACATGTTAAAGGCAAGGAAAGTTGGGGTGGATGGGCATCTACTCGTGAACTTTGGTTACCCTTTCCACTTTCACAAGGTAGTAGTGAGAGTTCTCAAACTATGATATAATTTTTGCCCAAGTCCAACCCCATTATGGCAGGGTGATCATTTCCCGACTATTGCCAATCCCCCTAGAAAGGAGTCAGCTCTTAATAAAGTCCTAACTCCCTCTAGCCATCCGCGTCGGCGTGGAATCCGGATGGGTAGAGAGAGTAGGCAGGAGTCAACTCTTAATAAAGTCCTAACTCCCTCTAGGCGCGGATGGCTAGAGAGAGTTTTTCCACGTTCAACTTGCATTTTGGAGGGTGAGAAAAGGTGGATTAAGACATTGGTACGCAGCTTCACAGGGTGCAATCCATCTCCCTCTAGCCATCCACGCCGGCATGGATGGCTAGAGAGAGGTTTTGCAGGTTTATGATGCATTCTAGAGGGTGGGCGGGACTGGATGTTGATATTGCTATGGGAAACCTCACTATGGCGCGACCTCGCAGGGTGCAGCTAGGATAGTGCAGCGATGTCATCTTGCAGGAAGTATTGTAGGTTATAAGCCATGCGCAACCTCACCCGGTGCAAGATATGCTTGTGTCTTTGTTTTCGCTACAAGACTACAAGAAGTATCGCAGGCTATAAGCAGGATGGTGAGGGTTTTGTTGGATTGTGCCTAGAAAGGATCTGTTGTTGCCATCAAGTAGTTCACATTGAAGGTGTGTACCGTCTTAAAGAACTCGTGTAGATTGTGTCGCTTGGACTGGTGCGGTAGCTTGAGCAGCAAGGTCATGGTTGCCTGGGACGCCGATTGCAGCAGGAGCATTATCATCCACAACAAGGGGCTAGGAGGGTGGCGGAAGAGCTTTGATCACAATTTGCCGCATTGTCACCTGAATCTCAATTCTTGAAAAAAACTTTTTTCCAAAAACTAGGCAAACCTACATATGCAAAACAACACAGGTAAATTAACAAAATTTGAAGGTTTTTACACCAGATTACACTAATTTTTTCAAAATTTTGTAGGTTTTCCCACCTTTAAATATAAAATTTAGAGGTAAATTTCAAAATTTGTAGGTGGGATTACACTAAACCTAGGTTTTTTTTGAGAACTGTGTGACTTGATGGGAAATAGCATCATCGTAGGCTACTGAGTAAAGCTCTTCTAATGAAACAACAAATGCTTCCATGATGACGTTGTTGGCTTTGCCTTCCACTAAGTTGACCGGGTTGGCATCACTTGTAGGGGCAGGGTGGGCTTGGGTGGATTTCACCGCGAGATGGTGACGCCCTGAGCTTTAGTGCCAAGAAACTGAGCAGAAGCATGCAAGGATGCGTCGGGCTTGGCTGCACCTACAGCAGGTATTGCTTGGATGGATTTAACCACGGTGCCAAGGTTAGCAACAAGAAATGGGCAGGCTCACTACATGCCCGCCGAGAGAACCATTACTAGGTTCGTTGCGAATAGCTGCAGGCAGTGCGCAGGTGTTTGCATGGGTGGGCTTCTCACAGAAGTGGGAGGATCTTCTTGTGGCTGCCTCAAGATGCTAGTATCACAATATCGTTAGCAACAATGCCGTTAGCAAATAGAGAGGGTTGCAGTGACAATGGAGCACTAGGCTCTGAGAGATGTGCTCAGTAGTTGAGCCTATTGTACAAGGTCAATCTTTGCGTGAGGAAAATGGATTGAGGCTATGGCAGATAGCTCTATAGATTCCAGACTTGTGCTCAAAAGAAACAACACTAAGAGGTACATTGAATATATATCAATATATCAAGGGTTTCACACTAAATTTCTCTAGAACCAGTAGGCGTTTCAGCACTGTCACGAATCAACACAGGCAAAAGAGATCAAAGAGAGTGTCCCAAAAGGGGGGAGGTTGTAACCATGATCAATAAACACATAGGTAGGTGAAAGGGAGAGGCCATGTGCGAGCACAAAGTTTTCCTCATTACATCAATCATGACTATCACCCGTGGTGACTCTTCTATCAAATCACTGCAATAACCCTACCCCCCCCCCCTTCGCCGATGATTGGTAATATATGATGGGTTGATGCAAACCTCAATATATACCATGATGTGGATTTTCTTAAAAGAATTCCCACATTGCAATAGAATTCTTCCAAAGTTCCCACCATGATCTATAACCCTACCCCCCCCCCCCCCCCTCGTCGATGAGTGGTTATATATGATGGGTTGATGCAAACCTCAATATATACCATGATGTGGATTTTCTTAAAATAATTCCCACATTGCAATAGAATTCTTCCAAAGTTCCCACCATAATCTATACAACAACTTATTGTACATTAAATCACAATAACTTGAGTTAGAGAGAGGGAGAGTGAGAGACACAAAGGAGAATTAAGAATAAGAAGAAGAAGTGAAGAGAAGGTCAGGCTCCTCTCTACTTAGTCTTGAGATTTGTAGTAGTGGCAAGAACGTTACTTTTTTTAGCATAAGGCTCGTGGTTTAACCCTTAAGGGGACGTATAGGATTGAGTAACGTTTTCCTTTCTTGAAATCATCTCAAAATATTGTTTGACTTTGGGTTTTAAATAGTGTACCTTGCCTTGTCTTGCTCGGTTTAGGGATTGCTCAAAATTTCTTGCTCGAGGTTTGGGATTCCTCTTGTAGTCACTGATGCTAGTGGAAAAGGTATTGGTGTAGTACTTAGGCAAGATATGAAGTCGCGGAGCGGAGCTTAGATCCACACACACACACACACACACACACACACACACACACACACACACACACACACACACACACACACACACACACACACACACACACAGAGATACACAGACAAAGAGCTTACACAGTACGCAGAGAATTCGTTGAAGGGTTAGGTCCCAAATCTTATTATTCACACAAGTATAAGTGAGTATATACAAAGAGTTAGTGATAAACAAGTTAGGCAGGCGGGCGGCCATATCCGTACAAGAGGCCACTTGGGCTTTAATCCCAACAACCTCCCACTTAAAGTCCAATGTGGCACTTTAAGTAACTGTAAATCTATGAACATAAATGTACAAAGATTTACATGGCTGCCATCTATCCAATGCCCAATAACTCACGACAATGCACAAAGCCCTCTCCTGGAAGTCCCTTTGTGAGTAGATCAGCAGGATTGTGCTTGGTGTGGATCTTCATCAGTTGCATCTACTTGTCTTCAAGTACTTCCCTAATGAAGTGATATTTCACATCAATATGCTTAGTCTTCGAATGGGACACTGAATTCTTTGCCAATTGTATAGCACTTTGACTATCACAATATAACTCTGGCATATCTACTTTGATTCCCAAGTCTGCTACCAATCTACCAAGCCAAATAGCTTCTTTGCATGCCTCATTTGCTGCAGCATACTCAGCTTCTGTAGTAGACTGCTTAATACAATCTTGTAATCGAGATCGCCATGATATGGCACCTCCAGCCAATGTAAAGACATAGCCTGATGTGATCTCCTCTTATCCAAGTCTCCTGCATAATATGAGTCAGTCTATCCTCTGACACTCAAATCCTAACTACCATAGCATATGTGCATACTCTTTGTATGTTTTAAGTATCTCATGATACCTTTCAATGCCTCCCAATGTTTCTTGCCGGGATTTGACATATATCTGCTAACCACTCCCGCTGCAAAAGCAATATCCGGACGTGTAGCAATCATTGCATACGTCAAACTCCCACATGCAGACGCATACGGCACCATATCCATTTCAACCTTTTCCACCTCAGACTGTGGGCAATCTTGGTTGCTTAGTTTCACATATGACGGCAATGGTGTCATCAATGCCTTTCCCATGTCCATATGGAAACGTTGCAACACCTTGTCAATATACTCTTCCTGAGATAAGTAAAGCATCTTCTTTGACCTATCTCGTTGGATACACATACCCAGTATATGACTTGCCTCACCATGTCTTTCATGTCAAAAACCTTTTCCATTTTTGACTTAAGAGCTGAAATTTCTGTCATTTGTCTACCAGCAAGTAACATGTCATTCACATACAAGATGAGGATTATCAAGATACCATCCTTAGCATGTCGAGTATACAGGCAATGATCTTTTTCACTTCTCTTGTATCCTTGAGAAAGCGTAAATTGGTGAAACTTGCCATAGAGACTCTTTCTCAAACGACATACCAATTTCTCTTTGCCTTTCTCAGCATACCCTTTTGGCTGCTGCATATAAACCTCCTCATGCAAATCTCCATGAAGAAATGTCGTTTTCACATCCATCTGATGTAAATGCAGATCATGTTTGGCAACCAAAGCAAGTACACTTCTCAATGTTGTCATCTTGACCAACTGGTGAAAAGACTTCATCAAAATCTATTCCGTGTTCTTGCTTAAAACCCTTAGCAACCAACCGTGCTTTGTATTTTGGTTGTCCATCATGAGGAGTAAGCTTATACCTGTAAACCCACTTACAAGGTAGAGCTTTCTTGCCCTCTGGCAATTGAACCAAATCCCACATTTGATTCTTATGCAGAGCCATCATCTCTGCTTGCATGGCCAACTGCCATTTTTTTGAGTCAACCACTTGTAATGCCTCCTTGTAACAAGATGGTTCTCCGCAATCCGTGAGCATGACATAATTTAGAGGTGGCACATAATGATCAGGTGGTTTGGACACACACTCAGAACATCTCACCACAACTGATTCTTCCTCTCTAGCCACTATAGGCTGTTCCTGAGCCTGACCATGCTGTCTTGATGTGCTAGCACTAGGTCCATCTTCCCTGAAGAGAACTCTTCTGATCTCCTCTATCTTCTCCGGCTTAGCGTAAAACTTGGCTTCATTGAAATGCACATCATTGCTACGAATAACTTTTCTGAACTCGGGATCCCAAAGCCGGTAACCCATCTCGCCCAATTCACCGTAGCCAAGAAATATATACTACCTGCTCTTTGGTTCTAACGTATTCCTCAAATCCTTAGAAATATGGATATAAGCTTCACAAACAAAGACTCTGAGATGCTTATACGAAGGTGCCTTGCCTGTCCATAGCATCTCGGCCACTTCACTCTTATCTAGAACCTTCCTAGGAGACCTGTTGATCAAATGGACTGTTGTAGCCACTGCTTCCGCCCAAAATTCATCAGGCAACTCAGCATTTGACAACATGCTTCTGACCTTCTCCTATATGGTTCTATTCATACGTTCTGCAACCCCATTCTTTGAAGGATTATATGGTGCAGTAAGTTCCCGCTTAATCCCTTTTGCTTCACAAAAGTCTTGAAAAGTTTTGGAAACGTACTCTCTACCATTGTCAGTTCTCAAGCACTTCAGCTTTTGACCACTCTGATTCTCCACAAGCTGCAAGAATGTCTTAAAGACCTTGAGCACCTCATCCTTGTGCTTCAAGAAGTAAACCCATACTCTGCGAGAATAGTCATCTATAAAGGTACAAAAGTACGTTGCTCCCCCTAGCGACAAACTAGGCATTGGTCCGCATAAGTCACTGTGTACAAGAGCTAACCATTCATCCTTACGATTACCCTTTGATCTATGTGGTTCCTGTACTTGCTTACCATAAACACAATGCTCACAAAACTCAAAATTATGAAATGAGAAACGAGGAAAATAACCAGAAGAGACAATTTGTCCATTCCCTTCTTTGACATGTGTCCCAGCCTACGATGCCACAGTGACACACTTGGCTGCTCAATCACATTAATTACATGATTTTTCACCTCTAAAACATGTAAAGTGTATAGAGTTCCTGACTTGCTGCCATGTGCTACAGTCATTGAACCTTTGGAGACCTTCCAAGCGTTGTTCCCAAAAACTGTCACATAACCCGCATCATCCAACTTCCCTGTATTGATCAAGCACTTTCGGATTGCTGGAACATGTCTGACATTCTTGAGCCATAAAAAAGAGCCATTCTAAAACTTCAACTGCACATCTCCCACTCCATGTATGTCACAAACCTTCTCATTGCCAAGTCTGACATAATCTTTAGTAGCCACATATGATGTAAACCACTCTTTGTGAGAAGAAACATGTAAAGATGCCCCTGAGTCAATAATCCAATCACTCATAGCATGTCCATCCTTTGCAGTCAAGAAAACAGAATCAAAATTGCTTGTGAGGAAGATGTCACCAGCTGCTATACCAGAATCACACTCTGAACCAGATCCTATGACATTCACCTCTTCAATCTTCACTGAACTCTTCTTTTCATCTTGCTTAGAACTCTTTGTTTTGCCTTTTTCTTGTTTCCACTTCATACAGTCTCTCTTCATGTGACCCTTTCGACATGCTGACGTGGAGCCAGTACAGAACGCCTGGGAAACGCGCTGACTGTGCTGACATGGCAGCGGCGTACGGAATCCCGTTTTTTGCGCTGACAGCGTACAGATTTTCCGCAAATTGCACTGATAGCTTTTGTTGGCAGCTTTTGTTGGCAGCTTTTGGGAAAGTTTTGCTTTTGAAAGTTTAATGCTTTTGGGGCTTTGCTTTTAGCAACCCTTGTAACTCTTTATAAGGACCCTAGGGGCTCACTCTGTAGAGCATCTAGACGCAGAGTCTGAGAGCAAGCACCCGCGGGTCGGTTGTACTTTGCTCAAAGATTAATATAAAAGAAATACCGAAAGGGGCACCAGTCTTTGGGGCCAGTATCTCTCGGCACGGAACTACGCCGGGCCATGTCGCCTCTCTTTTGATTCTATGAAGTGTCTTGAAGTGAATCTTGACTTGGGGAGTCCAAGTTTGTTATAGTTTATGGCTGATATCTGAAGTGTAGAGAGAGGATTCAATGGCGGCAACGCACCGGATGCGAAGCCGTGTGAATAGGCAAGATCTGTAGAGGGTTGATGATGGCGTTGCCCCTTCTTATGCAAAAACACTACAGCCTGCCAAAAATGCAGCTGCTCCCCAAAAACACAGACAGGTTGGGGTGGTTTTCCGCGACAAAAGAGCCCAAAAAGTGCGCTGCCAAAAGCAAAAATGCTGGCCTGATCTGCAAAAAACGCAGGTGGAGGGGGGTCCTCCGCAATGAAAAACTCCGAGTTTCGCTGCTTGCTTGGCTTTTTTTGCAAAACGCACTAAATGCCGTGTGAAAAGTATCCCAACTGTCTGGCAAAGTGATTAAGAAAAACATAGCCTTCACTGAATCTGGAAAGACTATCTCCTGTGCTGTTAACTGGCTAAAAATTGTGTGAAATTCATTGAGATGATTTGACATGGTTGTCCCTTCCTTCATCTTCAAATCCACCAATTTCTTGAGCCAGTAAATCTGAGAAGCAGCACTTTGTTTCTCATACATACCACATAGCTTTTGGCATACGCCATACGCTGTAGTCTCTTCTGCTACGTTGAAGTAAACATTTTCTACCAGTGTCAACATGATTGTGGAACAAGCTAACTTGTCAAGCTCTTCCCACTCATCTTCAGCCATACCTTCTGGTCTCTCCCCTTTGAGATTCAGTGGCTTCAATGGTTTTTTCTGCACCAAAACCTGTCAAATCTGCTTCTTCCATAATGGAAAATTTGTGCCATCCAGCTTCTTTATGTTGTAAAGAGTCTCACTTAAGAAGATGCCATGTCTGCCAAAAAGTTTACTCCTGGGAAAAATCAGACAGAGTTTCCCCTGTAAAGTGGCTCTGGAAACCAAAAGATAGCTCAAAAACAACCATAAATTGTTGACCAGTGACAAATCTAAAAATCTCTGTAATATGCTATCCTATAAGCATACACTGTCTCCTGTCTGGGCGATCACAGAACCTGTATCTGTCTCAAGATTGAACCCTGAACAATGCCTCAACGGCCTGACACATAAGATGCAATCCAGTGTCTACACAAAGTCATACATCCTATGGGATAAAAGTCGTCAAAGAGGATGCGTGTAGAGGGGAACTCCAGCAACCTAATCCACCTCAAACTGGATAACCCAGCCCCCAGTGCTTGGCTTCAAAAAACCTCACACACAACCCTCTCAGATGGCTCAGCAAACTGCCCAGAACTAGCATCCATCCTACAATAGACCAATCACTGTCCTATGACCCCTACGGCGGTCTGTCTGCTAGCGTGACTCACAACTAGCAGACCCACAATCATAGTACATCAATCTGCAATACATGCCAGTGGTGTCAAGCCGTCGTATGGCCACACCTCCCCTGGAACCTGGCAAGCACAAGAAGTAGCAATGCAGACTGCAATATATATATCTGATGATATATATGTGTACCTGGTCTATAGATGATGCTTTGAAGACTAATGAGTGATGTATGTCGATGCCAATATTGATGCCGACCACCTCCTGCTTGCCAATCTACACGGCTGAAACCTATCTTTTGATGTAGTGCTCAGAACGAAATTTTGATGGCATAAACAACTTCGAAATGGGGGTAAAACCGCAAGTAACCTGCTAGAAATACTCCCGGAACGCCGAGTGTGAATTTCCAAGCTCCGGATCTAGAATATGCCTGAAAAGTGCGCACACGTGGGATTACACAAAAACGCATTGAACCTTGCTCTGATACCAATTGAAGTCACAGAGTGGAGCTTAGATCGACTCACACGCGCACACACACACACACACACACACACAGATACACAGCTAGAGAGCTTACACAGTATGCAGAGAATTTGTTGAAGGGTTATCTCCCAAATCTTATTATTCACACAAGTACAAGTGAGTATATACAAAGAGTTAGTGATAAACCAGTTAGGCGGCCGGCCGGCCATATCCGTGTAAGAGGCCACTTGGGCTTTAATCCCAACAAGATAACCATTCACTTGCATTTGAGAGTCAATAATTTAAACCTTCTGAATCAAAGTTCAATTTATATGACATAGAATTCAGTGTTTTATTGCATGCTTTGAATATTTAGAAACATTATTTGATTTAATGAATACTGATTTGATAACAAAATTGATCAACAAAGTATTAAGTATTTATTATCTCAACCCCTAATTGATGATAGACATATTAAGTGGGCTATTTTTATTCAAAGTTTTCAGCCCAACATTCAATACCAACATGGTAAAGAAAACATTGTACCTGATGCTTTAAGTTAAAGACCCTCTCTTAATAATCTAACAACCATTACGGGTACTTCATTTGATTCTATCTCTGATACTTATGCATAAAATAATGATTTCAAAACCACATGCTTACATATGCTTGACAATTCTATGCACACATTTCTAAAATGTATTATACAAAAAAAATTATTTAAAATAGAAATTGTGTGTCACAAAACCATTCCATCTTTCACTCATTGAAGAGTTTCACAAACTTCCCTATGTTAGACATAAAGGATGATCTACTACTTTTCAAAATTTATGTCATGATTTTTATTGGCCTATTATGAAAAGTGATATTAAATAGTATCTTTCATTTTGTTTGATTTGCCAAAAGATTAAATCGAGAACAAGTAAGAAAGTGGGCCTTTTACACCCTCTCTCCATTCTTGAAAAACCTTGGAAACACATTTTTATGGATTTTGTTACTAGTTTTTCACTCACTTCTCACAAGCATGATATGATATGGAATGCCATTGACCATTTTTCTAAACAATGATACTTCATTCTATGCAAGAAAAACCTCACAGCACATCAAGCTGCACTTCTTTTTCTTAATGTTGTCTTTTCTCTCATCATGGTCTGCCAAAAGTAATCATATTTGATAGAGATTCCAAATTTTGTAGTGCTTTTTGAACCACAGTTTTTTAAAATCTTGGTACTACACTTGATTTTACTTTTACATTCCATCATGAGTCTAATGGTCAAATGGAAGTAGCTAATTGTACCGTCATTGATCTACTAAAAGCTAATGTTTTTTTCTCAATCAAAGAAATTGGATAATTACGTGTATATTTTGCAATTTGCTTATATCAGTACCGCTCGATCTGCTATAGGTAAATCTGCACTCGAGATTATGTATGGTCACTCTCTTGCTTCTTATCTTTTTAACATTGTGCATGTTGTGGATACTTTTACTGAAAATTTTCATGAAATTTATGCAAGCATTCATTATACTATCAAGCATTCATAGGAACTTTACACTAAGCAACTAATAAGCATCACAAAGCACATGAGTTTAAGGAAGGTGATTATGTTTTGCTTTGAATTAAAAAGCAAAAAATTAAAAGTGTTGACACAAATATTTTTGTTAAGCTTGTTCCCCATTTTTATGGTCCATTCAAGATTTTCATTTTTATAAATAATGTTTCATGTTGTTATGAATTACCTTCACATTGGCATATTCACAATGCTTTCCACATTAGTCTCTTATAGCCCTTTCAAGGACCCCTACCTACACATCACATTTATGACGGTCCACCTTCACTTGTCGATCAAGAAGAACAACTGAACAAATAGTTGATCATGAGAATACCACCATATGCGTCGGCACGGTTTACAACTGCTATCTCTTGACTTTTAAAGGCTACCCTAGAGAAGATGCTACATGGACGCGTGAAAAGTTTTTTCAAAACTTTCTAGATCTTCACCATACTTTTCATCACTCACGGTCTAGTTGATTCTTTATTGAGAAAATGAGGACATTTGCTATCCTGGTGGGAGAGATGTTACAAGATTGGACACCCTCCTATTGTATGTGGTTGGCATTACAATTGGGATAGATAGTGTTTAATGGTTAATGATTGTGATATCTTTTATTTTTATTAATAGTGAGTTGATGTCAGTGTAGAGAGGAACTCTGGGAACTGAGGAGAAGGTGCCAAATAATATCTCATGCACAGTGTTCTAGTTATTTTTGCCAATCAGCCAATATGTTAGTGAGAACCTAGCCTATGTCATGAAATAAGTGATAGCCACCACACATGGACTAAAGTGTAAACAGAGGCCTCAAATACTTGGCACCTAAAATAATTTAATAGTAAAAATTAAATACTCAACTCCACAAGAGGTGCCCTGGATTATGGGGGCTACATTTTAGATCATTCTTGTTTAAGATTCTCCTCTCTCAACTCTTATAATTATGCTAAGTTGTGTGTGCATGAATTGTGTCTACATCTCTTTCTCTTACAAGCTATCACTATCATACCTATTCTCTTGTGTGTGTGTGTGTGTGTGTGTGTGTGTGTGTGTGTGTGTGTGTGTGTCCTTGTCTATTTGTGTGTACTTGGGTTTTGGGAGATATGGTGAGAGGTTGATGGGTGTGTTTGTATGTGTGTGTAAAGAAAATTGAATAGATTAAGCATCCGTTCTCCCAACAATTGCATAATCTAGAGCTCCAAGGTTGAGCAATTGCACTCGATAGCCACTCTATTGTTAAGTATGGAGCCTGATTTACCCTTGTAATTTTCTGTGGTAAAAACGCACATTTGTAAGGCTCCCATTATGAGGAGAAGCCATCGTGCGTGAAAGAAAATCACTCACCGGAAACCAAAATTTTCACGGACAAGAATCACTCACCGGAATATTCCTTTTCGCCGGAATATTATGGCCGAACGGCGGCCGGAAAGTGGTCGAAAAACAACCGGTCGGTTGGCCGGTGGCCGGTAGTCAATGGCCGATGGCCGGTGGTCGGAAGTCGGTGGCCGGTGGCCCGAAGTCAATGGCTGGTGGCCGGTGGCCGAATTCAAAAGCGGACTTGTCTTCTCAAGGACGGCCACACATGGGCGGATTGGAGGGTCCGATTTGGACTTATTCGCACAAGGGCGGCTACACATGGTTGTCTCTCATAAGAGAGGGCAACCCTTTTGGCCTATAAAAGGAGGCCATTTCTACACACATTTCATAGTGTGAAGTTGATGCAACAAGGTGAGTGTGAGGTGGTGAGAGTGAAGCAAGGCGGGAGCTCTATCAAGGGTTTAATCCCTTTGTAAACTACTTCTTCTTTTGAAGTGCTAAAGCCATTGAGTGGCTGCTTTCTCGTGGACGTAGCCCACATTGGGTGAACCACGTATATCGTGTGTACTCTCTCTCTCTCTCTCTACTCTATAATATCTTGTGTGTGAAATCTATCTCTCTCCATTAAGTAATCTACTCAAAAATTTATTTAGCTACGTCTTATTTTCTAACAACTGGTATCAGAGCAAGGTTTGCTCGTAGCTAAATTATCTCAAGGAAAGGATTCCTTGAATTGAGTGGGAGTTATGGCGGAGGAAGGAAAGCTCAAGATTGAGAAGTTCAACGGCAAAAACTACCAACATTGGAAGATGCAGATTGAAGATTATCTCTACCAGAAGGACCTCTATTTGCCACTAGGCGGTCTCGCGAAGAAGCCCACAACAATGGCAGATGAAGCATGGATTGTCCTTGATCGAAAGGCACTGGGAACAATCCGGTTAAGCTTGGCGTCAACGGTGGCCTTCAATGTTTCGGAAATGAAGACCACGGAGGACTTGATGAAGTCACTTGACGACTTCTACGAGAAACCATCAGCATCCAATAAGGTATTTCTTATGAAGCGCTTGTTTAATTTAAAGATGGCAGAGAATGGTTCAGTTGCAGAACACCTAAATGACTTTAACACAAACATAAGTCAACTTCGATCACTGAAAATCAATTTCGATGACGAAGTGCGAGCTCTCCTTATACTATCATCTCTACCGGATAGTTGGGACAGCCTTGTGATGGCTGTAAGTAATTCTATCTCTGGGACAAATACTCTTAAGTTTGATGATGTTGTGGGTGTTCTCCTAAGCAAGGAAATACGAAGGAGAAGCACAGGAGAATCATCAAGTGCTGCATTGTCAGTGGAAACAAGAGGAAGGCCTAAGGAGAGGTTGAAAAGCCAAAAGGGTCGTGATCGCTCAAGACGGAGCAAGTCACGCACAAAGTCAGTTTTTGAATGTTGGAACTACGGCAAGAAGGGCCACGTCAAGAAGGATTGCTGGTCCAAGAAGAAGAAGGAGACAGAGTCTCAAGACAACAAGCCAACATCGGAGGCCAATGTGGCAGGTAAAGTAGAGCAAGATGCTCTAATTCTCTCATTAGACAATGTGTCTAATTCCTGGATAGTAGATTTCGGGGCTTCATTCCATGCGACACCACACAAGCAACATTTCCAAGACTACACCAAAGGTAATTTTGGGTATGTATACTTGGGAGATGATGAAGCTTGTGAGATTGTCGGCAAGGTACAGTTTCTGTCAAAACTACTAACGGAAATGAATGGAAGCTTAAAGATGTTAGGCATGTTCCTTCTCTTCGAAAAAATTTAATCTCTACAGGACAATTAGACGATGAAGGTCACAACATTGCATTCGGAAATAAACGGTGGAAGATCTCAAAGGGATCTTTGGTGGTTGCCAAGGGAGAAAAGGTCGGTACACTTTACTTGTGTACTGTTAGCACGCAACCTTCAGCTTGTGCAGCAACTACAGAAGTTGATAGTGCAGTGTGGCACTATCGACTTGGGCATATGAGTGCCAAAGGAATGCAAATCCTTCAAACAAAGAAGCTTCTACCAGGTTTGAAAGAAGTGGACTTAGAGTTCTGTGAAGATTGTGTTTATGGTAAACAAAAGAGGGTAAAATTTCAAAAATCAGGAAATGAAAGAAAAAATAAAAAACTTGAGTTGGTTCATTCTGATGTTTGGGGTCCTGCAAGTACACCATCACTTGGTGGCTCATTGTACTATGTAACATTCATAGACGATGCGACTAGAAAAACATGGGTTTATGTCATGAAGAATAAATCCGATGTATTTTCCATATTTCAAAGGTTGAAAGCCTTTGTGGAGAATGAAATAGGTACCAAGGTTAAATGCCTCAGATCCGCCAATGGAGGCGAATATTGCAGCCAAGCTTTTGAAAGCTTTTGTGCTAGCAATGGCATTCGGAGGCAAAGGACAACCCCAAGGACACCTCAACAAAATGGGATTTCGGAAAGGATGAACAGGACAATCATGGAACGAGCACGAAGCATGCGGCTACATGCAGGCCTACCGCTTGAGCTTTGGGCGGAAGCTGTAAGTACGTCTGTGTACTTAATCAATCGGTCACCCTCAATTGCATTGGATAGGGGAGTTCCAGAAGAGGCATGGACAGGTAAACCGGTGAATTATGCATTTCTCAAAGTGTTTGGGTGTGAGACTTTCATGCACATAGATAGAAGCCTAAGATCAAAGCTAGATGCAAAGTCCAAAAAGTGTTTCTTCATTGGCTATGGAGAAGGAGACTTTGGGTATCGCCTATGGAATCCTGAAGATGGTAAAATCTTAAGGAGTAGGGATGTAATTTTTAACGAACAAAATATGTACAAAGATTACTTGGAAAGAAAACAAACAAAAGAAACAGGTGATGAGTACATGGAGCTTGAGGACGGTGAAGACTCAAGGACTGCAAACGGTGACAATGTGCAACAACGTCAACCAAATGAGGAGCCTCAACCTATTCCCCGAAGATCTACAAGAGCAAGTAGACCTCCAGAAAGGTTTGTTCCTTCCTTCAACCATCTCTTGATCTCAGATTCTGGAGAGCCGGAATCATACGAAGAAGCTCTGCAACATGAATCCAAAGAAGAATGGACGAAGAGCATTCAAGTGGAGATGGACTCACTACATCGCAACCAAACATGGGAGTTGGTTGAGTTGCCTAAAGGTAAGCGGGCACTTCAAAACAAATGGGTGTACAAGTTGAAGGAAGAAGAAGGTAGGAAGAAAAGGTACAAGTCTAGGCTTGTGGTAAAAGGGTTTTCTCAAAAGAAAGGTATTGACTTCAATGAAATATTTTCTCATGTTGTAAAAATGAACTCAATTAGGCTTGTCTTAAGCCTTGAGGCTACTCATGATCTAAATCTCGAGCAAATGGATGTAAATACGGCATTCCCTCACGGTGACTTAGAGGAGGAAATCTACATGCTTCAACCACAGGGGTATGAAGTAAAAGGTAAGGAGAAAATGGTTTGCAGATTAAAGAAGAGCTTGTATGGTTTAAAGCAAGCATCAAGACAATGGTACTTGAAGTTTGATCGATCGATGTTGGATCATGGATTCACAAGATGCAACTCGGATCACTGCGTCTACATGAAGAATTTGGGAGATGGGAAATTCATCATCCTAATGTTGTATGTTGATGACATGTTGATTGCAAGTGCTAACATGCAGGACATCAAAGCCCTACAAGAGGAGCTGTCCAAATCTTTTTCAATGAAAGATTTAGGTGCTGCAAAGAGGATACTTGGTATGAAAATATCAAGGGATAGGACGAAGAAGATAATAAAGCTATCTCAAGAAGATTACATCAAGAAGGTACTAGAAAGGTTTGCAATGCAAAATGTAAAACCAATTTCTACACCTTTGGCTGGTCATTTTAAACTAACGAAGGATATGTGTCCAAATACACAAGAGGAGATAGCCTATATGTCTAAAGTTCCATATGCTGCAGCGGTAGGTTCTCTAATGTATGCTATGTCTTGGACAAGGCCAGACATTGCACATGCAGTGGGAGTTGTGAGTAGGTTCATGGACAACCCATGTAAAGAGCATTGGCAAGCTGTGAAGTGGATACTTAGGTATCTAAAAGGGACAACAACAAATGCTTTGTATTTTGGAGGAACTGATATTTTTCTAGAAGGGTATGCTGATGCAGATATGGCAGGTGACAAAGATACTCGAAGGAGCACTACTGGCTATGTGTTCACGGTTGGAGGCACAGCAGTAAGCTGGGCTTCAAAGCTGCAGAAAGTGGTTTCACTTTCTACCACGGAAGCAGAGTATGTAGCAATGACGGAGGCAAGCAAAGAAATTCTGTGGCTTCACAGATTCTTAGAAGAGCTTGGATTCAAACAAGACAATTGTGTCTTGTACAGTGATAGCCAAAGCGCTATCCATCTCGCGAAGAACTCAGCCTTTCATTCAAGGACAAAGCACATTGAGGTGAGATATCACTTCATACGCACTCTTTTGGAAGAGGGACAGCTAAAGCTAGGAAAGGTGCATACAAGTGAAAATCTTGCAGACATGTTTACAAAGGTGGTCAACAAGGAGAAGTTGAGATTTTTCTCATCTTCAATTGGCATTCAAGGATAAGAAGCCAGAATGGAAAGCAGTCACAGGTTTGGTTTGGAGATCAGTCTCCAAGTGGGAGATTGTTAAGTATGGAGCCTGATTTACCCTTGTAATTTTCTGTGGTAAAAGCGCACATTTGTAAGGCCCCCATTATGAGGAGAAGCCATCGTGCGTGAAGGAAAATCACTCACCGGAAACCAAAATTTTCACGGACAAGAATCACTCACCGGAATATTCCTTTTCGCCGGAATATTATGGCCGGACGGCGGTCGAAAAGTGGTCAGAAAACAACCGGTCGGTTGGCCGGTGGCCGGTAGTCGATGGCCGATGGCCGGTGGTCAGAAGTCAATGGCCGGTGGCCGGTGGCCGAATTCAAAAGCGGACTTGTCTTCTCTAGGGCGGCCACACATGGGCGGATTGGAGGGTCCGATTTGGACTTATTTGCACAAGGGCGGCTACACATGGTTGTCTCTCATAAGAGAGGGCAGCCCTTTTGGCCTATAAAAGGAGGCCATTTCTACACACATTTCATAGTGTGAAGTTGATGCAACAAGGTGAGTGTGAGGTGGTGAGAGTGAAGCAAGGCGGGATCTCTATCAAGAGTTTAATCCCTTTGTAAACTACTTCTTCTTTTGAAGTGCTAAAGCCATTGAGTGGCTGCTTTCCCGTGGACGTAGCCCACATTGGGTGAACCACGTATATCGTGTGTACTCTCTCTCTCTCTCTCTACTCTATAATATCTTGTGTGTGAAATCTATCTCTCTCCATTAAGTAATCTACTCAAAATCTATTTAGCTATGTCTTATTTTCTAACATCTATAGCCTTGAATAGAATAGATGTCTTGATAGTGTCAAAGTCCACGATGCGGAAGAGCAACAATGGTGCTCAGTTTGCTTTGGTCCACATAGTACCAATGAATGCCCTACGTTTAGAGTAAAATTTAGTGGGAATTGCAATGCATGTGGGAGGTATTGTCATCAAGCCAAGGATTACATAGTATTTAAACGCGCAATGGCCAATAGACCAACTTTAACATGGACGGACACACCTCGATTGCATGCATTGATGCCGGCCCCACCTCTTGAACAACCGTCACAACACATTGTCCTAGGGCCCAAAATGTTGTTCAAACAACACCATTACCACCTCCTGTGTTAGGACCGCAACCCCCAACATCCAAATATCACTTCTGTGAATCAAGTGGGTTGTGAGTCAACTATTGCTTCCAATGAGTTAGACTCTAATATGGCCTATGGTATTGATGCACTTGAAGAAAGTCCACAATACTAGATGGAGGGCTATTGAGGACAAGTCAAACCTGTCTATCAAGTAGCTGCTCTTGCGTCAAGAGGCCAAAATATCAATTTCACTACCAAGAGACCACCTCTTCAATGCTACGAGTGTGGGGGACCACATCGTGTAGTCGAGTGTCCTATTAGAATACAAAAGAATTCCACACTAATGCAAACCAATCAAACAAGTATAACTACAATACCGATACTCATGTGTAATCGATGTGGCATAGATCATTTGATTTCCCAATGTCCTAATAATCCAAATGTGCCAAAGATCATGCCATTGAACTTAATTGAGGTTACCGAGGAGCCATCACAAAGTACACATGTGGTACCAAATGTACTCACACGATCGACCAAAACCAAAATTATATTCTTTAAGAAAGAGACACACCATCAACTGCCCAATCTCAGAAGAAGAATAAAACCCAAAGGAAGAGATCGCAAAAAACAGCGAAGTTTGGACCCCAGCTCAAAGACCAACATAACGAGTGGTGAAGACCCCATGTATATGAACGACGTTGAAGAGGATTCTGATTTGAATGAGACCATGGAGACTAAAATGGTCACTAGGAAAGAAACAAACAAGGAAGATCATCATGAGCCACAATGGCCAGGACCCAAGGAACCCAAGAAGAAGATAGGAACTTACCCAAACCCTACAAAGGATATCAAGCGAGTCAAGCAATTAATGAGTTTGGTAGAAGAGACCCAAAGAGATCTAGAGCGAGCACCTAGGCATATCCAGATTACAAACACAGTGTTCCCTACGCAAAATCAACCTCACAAAGACCATAGACCACTAGCCTTACCTAGTGTCATCCAAGAAGAAAGTGACTTTAAGTCATTGGGAATTGGGCGTACTCCCTTCTTGTTGGAGAGAATGTTTACAGAGGGATTACCTGACCCTCTCAAATAAATGGAGATCCCATCTTCCCCATGTCAAGGGACTGAAGCCCAAAAAGTGCCGTTAAATATTGCCAAATTGATGGATTTCAAGGCTTCAGAAGTTAGAACCACCATCATGTCTAAACTATATGAAGACCCCGAGCTATTCTTAGCTCTTTGAGCTTTCCTCAATGGAGAATTGAAATTCGGGCTACCACAATTTGCACAGATGTATGGAGCTAGGGAGGTGCCAATAGAGGAGGAACACTTAGATCCACAACCCAACCTAGATGAGAACTTTGTTGTTGAAATACCTGTTAACAAGTTGGGGCAATACTTTGAAGGCGATGAATCTAATGCAACCATACCAATCACGACCAAGGGGTTAACTGTGAAGGGAATCCTTGATGGTGGTGCTGGGTTAGCATTGTAACTACAAATAGCTGGGAATCTATGGGAAGACCTCACCTTGGGACTACAAACATAGTGGTAAAGATGGCCAATGGGACTATTGTTAAACCTATTGGGATGCTAGAAGATCTCAAGATCAAGGTCTTTGGACACAAAAAAAGGCATACCTTCATTGTGATGGATTTTTCCAAGCACACTATGTCATCTGAGATGATCTTCGGTCGTTCTTTCATGAGGGAAGCAAAAATGGTGCATGACTAGTCTAAAAACCATGTCTACTTGTAGTTCCAAGACTCTGTCAAGTTGATCTTGTAACTGGTCGAGCACATCCTCTAGGAAACAGACATAGAATTGATCATAGATCTGACACCACAACTCACTCGGCCCCATTGCAGTATTGTTACACGTGTAAAAAGGACACTGATTTGGGGAAGATTCCCCTTATATGGATGTACTACCTGGAATGGCTGAGTCTGACAATGTGGATTGGATCCACCTAGCAGTAACCATAGATACTTGGGGAAATAGGGGGACAACCTGGGTAACACCTGAGGGGGGTGAAATGCCACAAGTCATACCTTGAAATATGATAGGAGCAATGCATATAGCTTCTAATGACCTACCAGATGAAGGCTTGACTGACATTGGAACTAGCAGCGTCTCAAAAGACTATATAGCCCACACGATTCGAAGTCGGAATCATCAATTGAAACTGACTCTGAGGACAAAGAAATTCAATTGAATATTGACACAAATATAGAAACAAACCATACGGAGCCCAACAGTGCCCTAATTGACAATCTATGTGGAAGAGGAGAAGACACGAGTAGTGATTCATCTAGTGACTCTTCACTGGAGTAGCGATTCATCTAGTGACTCTTTGCTGGAGGAAGGTCGTAATAAAAAATTAGACAAGAGGAGTAAGAGATATAAGAGGCGCCGATATCGAGCAAATGTGCATGCTAGGATAAATGAAAATAAATCTACCATAGAATGGCTTAATTATTTGGGGGCATGTGATGCTCATCGGAAGTTGGCAGATAATTGGGGTGAATACCTTCAAAATATCATGTGGTGCACTCCACAACCCATTGACATTACACAGCTAGAAGCTACAGAGAAGACAAAGTTGAACCGTACCGTAAGGAGACGACAAAATCAAGACCTAGCTCAACAATAAAAGGAAGAGGAAGAGAAATCACAGTCCACAGAACAACGAGACCCCACAGATTTACATCCTGCACCACCTGAGCATTTCAAATCCTACACCACGAAGGAGCGTAAGGTTGTGTATACAAAGGCCCAGAAAAACCCTACCGATGGAAGTAATGGAGTCTATGATGGTCCAGTGATAGTTAAGGAAATAGAGTTAGCAGACCCAGGTGAGGAGTTGAAACCTATTTTCATTGCCCAAGATTTGACAGAGACTAAGGAATATGTACTTAAGGAGCTTCTCAAGGAGTTCAAGGATATGTTTGCTTGGACATATCATGATATGAAAGGTGTTCCACCTTTCGTGGTGCAACACACAACCCCCATGAATAGCATGGCTAAACCAGTCCAGCAATGACCCTACCCAATGAATCCTAAGTATGCAAAGATTGTTCAAGAAGAGATTGAAAAGCTTGTCAAATGCAGATTCATATACCCTATTGAGCATTCAAAATGGGTGTCTCCAATAGTTATTATGCGAAAAAAGAATGGGAAACTCAGAGTGTGCGTGGATCTCAAGAAGGTCAATGCCGCCTCAAAATATGTGCTTGAAAGAGTTGCAGGAAAGGAAGATTATAGCTTTTTAGATGGGTACTCTGGCTACAATCAAATCACAATTGCACTAGAGGACCAAGCTAAAACTGCTTTTATAACCGAATTTGGAGTGTTCGCATTTCATGTTATGGCTTTTGGCTTAACCAATGCCCCTGCTACCTTCCAAAGATTGATAAACACCGCTTTTAGGAAATATTTGAGGGAGTTTTGCGAAGCTTCCTTAGATGACCTTTGTGTTTCTTCTTCTAGGAAAGAACATCTATCATGTTTACGAAAAGTGTTTGAAAAGTGCAGATTGTATCGCATCTCATTAAACCCTTTCAAATGTCAATTTTGGGTTAAACATCGAGTCATTTTAGGGCATATAGTGTCCAAAAATGGGATTTTCACAGATGAGAGAAAAATTAAAGCCATTTCCAATTTTCCACCACCTACAAACTATAAAGGAGTTCAAAGGTTCATGGGCCATGTTGGTTATTACCGGCGGTTTATTTTAAACTTTGCCGAGATAGCTCGCCCATTATACAAGCTTCTTTCTGAGTTCCACTGGATCGCAAAGTGTGACCATGCTTATGAGTTATTAAAAAAGACCTTGACAAGTGCTCCCATCCTACAAGTGCCCGATTGGAATGTAATTTTCCATGTGCATCAAACTTTGCTATTGGATGTGTTCTAGCTCAACCAGGAGAACATAAATTGGACTACCCCATTAGCTTTGCAAGTCATAAATTAAATGATGCTAAGAGTAACTACACCACTATAGACTGGGAAGGTTTAGCTATGATTTATGCAGTAAAGAAGTTTTGTTACTACCTTCTTGCCAACAAGTTTGTTTCCTATGTGGATCAGCAAGCGTTGTTGTATCTAGTAAATAAACCTTGTTCGACAGGAAGAATTACACGATGGTTATTAATTCTTCTTGAGTTTGATTTTACCGTTGTGGTGAGACCCTGTAAAAGACATGTCATGGAAAATCATTTGTCTCACATACCCCATGGTGAAGCCCCTACTGGAATCGATGATGAATTGCCTAATACTTCCCTATTCCTAGTCAAGACCATGCCCAAATGGAGTGAGAAGATTGTGAACTTTTTAGTTAATGGTTTTTTGCCCAAAGAGCTTTGTAAGGATATAGCTCAAAAACTATTAAAGGAATGTGAACCTTATTCTCTAATTGTAGGAACTCTCTACAAGCTAGGGAAGGATGATATTTTTAGACGTTGTGCTCGTGAGGATGAGTATTTATACATACTGCAAGAAGCCCAGATGGGTATAGCCGGATGACATTTTTCAGGGGAACTAACTGCTGCTAGAAAGGTGTTGCAATCAGGCTATGGGTGTTTATTCAAGGATGCAATCACTTTTTGCAAAAGGGTGTGATGAATGGCAACGTTACAAGATCACACCACGAAAGGATAAGATGCCCTTACATAAAGTGACTCAACCATTTGAAAAATGGGGTTTAGACTTTGTAGGCCCAATTAGTCTGGCAGCTCATAACACTCAATCTCAATACATTATTGTTGCCACTGACTATGTGACAAAGTGGGCGGAAGCCAAGGCGACACGCAAGGCTAATGCAAGGCTAATGCAAGGTTAACTGCAATGTTTCTCTTTGAGAAATTTATTACATGATTTGGTTGTCCCCTTGAGATTGTGAGTGGCAATGGTACTCATTTTATAAATGATAAAAGAACTCACGACAAACTTCATGATAGCCCACCATAATGTGAAGGAATGGATCGTAGGTGTGCGAGCGAAGATGGAGAGAGAGAGAGAGAGAGAGAGAGAGAGAGAGAGAGAGAGAGTCAGAGCACGACATAGGGACGCGGGGTGGAGCTCCCAAATCTCACTGTATGAGCACAGTGTGAGGATGAGTGAGAGCTCTTTATTCTTTGTATGTATAAAGAATAAGGAGATAATGTGGGCAATCGAAACACTGGCCGACGAACACGATCGATAGTGAGGTACACCGCCTTTACCTAACATTTTTCCACTAAAGGCTGTGTACCGATAAGTGGCAAGAAGACTAGCCTACAACTAGTATATACAAGAGGTGAGAGAAGACGGCTCTCAACCTATGCCCACTGGCTCACTACAAACACGTGAGTGCATCTATAACCGCTCTAGTGTAGATGCAACATGCATACCACTAGGGCTAGAGCCACGATGACTCTCTGGATGCAGGTATCGAGTGACGACCTGCATGGCTCCACAATGCACAATGCTAGTGTCATTCATCGTACAACTGACAAATCCCACTGCAAATGCACCAGCCGCATAAGCAAGATCAATTCCCGAGACCAAAAGCTCAGACATGAGAGACCCAAAAGCCGACAAAATATGCACTATATGTGCCAACCTATCCCTGTCAATAGCCTCAGTGCCATATGCATCCTCATCAGGAACCACCTGACTATGCATCACCATGTCAGCATCATCTCCGACAAAGGCATGCCTGCTGAGAATGACTGTAAAAATAAAAAAATCAACACCACTGCAATCAGACACAGCTTTTTGAAGGGCGTTGTCGCCCTCAAACATATCATACGGATCATAGAACAATGCATCAATCTCTGGCTCAACTAATGTCACCTCAACTGATGATTGACCAAGTTGTGCATCCCTAGAGATACCATTGTCTGCGTGAACATCACCACAAGACAAATGCACAACCTGTTCTCCATGCAACACATCCGCAAAAGAGACACGCCTCGTCTCTCACTCCAAACATGGCTGCAAATACACAGAGATACTACACCGCCTCGTGTGTCAGAAATATGCAAAGGGTATACCATATCACTCTTAGCACCTCTGGCTATCACCAGTGATCCCCTATGCATCTGAAATGACTGCTCTCCAAGAAGTACACAATGTCCACTACTCTGCAACAATAGACGCACTAAAATGAGACTATGGGTGAGTCCTGGTACATAACGTACATCTTGTACAGTAAGAAATGCACCGCTAGGTAAAGACATGCATACATCTACAACACCCTCTATGTCATATGTTGAACCATCATCAAACTGCACACAACCAAGTCTCCCACTAGAGAAAGAGTAAAACAAATCATGATGTGGCATCACGTGAAAAACTACATGCTCGTCTAGTAGAAAACGCGTAGACAATGTGCTATCCCAAGACACAAAGTAGTCTGAAGGCAAGCTAGACTCAAAAGTGACATGCCCATCACATGCATATCATCTGTCCTCATAGTAGCACCATGCATATGTCTCTTCCGCTACCTCATACGCCTAAAGCAATGGCGCCTAATATGCCCATCCTGGCCGCAGTGGCGCCACAGTGGCAACATGTCAGTCACGATCGTGAGCGAGAACCGCCTTTTAACTTGAAGCGTCTCCATATCCATGCCAAAACTATGGCAAACAATGCTCAAGATCACAAGACTCTCCCACCCGAGAGTAAACCATATCTCAAGCAAAGAAGGTGAGCAAACAGTCAAGCTCACTAGCCTCTGCAATAGGCATACATATCTGGAAAAATTTCGGCAGAGTCTGCTCTGTATCTGGAGCAGAAAACTCAACAGTAAATCGCAATGGAGACAACAAAAAATGCCCAAATGGCCAATCCGAGAATGTACTTGGCCGAAATTACCTCACAAAGTCATCCACAGAGCCAAACCACTCTACAGCGCCATAAATGACATACATATGTGAGTGAAAAATTGTTGCCAAAATGTGTCAATGAATGAACAATGTGCCAAAAAACAGTAGCATACACAACCTGTGTAAAAGTGGGAGTCAAAACTCAACCATTATCAAGAGTAACAAGAATCGTACTTGTAGAGTAACACAAGCTTGTGTATGGCTGAAAAACAGGCTGCAAATCAGCCCCAAAACAGCCCCAAATTCAGCTCTCAAATAGCTGAAGAAATAGGTCATACAATTGAGCCATACAAAGGCACCTGCAAACAGGGAACAGTGGCTGAAAAACTCAGCTCACAAATGACCCTCAAACCTGCCTGTAAACATGTCAATGTGAGAGCTAAACTGATCACAAACTATGACGAGTAAACTCCAGCCACTATCCCACAAAAGCATACACAAAGCAAAAGCTCAAGACACCTGCTGTGTCAAAACTAGTATGAAAGACAAAACACTGCAAAATACGTCCTCAACTGCAAATGGCAACACCTGTGGGAGTACTAGACTCAACCTGTAGCTAGGAGTCAAAACTGGAAGCTCCAAATGACCGAGCACTCACAGTTCAAGACCAAAAATGCAGAGCAAAACACACCCGTGATGCACTACCCGAAAGGAAAAACACTGCATGCAAATCCTGAGTGCTACAAGCAATTGCAATCTTGATCTCACCAATGATGCGCATAAAACGGCTACAAAACCAGTAACCAAAGTGACTGCACGATCAAAACCATGAGCAACCAAAGCGCATCAAATTGCACTCCAAATGCATGCACCAATCTCCAAACTTTGCATACATCATTGCAAACACCTACAAATCTTGTACATAAATACCTGCTCTACTTGTGAGTACCAAAAAACATGCTCGAGGCATACATTGCCGAGCTCAAACTGCAATCACATGAGTCTCCCTGAGCATCAAACGTGTATTTGTACCTACACTCGAATACCAGTATCTAACAAAGAAGATCTCCCTCCTACAAAGACAACCTGTCCATGCAAGCTCTTGCTACCTGTGTGTGTGCCTGCTAGCACAAATCCACAATCTCAATCGTAAAGGGCTGCCCTGTAGTACACACCAGAAGATGAAAAAATGGTCAAAAATTGATGAAAAATGAAATACATAGGTTGTTGTAGAAAATTTTGTGATCAAAATTAGGTCAAATGGACACCATCATATCGTGCGGAACATGCCAAAACCCAAGAATAGAGTCCTGGGTTGCGTAGATTTGTGTCCGTATAAGCAAATTATGGCCAAAAACGTGATTTCCAAGTCCAAAAAGTGCTCCTACAAAAATCAATTTTCTGCAAACCTACTGCAGTGTGGGTTGGTTTGTAAGCACTAGAAAGCTTCTATAAGCTGTCTATATGACTGCTCACCCGTCCAAGCTCTCCAACAGCTGCTACGACCATAGCGCTACTGATCCGCGCCTGCACCGCCTCCCCGACCAAGCTCTGATACCAATTGTGAAGGAATGGATCGTAGGCATGTGTGAGTGCAACGAAGATGGAGAGAGAGAGAGAGAGAGAGAGAGAGAGAGAGAGAGAGAGAGAGAGAGAGAGAGAGAGAGAGAGAGAGAGAGAGAGCACGACAAAAGGATGTGGGGTGGAGCTCCCAAATCTCGTTGTATGAGCACAGTGTGAGAATGAGTGAGAGCTCCTTATTCTTTGTAAGTATAAAGAATAAGGAGATAAATATGGGCAGTCGGACACTGGCCGACGGACACTGGCAAAGCACAGTGATGCACACCACCTTTACCTAACACATAAGTCTACACCTTATTATCCACAAGCAAATGGCCAAGCTAAGAGCACTAACAAGACTTTAATTTCTATCTTGACCAAAACAGTGGAAGCTCATAGCACAGATTGGGATTTGAAGCTGACATCAACTCTATGGGCTTATCGTACTGCCTACAAAGTGGCTTTAATTGTACACCATTCAAGATGGTATATGGCCAAGAAGCAATCATGCCATGGGGGTTTGTAATTCCTAGTCCACAGGTAGCTTCACAAAAAGCTTGGGATAATAACCCTCTAGTTGAGAGTTTATATATCCTTGAGAGGTTAGATGAAGAAAGACAATTGGCTGTGCAAAATGCACTAGTGGAGAAAGATAGGAGAAAGAAATGGTTTGACAGTCATTTAAAGAACAAGGATATCAAGGCTGGGGATAAATTTCTTATGTATGGAGTGCGTAATAAGAAGAAAAAGTTGAAATATGTGGGAAAAGGACCGTATAGAGTATGCGAAATCACCCCACAAGGTACCATTCGTGTGGAAAATCTTGATGGAGTTGAAAGCATTGGATTCCTCAACGCGAGTAAATTTAAAAGATACTATGACCCTTTAAGCCAAGAGGAGCTACGTGCCATCCATTAAAAAAAGCAGCCAAGGCACAAGCAGAATTGAAAAAGATACAAGCTCAAGTTGAGGCTAAGGAGTGACAGCAACGTATTAGACACCAATGAGAGGCCAACCTTGGAGTTACACATGCATTTCAAGTTGAAACAGGGGATGATTTTTTGGACTCTTACACGCCTCTACGATATCCTATTGAGTTAAATAGCGCCTATGGGAAATTTCTATGTAACACCTTATTGGACACAGGTGCTAAATATAATCTTCTATCATATGGAGTGTGGTGTCAGTTAGGAAAGCCATCTCTGTCTGAGAGTACCATCCAAGTCAAGGGTATCAACAAGAAAAAAACTAATACTTTTCTTGTGCTTTCCTAATAACTCCAGCCAGCGGGGCACTTTAACGCCCGACCAATTCCCTATTTTAATTTTTGCAATTGTAATCGAATCAAATTTTTCTATCAGAGTCTTACATACATCTTCATAGCTATTGTCCCTCAAGTTGATCTGCATGGTGGTCTCCATGTGGTGCAAATAGATATAGTCATAGCCCCAATCTTGAACCATTCTATTATTGCCGCATGAATGGTCTTCTCAGAATAATATCATAGTTATTCTTGGTACAAAAATCTACTACGGCAAATGTATGCTCATACTCAATTCCACAAGAAGTAATCACTATATGCTTTAGAACTCTAATAGGTTTCTTAGTATGACCGTCAGTTAGCTATAACTTCATTCGTGTTTTTCTCATTTTTTCCAAATTCCTTTAGTGGGCTATGGCAGCACCCGCACCACTCTTTAGAGTAGATATGGTTTTTGTTCCTTCATATTCTAGAGGCAATGTAGTGTTTCCATCTTCACCTTCACAATAATCACCAACTTTGTTTATGGGGATTGGCTTACCATACTTTTTGGGTTTGTTTCAATCTTCCACTTCTTGACTTATTGTTTCAATAGGATTTTTTATTCCCATTTTTTCAAGCGATATCTCTCCACGTCTGAAGTCTAACTTTTAGCAGCTCAGCTATTGTTGGCGTACATATCACCTGTGTGGACATAAATTCTTGCAATCCTTGTTGAGAATCTATGACGGGTTTATGACCTCTTGTCTAAGATGGTAAAACCATAACATCAGATCTTCCCTCATGTGGTCCTAAGTAAGAAGGCATCTCCTTAAGGGTTTCCTCTCTACTATCCTCTTATCTTTTTGTTCTTTAGTTACCATACATGAATTGCATCTCGAAGTCCATCATACCCTTATCAAGATCGACTTCTACTATAGCTGCCAATTACCATTGATGACTGCCATCTCTAGCCTTCCTAACTACATCCCAAAATTCTTCACGCCAATCACCTTTGACTTTTGACACAATAGGAGGTATATGAATTCATCTGTTGTGTTCGCTATCACTTATTCAAGCACTCTTTCTTCACAAGTAGACACATTCCCAATTCCTTGAGGATGTTGGACCCATGGTATACTATCTTTCTCACCTCTCTTGTTTAAGATTTTTTTCTGAACCCCGTCGTCAGTTAAAATCTCAGTCTCCGTCTTCATTACTCTTGTTTGTTTCTTTAGAATCAATACATGGTTAAGATATTATCATGGCTTGGGATGACATATATGGTGGAGGTTCCATAAGTGCTTGAGCAGTCTCAATCATCTCTAACACCAACTTTTTCAACTCCGCATTAAGATAAGTCATCCAGCAATGCTCCATAGTTTGGCACTTGTCTAGTCTTGCTCCATACGCCTTTAGAATTGCTTCCAATGGCTCAAATTTTTTATTGACTAAGATTGAACCTCCTGAACTAGCATCCTTTGGCTCTATTTTTCTTGGATTGTGTTCGATTTTTGGTATTTCTTCTAGTATCACACTAGATGAAGATCTTGTCGGTTGTTGTAATTGCTCTTGAGCTTGTGATAGCTCAGTTGTAATAGCCTTTAGCTTCCTATGATACTGAACTCTAACTCTATATCTCGTAGCTTTCTTTGTTGATTTCACACTTGCGGACTTGTTAGAGTCATTGCTACTTTTCTCTCTTCCCGCTTTCTGCTTCGATTGCACTCTCGTTACAACCTTCAATGGCACCTTTCACATCAGAATCAAAACCACTTGAAGAGGGCATGACCTCTAGAATGCTCACCGTCATTTTTCCTTCCTTATTTGGGTTCTGTGGGCAATCTTGGTACAAATGTTTTTGTCCACAATCATTACATGTCACATTAGGAACATTGTTTGCAATGTTAGCTTGGTCGGTTGGGCAATTCCTAGCCAGATGGTCTCCTTGACCTTTGAAACAAAGTCCTAGGATTCTTTGTTGTCTTGGTTGATGGGCAGATGGTCTCTGAGGATATGCATTTTGTTTAGCCTCTCCTTGATTGGCTATGAACAATATTGTTACCTAACTCGATGTAAACCCTTCACTCAAAGATACGCTACCTATTCTTGACTGAGAATTACTAGAGGATGAAGCGATATTCTCATGGTCATATGACTTCATAATCACTGGTCAATTAGGGTCGTGTGCATGGTGGTACCCATAGCTTTCCTCTTCGTAATACGTGTATATTGGCACTAAAGTGTTCTTTTCTAGGTATTGGTCTGGATACATATACCTCATAACTGTCTGGTCTTCACCCGGTAGTGGCGGTTGGTGTCCCAACATCGGTCTTGGCCTTTCAACTCCTGGTTGTGGATTCATTGTTCCGAAATCATATCTTGGTGGTGGTGGTGTTGGCCTATTCTACTCATACTGAGGATTCATTGGTGGGTTAGGCTGGTATTGTAGGTTAGGCTAATAAGTCCTTTCCCTAACTTGACCCCTATTGTAGTGACATTCCTCACTGGTATGATTTGTTCGCTTATTCTCAATGGCACACCACTTATGTCTATGATATTATGGACACTGATGTGTCATCGAATGATCTCCTCCACATGACAAGCAATTTTTAATGGTGGCATTCTCTGGTTTTGGACTCCCAAAGTCTGATTCATTCTCTTCATAAGTTCATCTACAAGATGATCCATATTCACTTGCTGTTGTATCGGTGTTGTCTTCATTGTATTTGCATCACTAGCTATAGCTTGTGAGGGGTTTCTCTCATGGTGGACATCTCTCAATATATTGCTTAAATCGCAAGGTAGCCTCTCGTATTTTGTCGTTGTCTTTTTGCTTAAAGGAAAAAATTTGCAACACTATATTGTGCTTAATCCCTCACATGGAAAACTCCTCCATGAAGTCTTTTGCAATATTGCTTCTATGTTTCTATAGTCTTCCTTTTTCAAAGGATGGAACCATGTAAGGGTGGTGCCTTCCAAAGTTAGTCCAAAACCTTCAAACTGAATGTGGAAATTTGTGACATGTTCAACTCTCAAAACCTGTTTAAACAATGAAGAATGTGCATGGGATCCCCTAATCCATTATACTTCAATGCCATGCATTATGTGACTTGAGATGGATGCATGGGTTTTGGCTCATTGACATATCTCATCACTCCCGGAGCTCCTAAGATAGTATCCCCATACAATGTAGGTGCTAGTGCTCTAGGTACAACCCTCAATAGTTCTCTCGTAGTCACATCTGGCACTACTTGCTCGGTATGGTGTGGCATAGATGACCCTGTAATGGTCCTAAAGCCACCTCTATCTACAGTTCTCTTTGGATGAGTATCCTCCACTCTGGTTGTTTTATGGTAGAATCTACTCTTCGAATGCTCAATTCTTCTGTCAGCCTTGTCGGTGTTTCAACAACTCCAATTTTAGCTTTTAAAGTTCTTGCCTCTAGGCTTACACTCAAAGCACTGGGTATGGTCAATTGGTCAATCACAAGAATTCCACAAAAAGTAATGTTTCAAAAATCCTCTCTTGATACTGCTTCAAATTTGTATCCAAACTTGTCGAGAACTTGTCTAAGATCAACACACTCTAGCCTATTGAAGCAAAAACAAATACGATCTTCTCTTTTGGGATCACCTTGTATCCATGAACTTTCCTCTGTACATGTTGATATCTTCTCCTATGGATTCTCAATAGAGAGCTATACACATATCATCCGTCAAGGCATGTTTTGTTTTCACGACTCGTGGACTTGCATGAGATGTTCTAAAGATGGCAATGGCCATGATCCAGGCACTGAATCTTTTTGTTTTTTAGATACCACTCATCCAAGGTGATTTTGTTAGGTCTAGATATTCTACCACTTTATAAGCAACATTACTGCAGTCTACATATCTATCATTTGGATCATTCACATTTGGCTCTTCAATGAATTCCACTGGTGGACAATCATCAATTCCACAAACAAAGTGATTATAGGGATATGCATAGATCTTTGACCCAAACTGGTTGTCCACCACCTTCAATGGCACTCTGCTAGAACTAGCTATCTCAGGTCCTTTCTTTTGTAGATCAGAAGCCATTTTGTAGAAACCTGAAGACTCTGAAGTCGTATCAGACACGTAGTCCTCAATGATAGGTTTTAGACTCTGCTATAACTTCTCGATTGATGCTCTCATCAAACGAGACCCCATTCTCGGTATCTCTCTAACCTAGACCTTAAATTATAAAAGTTTCCAGATCTCAAAAGCATGAAATCAAAAACAAATTGAGCGTTTGCACAAACCCAGTCTATTACCTGTTAATGCTCTTTCCAAAAATTGTCAAAACGCTTTTCAACTTGTCCAAAACCCGTTGATCTCCTTTGAATCTTGTGTTCTTAAGAGTCTAGAACATGTGTGAACTATGGATACTCATAAACAATAAACATGTTAAGCCAATCCAAAAAAAAATTGTCTTTTAAGTTTTAGTTGTCGGCTCTTGAATGGTATGTTTCTAGGCAATGTTATGTTGGAAACTCCAACTCTGCTTTGTTCTTAAGGTCTTACCTCAGTTGTTTCAAGTGGTCACGATTTAAAAAAAAATCAAATCTATGTCCAACACTTTTGACTGTTTTCTCTCAGAATTACCAAAAAGCTAGTTTCAGATACTCTTGAACGAAAATGGAATTTCGAGGTCTTAAACGAGTTTTTTTTTGAAATTTTGAACTAGAGAATTGACATAAGCACCAAGCTATATTTTGATAAACAAAAATTAAGAATCGAAGTCCATATGTGGAAGTTATGGCTTTTTTTTTTTGTGAAAACTAGTATTCACTTGCAACACAAAACTACTTGTATCTTGCACTCCCAACGTCCAAATGACATCAAATTTTGATTGTGCACTTAACACACCATGTACTACAAGCACACCAAATTTGAGACCAACTGACAACCTTCACACAAAAAAAAAGAGTTTTTTTTTTCTGAGATGGTCAAAATGGTCATCAACTTTTTTTCAATTCCCTAGGTTCAATAGGGTTACTACACTCCACAGTTCATGTTTCATTCATTTTGGAGTTTTGCTTTGGTCACTAGGTCCAATTCTACATTGTTTTTAGCATGTTTTGGTACTAATATGCACACAATTTGTTGCCAATATGTTCAAATTCAAATTTGAAAAGACAAATAGAGTTGTAATCAAGAGGAGAATGGCCATCCCAAATTTCAGCTAATTCAGAGATACTTGAGAAAAAAATGCGTTTTTTTTTGCAAGGTATTGGTTTTGCAACTTTTTTCAGTTTGTTGGGTTCACTGGGTTCCCCACTCTCTATATATCTTACTTATCAATTTTGGTTCAATTTTGACCGCTTTTGAGTGTTCTAGGCCAATTTTAGCATTTTCTTGCACTTCTAACTTGGATTTGGTTTAGCCTAACGTGCACTATTCCAATTTCAATTTTTACTTGATAAGTTTGATCCTTGCATCAAGGTCCCCCTCTGGTCCAAAACTTGGCCAAAAATTCCCTCTCCAAACAAGAAGTTAGGAAAAATGCGTTTTTTTTCCTGCCTTCTGCTTTTGGCACCTCTTTGCAACTTTTCTCAATTTCAAAGTGTTTTGCCTTGTTTCAAGAGTGCACTCATCAAGTTTCACAATGTTTGGATGTCTGGTTTGAGTTTAACTCCAATTTTAGCAATTTTCTCAATCTGTGAGTTGGGATTTGACCCTACACTCACACTATGTGTTCTAACTCACGTTTGATTTGATGGCTTACTTTCTTGGGTTAAGAAGAATCTTTGTCCCAATTCTTGTCAAGTTATGACTCTTGTAGCAGAGTGTTGGAAGAAAAAAAACGCGTTTTTTCTCTACCCCTGCCCTTGAGTTCAATTTGGTTCCTGACAATTGCATGTAACTTAAGAATCTCAAACAATGTTATACACCTAGTTTTGGTCAAGTTTGATTGTCTTTTTTGCTCTTGTTGTGCTTCTTTCCGGCTCAAATATCTCTATGTGTGAGTATCCATAAATAAGCATGCAATTTCTCAGCACAAACTAGCTTCCAAGAACCCAATGAATGCATGTGCCTAAGCAAAATCCCAAGATTAGACTTTGAGAGCTACCTGAGGAAAAAAACATGTTTATTTTCCTAGGGTTGACTTGTGAACCTATTTTTCAACTTTTGACTTTACAAGTGTGCTTGAATTGGTCAGTGGATGCTCTATGCAAAATTTCACTAAAAATTTTGCAATAAAATATGAGGTTAGAAAAAAACGCGATTTTTTTCTGTTAGCAGACAAAATCATAGTTTTTTCCAGATTTCAATTTTGCACAGGTTGTTGCTATCACTTTAGGTCTAATGTGTCACAAGAAATCAAATTTGCAACAAAAATTGAACTTCTTGGGCGAATTTTCCTCTTTCTTCACTAAGAACTTGACCTCTCAAGCAACTTTTTGCTCACTCCTTTTTACTGATTTTCACACGAAGCATACGACAACAAAATTCTCAGTCAAAATGTGGAATAAAATACCCTACTCCTAAAACAAGAGAAAACAACTCCCAAAGCAACAACTTACTACAAAAACTCTGAAATTTGCATTTTTATTGCGTTTTTCCAGCTTAGTGTGAGCTTTATTGCTATAACAGCCACAGAAGCTACACATTAAGCCCTAAATCTATTCACAATACTCTATCTTTCGACTACTCTTATGGCAAGAAACTCACCACTGAAAACACAAAATCCAAGGATGCCTTAATCTCCAGTTCTATCTGACCGTATATAGCTAGTCTATTTAAGGTAACTCTGCTAGTTTTTGTATGTGTTTACACTAGTTTAGATACTGGTTCCCCGACAATGGTGCCAATGTATGAGGGGTTTCTTTACATAATCTGTCACATCTCACAATGAGACGGTCCCAAGACTTAAATGCAAATCATAGGGAACAAGTGACTCGACTATGGCATGGAGGCATGCCAAGAGGTTGTCAATCTCTTGTTTGAACGCAATATACTCCGTGGAAATAGTCTATGTAACTAATTTTCCTAAGATAACTCTGCCGGTTTTTGTATGTGTTCACACTAGTTTAGGTACTCGTTCGCAAGAAATGGCACCAATGTCTGAGGGGTCTCTTTACAACATCTGTCATATCTCACAAAAAGACGGTCCCAAGACTTAAATGTAAATCCTAGAGAACAAGTGACTCGATTAGGGCATGGAAGCATACGAAGAGGTTGTCACTCTCTTGTTTGAACGCAATACTATATGTGAAAACAGTCTATGAACTCGCTAACTATGAAAAACTTGATTTCTACCTCTACGATTTAATCACACATCTACATGCAAAATCAATAGTAAATCAACTCTGATCAACACCAAACTTGGCGGGCACAATCCTTACTAGGTCGGAAACACTTTTGGACCAACAAACCTAAAATCTGCACACTGAAAAAAATGTGTTTTTTCTAACAACAAAATTACAGGTCATCAGATCTGATGTCGGACACACATAGTAGTGCTCCTAAGCGCTGAGAATCTGATACAATCGATACAATCTCAAAACAATGCTTGGGTAGTAAGACGTGTCACTTGGAGGGTCATGGGAGTTGACGCTTGGATCTTGCAAAACGCTCCTCGAGGCTAACATGCTATTGCTCTCAGCTTTTCGATACGATAATCGTGTGGTGAGGTGCAAAAAGATGAAATTTTGACAGCAAGAGAGTGCTCACGACATACAAAGAAAACCTTATCTGCTTACTTTCGATCATAAAAGTTGATTGTTCCAAACCTTACAAAAATACCTTTTATATTTTGGCTTCGGGTCTTATGTACTATGGCTAAAACTGCTTCAAACATAAGTGACCTATCTTGGCAAATTGTCTAACTTATGATAGAACTTAGAAGCTCATAGCTCCAAATTTTGCATTAATAAAAATTGAACAAAGATCTAATCATATTTTGACAAAAAAATTACAATCACTTTTTGTTACAAGGGCTCAAAAACTTCTCGAGCATCTCCTTTTATGGAGCAGACATTTGTTGTTGGAATCTTCCAAGATTAAAGCTCGACCATCCCTGTGTGTGAGACCTACTTCCCATGTGGCTCACAATTCATTCAAACTTGTCATGGAAGCTTTTACATGCCCATGCATATGCAAGTTGTGGGGGTATCCTCCACGACCCTCCTCCCTAGAAACTAACTTATCTGATGCCATTGAGAGGACAAGAGAACTAATGCATACTCATCTCCACCCATCCACATTGTTTAATAGTTGGCTCTGAGCCCTATCCTAAGAAGCCCATGAACTCATATCCCTAGCCGGCCTTGCCCCCCCTTGTCTTGACAACATGCTACTCACTTTTCGATTTGTTGGGTGGAGAAGCGATAAAAAATCAATGCACAAAGGTGAAGGGAGCTTGGGATGCCTCAACGGAGCTGAACGTAGGGTCATGTATCACGCGTGCTCTAGGACTATGAACGGGAACCTGCCGTTCGTGGGTGGAGAGGAGCTTTTCCCGTTCAGCTCACTCGATTTACTTTTTGGGCGACCAACAACCGACCCTCTTCTCTCGTATAGGGTTAGGAAACACAGCCTGTCTTTCCTGAAATTCACAAACTCACGAGACGACGGAGGTATGTAATTTCTTCATCGCGCTCCTGTGTGTATGCGTACGCGCGCGCGCGCGCGCGCGCGAGAGAGAGAGAGAGAGAGAGAGAGAGAGAGAGAGAGAGAGAGCAGGACTGGGCTCACTTGAAACGAGAGGTATTAAAGGATTCTATGAACTTGTGCAGATTAAGCCTGTATTTCACATAGGAAATCATGGAGTACCCTGCAGAGGATACAAAGAAAAGGAAGCTAGACGAGAGCAACGGTTCTACTCCTTTACTCACTAGGGACGATGTGAGGATGCTTCTTGAACCACTCAGCAAGGAACAGCTTGTTAACTTGCTCATGAACGCGTATGCTTCTTAACCCAAATCTTGAGAAGTGATGATAGCCTACCCTGTTGTATCAGTAGATTCTATTACTATCAGCATCATAGCATGTTGTGGATTCCTCATGCGTTTGTTTGGGCATGCTTTGTGTTGTGCTTTTATATATTTGGGGCATGCTCAGGAATTCGTTCAATGCTTCGTGTTACATGTATGTAACTAAATGCGGCGCAAGCTTGCGGTGCACTTGGCTACTTACATATTTGTGCCGTCTTCTTCCTTTTTCTTATCAGAGTGTTTTAGTCATATGCTGTTTGCTCATTTGCATCTAATTGTAGCCTTCCTTTCTGTTTGATGCGTATTTCTCAATTCTGGTATTTTTTGTTTTACATGTTTTGTCCTTGTATGTATTCTGTATCAGTGATTTGGCTATGTACATGAAAGTGTTTGGTCTATTCTTACTGGGGCCAGTAATATCTGAAGCCGTCATCATCTATGCACATGTAGATATGTGTCATCGAGTCTCTTCGAATTGGAATTGCGTCTACTTTTGTGCTTGTGTAGCTCCCTATTTTATTTCCTCTTGGATTTTCTCTTTTTTCCCCCCTTCTAAGGTGGGACAACAGTCTTTTACTGGTTTTGCTCTATGTCATGCTTGTAGAGTGCACAATGTGCCCGTGACTTGATTGACTGGTCATGCTTGTGGTTGGTATAATGCAGAGGTTTACAATACCCTGCGATTGCAGATGAAATTAGGGATATTGCAAGCAAGGATCCTGCCCATCGGAAGCTGTTTGTGCGTGGGCTGTCTTGGGAGACTTCTTCAGAGACTTTGCGTGATGTGAGTGCATGGATTGCTTGCTTGCCTGTCAGGCTTGTTGATATTGATGTGTTCAGTTGAGCTTTTTGCAGTGCTGCCTTCGAATTGACTGCTTGTTTGTACTTGGCCGCGGTGGACATGCTGCTTGTTTGTGACAAGACCCATTCCTAGGGCATGAGATTTGGATGGGGATGAAAGTTCGCGGTTAAGGCGCCAATATACTAACAGGGCCATGTGGTTGTGTCTTATGGCGTATGGTTTCTTACTAATCTTTGTGTTTGACATCAGGTCTTTGAGCAGTTTGGAGAAATTGAAGAGGGTGCAGTTATCGTTGATAAAGCTACTGGAAAGTCTCGTGGTTTTGGCTTCATCACGTATAAGCACATGGACTCTGCTCAAAGGGCGCTGAAAGAGCCAAGCAAGACGGTTGATGTATGTTTTGCATGGAGGAAGTGGAGAGGCTTTCTTGATTGTCTGTTTTTCATGCTCCAGGAGAGGGCTCCTTGATGTGTGTGATTTTTATGTTCCAGGGGAGGATTACCGTATGTAATTTAGCGGTGTCGGGTACATATGCTCCTGTGGGTGTTGGTGACCAGGCGCACAGGAAGCTTTTCATTGGTGGCCTATCATATGACACTACGACAGAGACATTAATCAATATATTTTCACAGTATGGGGAGATTGAGGAGGGATCTGTAGCTTATGACAAGGCTACAAATAAGTCACGGTATGCATCGAACTCTAATTAACGCAGCGACAGACGAAGATCCGTTTGGTGTATTATTGAGTCTTTGTTGTCTACAGAGGTTTTGCCTTCATGACATACAAAACTGTAGAAGCTGCTCGAAGGGCTCTTGCTGATCCCAACAAGAATATAGAGGCATGTCTTCTGTTTATCACTAACTTAGGTCATTTTGTAGTCGTTTCGATTTAGTTTGGCTGACTTGTGTGTCTTGTGATAGGGTCGTAATGTTGTGATCAAGCTTGCAATGGATGGAATGAAGGATAAACCGCAAGTGCAGATGGTGAATCCTCAGGGTACACTTCTTTCTCCTATGCAGCCTGGGTATGCTGTGAATCCCAATATCGCACCTTATCCAAGAGCGCAGCTTCAAGCAGCAGCAGGGCCTCTAGGGGCTTATCCTGCCAGCCTGGCTACTGCTTATTCAGGTCAACCGCCATATGCTAATGCCCAGTATGGAGCTGGTGGGGCAGCTGGGCAGTTCGGCTCTGTCGCCTATTCACAGTATGGAGGTGGTTATGCAAACTCACAAGCAGTGCAGGCCGGCTTGCCCACCGGTCCAACCCTTGGCAGTGTTCTACCTGGATTTTACTCTGCCGCACCTTAGGCTTTCTTAAGATCACATTTTTCTAACCTCTTGGTACAGTCTTGGTTTGTGCCTGTACGTGTTGTATTGGCCTCTGAAGGTGTTACGCCTGTTTATGACAAACAAATGGCATGCAGAATGCAGAGAACTGGTTGCAGCTTTGATAAGTCGTGATTTCCCTTGAGGAAATAACTGAGTTGAGGGAAGCATTATAACACGTTGTCATGAGGCTATTCAATCTATTTGGGGTGGTGGCAACTTTAATATGCGTCGCTACAAAGCTTTTCAAACTCACACTTTTGCAATTATGTTTCTGTTTTTCTTTTGCATCTGCAAAAAGCTCTTGTGAGTGTTGGTTTTTAAAGTAAGCTAATATCAAAATGTTGCAGGGTTGTGCATTGGCTATTTTGACTGTTCTTTCTAATTTGGCTGGGTAGCTCTCGTCTTTGTGTAAGGTTGAACAGAATTGTGATAAATTTTATTGGCCGGGTAGGTAGGGTAAGGTGCAACGGCACAAGATCTGCGATAATATCGGCTTTTCTTTAATAGTAGAAAAGGGTTATTATATCGTCTAGGAAGTATTGAGTATGGCTGTACAAATCCGAAAGGGGGTGCGAACCAGTGTTGATGAGTATGGCACTGAGTGCGATGAAATGGATGAGGTCCCTATGGTCAGATGATCGGCTGCTGCTAGTTTCATTGACAAAGATGTATAAATGTAGCCATGGATGATCGCAGCATGAGGTAGGTGGTGGTTTCGTTGACAAGCGATGGTGGCATTTGTCTAAAATGTGCAGTAAAGCAGCTATGGGAATTGAAATTCCTCAATCAACACATGCTCAATGTGGGTTGGCTTGTACTCCCTTCCATGGTCATGGTTGTTTTAAGGGAGTACATCCACATGAAAGGCTGCCTAGGGGGTGTATTTGTTCAAAGGGCTGATGAGTGGGGATGACTCCATAAGAGTAGTCTTTGGAGTACTGTTGAGTAGAATGTGTATTGGTCCTTGGAGTGTTGTTGGCTGTATTGTTTATTGAAAAATGCAAGTATTACCTTTGCATTTGAATGTTTGATTCCACTTTTTTCTTAATGTGCGACTTGTGTTCATCATGGCATTTTGGGGTCACATTGGATGAATATATCCTGCTATATTGGAGTGCTTGCAACATTATGAACAGTATTATAAACGTTTTTTTGATGCCCTTTTGAAGCTGTATTTCCCTCTGGTACGTGAGAAGGAAAGCATTTTCGCACACCCGAACATGCAATACGGTGGGCTATTATTGAAGTAATTTGGTGCATACCAACACGAACATGCAATACGGTGGGCTACTATTATTAAAGTAGTTTGGTGCATCTCAGTGTTGGTACATCAATAGCTGTTTGTCATTACAGTTGATGAAGGATTGGAAATGGTCTTTGGATGATTTCATTTCAAGAACTTTTATCTGGATCACGATGAGACTTGAAAGGCTTTGTGCAGTACGAAGTCTTCTTGTGAAAATAGCATATTATAGATAAAAGAGATGTTAAGTCCATCTCAAAAATTTAATGTTTTATCTTGCATGCTTTATATCCTTTGCTTCAACTAGTTATTGGACAAGGCCTTGCATAAACATACTGCACACAAACTCAATCTTCTACTTTCTATATGTTTAGCACAAAGCATTACTTTAGAAAGGCATTCTTGAAGTGTAGCTAGATTCTTGTATTCTATAAATGCATTGGGATTGGGATGGGATGGCCTTACAGGTGAGGCATCCCTAGTTGGGACATGTTTGCCCCACGAATTTTGCTTGTTAAGAGTCTGTTTGGTGAGGGTTGTGATTGGGTTGCCATTGCTGAAATGATTTAAGTTGGATTTAACTTTCCATGCTCCCAATGATGTAACTAACATAGTCCCCAAAGAGTTGGTCTAACGGTAAGGCTTTGGCCTCTCAACCTATGGGTTGTGGGTTCAAAGCCCTTGTTGGGTCACACTCTAGAGGGACACCTTGGGCTCACATGGTGTTCACATTGCTAGGGCTCTTGCCCCTAGACACTCGAGTGCATCCTCCTCGGGTGACCCACCCGAGGAGGAGGGTCCTAGCTGGTTGCTACGAGTTCTCTCCGTCGTTCCTAGCATGTGGTGCATCAATTATGTGGCCATGGTGATGCCTACGCGTGGCTCTTGCCCGATGGTACGCGGCCCTTGCCCGACCATGTAACATGGCTAATATTTGGAAGGGATAAGCACCTCCCCCTGTGGGCCCTATGGTGTGTTGAAAAAAAAAAAGGATGTAACTAACAGAACTTGGTTTGAACTCATCGTCCCTTAAAAGGTTTGAAAGGCTTGTGAGAAGAAATTAACTCACAAATCAAACTTGTTTAGTACCAACAGTAGTTTTTTTAGCACTTTTGCCTTAATTATTTGCAAAATGGATTTTTTTAATTGAAAATAAATCACTCTAGATTGCACACCTACCTTTCACATAAGCACTAATATTCAAGCAATTGACGAGTTGTGTTTTGATTACATTCTAAATTGAAAGCAAAAGAGGCATTTTACAATTGTGGTAATACAATGATGGATTAAAGATATAACATGATCTAATATGCTTGACAAGTAAAATGGTGTAGTATGTATGTAATACACAAACTAATTGGACGTTTAATATGCTTGACATAGAGATTAGCTACTAGAAGTCTATTTGACCTTATAATATCATATGTGAGATGTCAAAAGTATGTCTTAACACATTTCAAAAAAGAGAAGAATGAAGAATTTTTGGTGATGCGACGCGAGGCGCTCGAAGCAGAGGTGAAATTGGGTGATGGAATAGGCTGCAGCTTGTGTAGGCTTCTCGTGGGCAATGGAGGGATGCAACAGGGTGAACATGCGAGGAAGGGCGCCTCGATCATCGAAATTGACTAAAAAGGGCACAACATAGATTGTTTCATGTGTTTTTTAAGATTAGGGATTACACTCTGCAGCACCATCACTTGAGTTCAAGGTTTTCCACCACAATTTGTGCGTGTTCGAATATGATCTTTCCATTTTAGAGGAAGAGAGTGAGTTCTAAGGGTGGTTGTAAGGAATCTCCTCAAATATGAATAAAATAAAAGTGGAACTAGTATGTGATACAATCAAAAGTAGGTAATCCATAGCATTCATATATTATGTGCATTCTTTTCCTAAATATTGTGCATAGTTTGCCTTAAAAAGCACAAGAAATCATGTAGATCTTGTGAACATCTCGAAGGGAAGCAATACACACGCACAGAGAGCAAAAGAGTGAACACATAGAGGCTGGGATGGTAACTTCTAGCAAAGATAGATGCAGAGCTCCTTATTCACAATGGTGTATAGCCATAATGTGTAACTAGTGGGCGATCTGACAGACCTATGGACATAATGGCCCTTTAATGCAACAATCTCTCAAAGCCTTTATGCACGTTCTGGATATATATAGAAGGTACGCAGGGTCAAAATCTCTACCCAATGCTCGATAGTGCGCAAACATCTTGGAAAGTAGACCTTTGATTAGTAGATCTTGCTTGGTGGGCGTTACTATAGAACATCTATAGAATATAATAGGACATACGTAGATTGTCATCAAACATCTATCACTAAAGTAAATAAGTACAAAGTGATGATTGGTTACCTCTACAGCTGTCTGTAAAATCGTCCAATTTCATGGCTTTCTCTACAATTTTTTGAGCAATGAGACCATGGCACTACTCTTTGTTGTACGTGTGCTAATAGATTTTGGAGCGCATTTGATTATGTACTTAGTTGGTCGTAATTGTTGTCGCCTCAATTTTTGTTGTGGAACACGAGTAGATAAGTAGAACCACTTGATAGGTAACAACAATAGCTCACCTTGAGTTGATGAAGTTGCCGCCCATAGAGTTGACTAGACAACGAAGGGCTACTAAAGGGGGTGATTGAATCGAGCAAAGGGTTGCAACTCAATCATTTTGCTTGAACCCTACTCCTTAACCCACTTTGGCAGTTGTTTGCAGATTGCCTTCAACCTAGTAATATTGGCCATTTAGTCTCTAGATTGGGGACCTATCATACTGCAAATCAAGCATACTCAATTTTTCTTTTTTCAGAGAGAGAGAGAGAGAGAGAGAGAGAGAGAGAGAGAGAGAAGTATCGTCTTGGATGTCGATCTTGTAAAACATGTATGAGGAGAAAATGTTATCCTCGTTCTAAAGATTGGTTCTGTAGAGGAGAACGTTGGGCTAAAATGAATTACAAACAAGGACATATGTAGATTGACATCAATCACCTAGGACTAAAGTAAACATATACAACGTGCATTGAGTAGTACTCCAATACATAAGTTGAATTGCTCAACTATGAGGAAAAAAAGAGTGTATCTATTTGATATATAGATATGATGATCGAGATTGAGCGTATACTAGTGTTAAAAATATGTAGAGTTAACACTGTGGTCTCTCCAAAAATTATAGCAAACGAAAGCCATGTCCTGCCCCGTAGCATTTATGTGTTACGCCAAGCAAACATATAGGCATAGGGAATTGGATGTAGATAACAGACCTTGCAGTATTGTCGAGTTGGAGTAGTGGTTGCATCTTGATCCTCTCGCTATGCTTTAGAGGACACAACACATGCTTGAGGCGTTTATTATCCGGGATGGCGTCTTTTGCAACATATAGATTGAGAGCGAGATATGACCAACATGGCAGTTGGGGAAGATGCTTAATAATGCTTCAATCAAAATGTGCTCGGCTAAGTTTTGGTTGATATATGCTCAACTATGCTTTGGTGGTTAAAAATGCCAAGTGTGGTGAGCTTCAAAGAAAATAAAAATGCTAAAGAAGCTTCTTATTTTTGGGATGTTGGTTGTTGGAGCTTTGATTGCGGTATAACTCTCACATGGAAGCTGGATGCGAAGGAAAGGTCTTTTCTTCAATGTGTTTATCCAAGCTTGCACCTTGAAAGCGACGTCCTCTCATAAGGCCATGTGAATGCATACTTGATCCATGACGCTTAAAATAAAATAAGCTTAAGCTATTTTATTAGAAAGAGTAGCTGAAAATAAAAGCAAGCGTTGCAGGGAGTCGTCGTTGTCAGAGGGAGAACATCGCTTGGAGAAGGCAACATGCAGAAGATTGGATTGCCCACTAGCATTGAGGAGAGAAGCAGAGCGGTGGGTACTGCTTGGAGGCTCCGACGAGCGGGAACAGATTACAGTGGCAACCATCGTCGAGCATAGGAGCATCAATGTGAGCAGAGCGCTTGTAACAAACTTGGACACCCCAAGTCTACGCGACACAGCAAAGATTCACTTTAAAACAGTCCACAAAAGTCGACACGGCCCGACGTAGTTCCGTGCGAGGGGGAATTTGATAGGAACTAAGCTATCGGGTCTCTCTCTCTCTCTCTCTCGCCTGCTGCACACCATGCTGTACCCGCCATAACTGTGCTCATCACTTGTGAACACAAAGGAAACACAATGGTGCAACAACGCAGCGAGGAGAATATGTGGCTCGCAACAGGCCGTTTATGCCGAATTTGCAGTGCTTTTTGATATGCAAGCTTGTCGTTTCACGGTACGGTTTGGACACAAGGCGTTAATACTGCAACTCGGAGCCCTTTGAGATGCTCTCCTGTCTTTGGAAAGTTGATATCTTTTCAATCTGCTATTAACAAGCACCAAACACCGAATGCCGAGCCGAGGTTACCCGAGGGTGAGAATACCCACTTGACAGGGTAAAGTGGTGGCCACTATTTCTAGTTGTTGGGTTTACAAACCTAAGAGGTGTCTAGCTCGCAGGAACACTACTTATCACATGCAGGCAGGTTTAGTTAAAGATTAAGTTTGCATGGCTACAATATATATGTAAGGCTTCCTTTTGTGAGAATTAATACAAGAGAAAAGAATAACGTTTAATTTTTGGTTTTGCTACTATGGTGTCGAATTCTCTCTCTCTTTCGTTCTCTGCTGCTTGCCATCTCCTAGCCATGGATTGCTATCACTATCATCCGCCATAGGCTTCCTATCACCCGCCACAGAGAAAAGATGAACAAGCTTTTGGTATCATTCTAACTTCCTTAGAAGACGACTTTATTCATTATTTGGATGATGTTGATTCTTCAAGTGCTGCCTGGATAGAGTTAGATAAGCTCTAAATACCAAGTGATGAGCACAACTATGGCGGGTACAACATGGTGTGCAGCAGACGAGGAAGAGAGAGAGAGAGAGAGACCCGATAGCTTTAAAAAAAAGTACACGCTATGCTTAATTACTGTGTAAACATCCTAACATATAAACCAATGTTTTCCATGCAAACTTAACTTGCAACTGGGCTACTGACTGCATGTTATAAGGGACTGTGCCCATAGGCTAAGACACCACTAAACCCGGGCTTGCATACCCAACAGTATTGGCCCCAAAGACTGGCGCCCCTTTTGGTATTTCTTTTTATATTAATATGTGTGCAAAGTACAAGGGAGTCTGCGGGAACTCACACTCAGACTCTGTGTCCAGATGCTCTGAGTAATGAGGGCCCAACAAACATATTTGTTCTTACAAGGGATGCCCAAAAGCAGAGCCCCAAAATCTCAAACTCAAAAGCATAATGGCCAAAAGCTAGCTAGCATAATTTGCGGGGATCCATATGGACTACCACATCATCAAATCAACGCATTTTACGAAAAATTGCAACGTTAGCAGTCATCGCAATTTGCGGGGGTCTGTACAATCTACCACGTGTCAATCAGTCAGTGCGTTTTTCGGGCTGCTGCCATGTCAGCAGTGTGTGTGTGTGTGTGTGTGTGTGTGTGTATATGGGGGCCTGCCACGTCACTAGTTTGTGACATACCCTCTTCTTAAAAGAATTGTAATTGCCCTTGATTAGGCCTGCAAAACAGACAGAGGCCATAACTGTCTTAGTAGACATTGACTGTTAGTACCGACGCACTAGACACAACACATCTAGCACTTGTACAATTGAATGTCACATCACCGAAAATCACACAACACATCACTTGACATAACCGACGCACTAGACACAACACATCTAGCACTTGTACAAATTGAATGTCACATCACCGGACATCACACAACACATCACTTGACATAACAAGACATCACATGACAAATCACATACAAATTCATTCCAAATCTCAGACCATGATTAATCGGCAACGTATTTAGTAATCGCATCTAGATCCATTTGGGACCTCACAGATGCCCGATTGACTAATCCTTATTGCAATCATGTCTATAGAGATTTAGGAGATCGAAATGCTACTCAAACAAGTTAAGTACAAAGCAATCATTTTCATTTTTGGGAATGTCAGTTCATATAGTCATACAACAGAATACTGGCAGCCCATCAGTATCCCTGAAACCCAAAGGGGGACATTAGCGACTCTATTCAAAATCGGGGTAATCCTTTGACAAAGGAGCAGAGTGACTCCCCTCTTGTGCAAATCCGCTGCACTAGATTCATCCATGCTGAAATCGAGGTTTTATTGGAGCAGACTATGCTAAATCGAATGCTTCAAGGTAAAGTTCCAAAATTTGAGGAGTATCTACTAGGTTCTCCTCCTCCATCCACTTCGCATCCAATGCATGATAGTTCTTGAACTTAACCAAGAACCGCCTAATCACTTTACCTTTAATCTTTCTGTCCTTGTGTGCCAATATCTGTTATGGAACGAGTATCTCCTTGCTTTCCTCCACTTCGGGTTGCTCATCTGGCTCCCCATCATCGGGGACATCGCCTTTAAAAGGCTTCAATGACTCACATGAAAAGCATTGTGAATCTTCCAAGTATTGGGCAGCTTCAATGGCTCACATGAAAAGCATTGTGAATCTTCCAAGTATTGGGCAGCTTCAGTCTAAAGGAGACATCATTTATCTTTTACTTTATTTGGAAAGGGCCATAATACCTCATGCTAAGATTTGGAAAAAGCCGCTCTTTCCCTTTTTATTTCTTAAGTGTGCCTTCAGAGCACCTTCAATGATCTCAAATGGCGCCTTCCCCGTCAAAGAGTGGATCGTGCTATTGTAGGAAAATTCCACCAATGGCAATTTTTTTTTCCATTGAGTCCTCTGATAAGAAATGTAAGACTTCAATAAATCCAGTATGACTGAATTTGCAATGTTAGATTGCCCATTTGTCCTGCGGATGCAATGATGACGAGAACCACAACCGTGTGCCAATGTTCTTCCAAATAGCCTTCCAAAACAAACTAGTGAATCGGGGATCTCTGCCAGAAACTATTGTCTCATGCATGCCATGTAATCTGAAAATCTGTGCAATGAACAGTGTCGCTAAATGATCCGGCTTGACTGTTTTCTTCACTGGAATGAAGTGAGCTTGCTTGCTAAATCTGTCGATGACAGTCCAAATTCCATCATGCCCACTCCGTGTCTTTGGGTGATCAAAAACGAAATCCATAGCAATACTTTCCCAGGGGCGCGTGGGAATTGGTAAAGGCTGTAACAATCCCTGTGCTTTATGCCTATCAAACTTGACCTTTTGGCATACCAAGAAACTGCGTACAAAGTCGTCCACATCCTTCTTGAGTCTCGACCAAAAGAAGTAACGCTCCACACCTTTCAAGGTGATGTCGATGCGTGGTAACCCGTAAAAGGTAGACAATGGCAAAACTATGACAAATGTTAGCCCATCGCATCTACTTTTCTGAAAGCTGCTTCTGTGACAATAAGTAGTTGAAGCTTTTGAGTTTGAGATTTTGGGGCTCTGCTTTTGGGCATCCCTTGTAAGAATAAATATGTCTGCTAGGCCCTCATTACTCAGAGCATTTGGACGCAGAGTCTGAGTGTGAGTTCTCGCAGACTCCCTTGTACTTTGCACACAGATTAATATAAAAAGAAATACTGAAAGGGACGCCAGTCTTTGGGGCCAATACCTCTTGGCACGGAACTACGCCGGGTTGTGTCGACTTTTGTGAACCGTTTTAAATTGAATCTCTGCTGTGTCGCGGTAAAATCTAGACTTGGGGTGTCCAAGTTTGTTACACTCGTATTAAAGCACTATAAAAAACTTGGACACCCCATGTCTAGATTCACTTTTGTAAACCGTTTTAAAGTGAATCTCTGCTGTGTCGCAGTATTAGAGCACTGTAACAAACTTGGACACCCCACATCTAGATTCTACCGCGACACAACATAGATTCACTTTAAAACGGTTTACAAAAGTTGACATGGCCCGACGTAGTTCCGTGCCAAGAGGTATTGGCCCCAAAGACTGGTGCCCCTTTCGGTATTTCTTTTTATATTAATCTGTGTGCAAAGTACAAGGGAGTCTGCGGGAACTCACACTCAGACTCTACGTCCAGATGCTCTGAGTAATGAGGGCCCAATAGACATATTTATTCTTACAAGGGAGGCCCAAAAGCAGAGCCCCAAAATCTCAAACTCAAAAGCTTCAACTCAAAAGTATAATGCCCAAAAGCTGGCAGCATAATTTGCGGAGATCCGTACAGACTGCCACATCATCAGGTCAACGTGTTTTATGAAAAACTACCACCTCAACAGTCAACACAATAAGCGAGGGTCCGTGCAGTCTGCCACAAGTCAATCTACCAGTGAGTTTTTTGAGCCGCTGCCACGTCAGCAATGTGTGTGTGTGTGTGTGTGTGTGTGTGTGTGTATCCGAGGACCTGCCACATCATTAGTTTGTGATAGCGATGCCAGTGAGTGGATTCCAGGAGACGGAGTGCACAATCAAGGCCAGCATATGAGAGCGCTGTTGACGGGAAGCAAGGACTACGTTTCTCCCCTATTTAACTGTGAGTCATCTTTTCCAGTGCTACAATCCTTTACTGGCTCCAACTCTTGTCCTCTTTCAATTGTCCCATGCTGCTTGCTTCAATCTGCTATATCTGCTACAAGTTGCTTGTCGTCCTTTATAGCTAGTCCCTGGCCTCGTCCTTCCCCTATTGCTTCTGCCAGCACCTCGGCCTCAACTTGATGCTACCCCACTTTGCTCGATTCCCCTTGTTATTCGTTGCTGCCTCCTTTATTTAGCTGCACCCTCCATATTCTTAGCTGCGTCACAAATTTTTTACTTTTTTTTTCATTGCGCTGCTTTAATTTTGTGATGCCATGTGGCCGTTTCTGAAATCAAGGACTAGCAAAAGGACCATTGGCTCACCAAGTAAACACAAGCCTTACAGAACCTTTGATGAAGAATCGTGAAACAAATTCTAACTAAGACTTCGTAGCAAAAGCATGACTTGCATGCCAGTGCATGCGAGAAAAGTTGCCCTCAATGAGCTTCCAGCCCATAGATGATGAAGTTCAAAATGGGGACTCTCACATGCTCATCTCCACCCATCTGTATCCCTTTATAGAATCCTAGTCCTCCTTAGGGAACCCCTTGATCACATGCTTAGCCAACCTTGCCAAGGCATCGCCCCCCTATCCTACCCTTGTCTTAACAGAGCACCTTCTAAGGCCTAGGGCTCAAAAAACCATACTCTCCTCCTAGCCTCATGCCTCTTTATAGGCAACCCTCGAGCTTGGTTTTATACTAAGCTGACCCTTTGCCTTACATTACTTCCCTCTTGGTGAAGTGTTTTTGTCCTCAAAAACAAAAGTGGAAAATTCCTTCTTAAGAACAATAATGTTTTCCCAAGCGCCTTTTTCAGGTTGGTCTTTCCACTTGACTAATGCTTGATAATGCCCCGACAATGCACACGATGATAAGTACGTAAATCATGATAGTTTAAAATGCGTCCGAGTTCATACGGCTGGGTTGGAGGTCTTTTCATGTGACTAATGCTTGACGATGCACATGATGATGAGTACGTAAATCATGATAGTCTAAAATGTGCTCAGGTTTATACGGTTGGGTTGGAGGTTCAATAAAATCAACCAAAATCTGTTGGTCAATGACATTGTCAGCCCGATGCAGTCGTTTAAGTAAATGATTTACATGGAAAACCATATGAATATGAGAGTGTGTAGGTAAAAAGAGTTTGTAAGACATATCTCCAACTCGATTGAGTATCTTCAAAGGCTGACAATATCTTGGAGATAATTTAGGTGTTGGCCCAGTTTTCAGGCTTTTTGAATGTTCTAGCACACGTAAAAATACCTCTTTCCCTTCCGTGAAGGTTACTTGTCAACATTTCTCATCACCGTGATTTTTGTATCTATCTTGGGCTTGTCGAACATTTTGATGATCAAGTTTCAGCATATCCTTATGATCTTGGAGAAAATCCTTGATAGATCTGTTGAAGTTTCTCAGTTGCCAATCCCACCATAAGTGGTGATCTAGGTTGAAAACCATACATAAGCATGAAAATACTAAATCCAGTCGCCACATGCTTTGCACTGTTATCAGCAAACTCTAGAATAGAGAGATAATCTTTCCAGCCAGATTGATTTTTGCTAATGTATGCTCTTAGCATATCCTCTAGCACCTCATTAACACGTCCAGTCTGACTATCCATTTGTGGATGATCTGCAGTACTGATGTTGAGTTGTGTGCCCAATTATTAAAACATAGGTCTCCAAAAATGTTAAACTTGGGATCACGATCTCTCACGATATTACAGGGCAATATGTATAGTCTATATAGATTGTCAAAAAATTACTTTTCTAATCTTGAGTCTTAATCGCGGACTTGGTTAGAATAAATTTGCATAGTTTAGTCAACCGATCTACTACCACCCATATCAAGTCACGATCTTGTACAATGGTTGGTAAATCCATAATAAAATCCATAGAGATACTCTCTCATTTATCATTGGAAATCTCCAAAGGATGTAAGAGACCTCCTACTTTCAAGAGCTCTATTTTATTATTTGACATTTTTGGTAATGTAAGACATAATCTTGAACATACCCGTATAAACCTGGCCAATAAAATTATCGTCATATGAGAGCATAATTTTTCTTTATGCCTGGGTGCTCTACTCTAGGACTATCACGATATTTATAAAGAATTTGGAGCCAAATGTCTACGTTTGTCGATACACAATGATAGGTTAGTTGATGCGGAAGCGTACTCATCAATGATTAGCGTCAGGCTATGCAGGGTGAAGCCTTAGCTTAACCATGGTGTTAGGGTTAGGGTTAGGGTTAGGGTTAGGGTTAGGGTTAGGGTTAGGTTTAGAGAGATGATGATTATGGTTAGGTTATGCCAATAGAAAAAGGAAGGAGAGAGAGAGAGAGAGAGAGAGAGAGAGAGAGAGAGAGAGAGAGAGAGAGAGAGTAGACACAATGATAATGCTCAAAGTGCAATGATTTATTAGAAAATAGCCTCTAAATAGGCTTAATGCTTTGGATGGAGAGGTTGTATCATTTTGCTACTGGACCATGTCATCAATTTTCTCTTCCTATGTGGATAGAGGGCTTTCTCACATGGTGCCACAAGTTGCGCTTACCCTAACAATCACCCCCTTAAGCCAAACTTGCGATTTTACAAAAACTTCATATGTTTTGGTTCAAATGGCTGACACATAGGTTTCACACAGATAAGGGTATTGTTGCATATAACACAAAAGGTATTGCACTCACACAAACTGTCTCCCCTCAAAAAAAAAAAATTCCTCCCACAGACATAAAGGGTGTAGGCACACAAACATTAGGGCATAGGCATACACACACAAGCCTTCCTTGGCACAAAAGGGTAAGCACACAAGTCTCCCAATCACAAGGGTAGACACACAAAGATTCCCTATCACAAATGATGGGTGACACTCAACTGAGTGCACACAAATTCACGAGGTTATTCTTGTTTGTAGTTTGGAGGAATTTCTCCCCCATACAAATCTGCAACAACAGGTTGTCTGTTTGTTGTCGTTACCATATCTTGATGTTGTTGTTGTTGTAGCTTCCTCTTCATATTGTTGTCATTTTCATTTGTTGTCATCTTCATTTGCATGTCATTGGTACGATTTGAAAATGCAACCTTCTTGGCCAATGGTGTAAAACACACATACATAGCAAGTGTAGTGCTCATCATGTGCGGGAAGGTCTTACCATTCCTTTTGATGACAGTGTCTGATCCCGTGCTCATTGTGCTTTTGTACATAAGTAGTGCATACTTTTCAACAATGGTGCACATTGGGTGTGTAGTGTCTTTATACACGTGTTGCATACATTCCTCTCATAACATTCATTGCCATCAAGGTGTTCTTGAAGCTCGTGGTCTTAGAGGAGCTTCAGCCCGTGGGAAGAGGCTTTGGAGGGCTTTGGTGTGAAGGGGGCCTTTGGGCATGGCTCGTGGGAAATGGGGACCAATACTCTTGAGGCAAAGGGTAATAAAAAACTCTTTGGGCACACTGGCCATGGGACGGGGGGACCCTCTAAGGGCGGACTTGAACTGTTCTTAAAAAAATTCACCAGCTGGGTGAGGTCCATGATCGAATGGGAACCAAACGAGAAGCAACGAACTAATGTCACTCTCGCTAGGTTGTGGTCTATGCACAGTGAGCTGCCGAGATCATAGTGCAGAGAACTGATCGGTTGGCACAAACCCACCTGAGGCTATGAAATCCAATTGAGCGTTTTGTTTGAAATCCACCCACTCAATTAGGGTAGGCCCTTGTGGCCTTTGACTTTGAACTCTCCTAAAAGAGAGTTTTCCCACAAGCAGAAGGGTTTAGGGTTCACCAAAAAGGTTATTTGAGCATTCACACACACACACACACACACACACACACACACACACACACACACACACACACACACACTTTCTATGTCTACTGACTGTAGAAAAAGAGAGTTTAAGCAAAATATTGCCAAGCCAATTGGAGACGCTAATGCCCACCAATTTCAATGATTTAGGGCTCTATGGAAGCTCTCAAGAAATGTATCGCACACACATAGGTTCCTTCAAGTGATAGTGACTTTAATGAAAGATATGATGCACTTAAACAAGATGAAAATGTGCACAATAAAACGAAGAAAATTGTACACATACAATGCAATAATGTGAATCCAAATGTAATGCAACGAAAACTATGCTAATTTTGCGAGTTCCTCCTCACCTAATCACCAAAAGTGGTGAATAGGGATTGGGATTATTAAGAGAGTTAATGCAAATAGAGATTAATTGAGCAATAGGCCTAGGTACAAAACCGTCGACTCTAATACCACTTCATGCGTTAGTTGATGTGGAAGTGTACTCCTTAATCACCATTGATTAAGAGGGTGAAGCCTTAGCTTAGTCATGGTGTTAAAGTTAGGGTTAGAGTGATGATGATTAGGGTTAGGTTATGCCAAGAGCAAGAGCATAAACAGAGAGAGAGAGAGTATAGACACAATGATAATGCTCAAAGTGCAATGTTTCATTGGAAAATAGTCTCTCAAATAGGCTTGCTTTACAATCATTGGCTAGAGAGGTTGTATCCTCTTGCTATTGGATCATGTCATCATTTATCTCTTCCTAGGTGGCTACAAGGATTTTCCACATGGTGCCACAAGTTGGGATTATCCTAACACACAAACTCTCCCCTTGTGGAGTAGGTACCCATCATCTATGGACAAATTCTTCCATCTTTACAGCTCATCACTCAAAAGAGGAGGAGAACTGGCCGTGGAGGAGATAGACACATTGTAAGCATTGGGGAGTAAGAAGGATCCCTCATTTTGACATGACTCCACACCTTAGAGTAAGTTTCATCATGCTCATATTTGCCATTTAAAGATTCCAAAAACTCACTTTAAAGCTCTGTAAAGAGAAGAGAGTCGATCTTAGACATACAAATAAGAGCATCAGATACCACATTGTATCATCCTTCACGATATTGGTGCTTTGCATCATAATCCTGAAGAATCTCTGTCCACTTGGCCTTTTGACCCTTCAAATCAGTTTGTTGTGTAAAACATTTTATAATCTCATGGTCAAACACAATCTCAAATTGTGCCCCATACAAATAATGTCGCCATGTTTTCAAAGCAGACACTATTGCATAGAGTTCTCTTTCATAAGCACAGTAATTTGTTATGCAGAATCAAGTTTCTTGCTTTAAAGGCCTTCCATTTTGTAGAAGCATTGCTCCAATAACACAATTACTAGCATCTATTTCTAGCACAAACAGTTTCATAAGGTCTACATTAGCTAAAATAGGACCTATAGCTAATACAACCTTGAGATCATCGAATCAATGCAATTGAGCTTCTCCCACTAAAAGATTTTTCCCTTGGGTTTTGTTGGCCCGTCATATGAACATCAGTACAAGCATAGTTTTTAATGAACCATCGATAAAGCCTGCAAATTCGAAGAAAATATGAAGCTCTTCTAGATTTAATACACTTTGGATTTATCCATATGAAGACCGGAAATCAAAATTAATTGCCCCAAATATTGAATCTCATCTTTGAAAAAATTACTTGGATTACTTGGCATATAACTTTTTTTGCCGTAGTAATTCAAACACTTGCTTTAGATGCTTGTAAGTGTAAAAGCACTATACACTAAGATGTCATCAAGGAAAACGATAACAAACTTGCCCATATATGGTTTCAAGACACTATCCATAAGCATCATGAACGTAGCTGGCACATTGGTCAACTCGAAGGGCATAACCAAAAACTCATTGTGTCCAAACCTTGTTTGGAAAGCAGTTTTGGGTATGTCAGCAAGTCTGATGCGTACTTGATGATACCCAAACCACAAATCTATCTTTGTAAAGATACAAGCATGGGTGAGTTTATCAAATAGCTCATCCACTTGAGTCAACATATACTTGTTCTTAATAATAACCACGTTCATGCCACGCTAATCTATGTACATGCGCATACTACCATCTTTTTTCTTCATTAGCAAAATGGGAGAGGCCATGGTGAAGGACGAGATTGAATGAACTCTCTACTGAGGAGTCAACAAGATGACGTTCCATCTCAATAGCCTCATAATGACTCATTATCTATTGTGTTGATAGCTACACTTTAATGACGATCCTAACCCGTATAACCACTTTTGGCTTAGTACCACATTTGTCCAATCCATATTCATGACTTGGGAGTTCAAGGATGTATGATACCCTTGAATCTCCAGTGGTACACCATTAACTTTTGCGTTCCACACTTGGGCATCATGGCTGTTAATCATAGGTACCGTGTATTGATGGGAACTAGGGGTTTGGGGCAAATTGAGCCGTTTCACTAACTTATAGTTAATGAAATTGTACAAAGCACCATCATCTATCAAGATTCTCACCTTGTTACCTTGAATAAACCCATGCATGCGCACCAGTTCGTGTGAGCCAAAGGTCAATTGCCACATGGAGGCCATAATACAACACTCATGCACCGCTTTAGTGAAATGTGAGAAGAGGACTCAAGGGGAAGCAATTGCACTATGTGCACCGCTTTCTCTTTACCTTGGGAAACAAATTTCCCCTTGGGACAATCCTTTTTTTCGCGTACTTCATGAGCAGGTAAAACATAGCTTTTTCTTCTTTGCTTTCTCAAACTCTTCACCGTAGATAGATGCCCCATGGGCCCAATGATTTTCATCAAGATCATCATGTATATGAGCCTGCACTATAAGTTCCTCAAGCATCTTAGGATCCTGGGTTTTAAGGTGCTCCTTAAACTCTGGTGTTAACCCACTGATGAACCCACGACCCTCCAACGTCTTGATTATCACATCATGATAGAGCGAGATGTACTCAAGCCGTGTCTTATGCTGACACATAGAGCACTTTCCCCATGCAATCCAATTTCTTTTTGCTTCATTGGTGGGCAAAAATTCTTTTCTAAACACATCCTTGAAGTTCACCCATGTCTGTGGTATGATGCTCTGCTTCTTGAGGGACACCCACCATTTATAGGCTTTATCTTCTAGTGTTAGACTTGTTTGCAGTGCCTTGACTGCATTTGAAGTTTGTCTAAAATCATGAATACCATTCCATTTTCTTAGGAATATGTTCATATATCCTTGTTGCACCCCTTTTCCTCCCCTCAAAAAGTTAGTGGCTTGGTATTTTTTGATGTCATCCACCTCTTTTTGAGAGAAAAGGTACAACCCCTCCAGATTGGAGCCTTGCTCCTGCAGACCAGGTGTGGTTATTCCAGGCATGGGGACTGAAAAAACCCTAGTCTACTCATTAAGTGGGCCCTTGGCCAATTGTAGCATGAATTGTACAAGCATATGAGACATTTTGCTCACATTTGCATTCAACTGTGCAAAATTTGACTCTAAAATAGACATGTGTGTTTGCACGGCCCTAAATTCTTGCATATCAACTAGTTCTATGCTATCTTCTTGGCCAGTTGTGGTGTGGGCACCCTCCATGAGAGTGGCTGATTGCGGGGCAACAAGAGACAGAACTGGTGCAACGTTTTTGAAATTGAAACTATGATGCATGTTGATATCTAAATCCATGGCATAACGTGCTGTTTCAAAAAGATGAATACCTTGTTTCAAGAACCTCATGGAAAAACTAAAGAGCGACTGCAGATGAGAAATCGCAAGAATGGTGCCATTCAAGAGTGCATAAAGTCTCAAAACGATGCTCATATAATCATATGTAGTCAAAGCAACCATATGCAACTCAACGTAGATATCTCAAAACCACCTTCAATTGATCATAAATGGGATCAATATGAATATGAGAGAATCAAATCTAGATCATCGCTCAAAAAGAGCGCCAATATGGCATACATCCCACAAGTCACCAAAATTCACACATATGTTCAAAGATGCAACAAAGCTAGAAATTTCAACTTTTCAATGCTTCTCATGATGCTTGCATCATAAGATACATGTTCAACCAGTTGCGCAGCAAACATTTTGGCATAGAAATAGACCAAACTAATTGCACCCATGCATCCAAAACATGTCAAAACCCTAGGATACATTATGGGTTTGCACAAATCCAATGTTGTATGATTGACTTGTGATAAAAGTAGTTTTTTCTAGCCCAAAAAACACTTGTAAAAATTATTTCCTCAATTATGTGCATGAAATCTCCTCTTGTGCACCAACACATACTCTAAGAGACTCATGATTGAAGCCACAAATTGGTTGGGTATATTTAATGCTGCCCTTGTGTAGCTTATGTTGCTCTTCACACATAGGACCACACATAGGATCGACAAGTTTGCAAGCTTGGAGTGTTCATTTGTTTGCATTAGGTTGCCAAAATTGCAAAAGAAGTTGATTCTAACACTCTCTCTGGTTACACAACATTGGAGATATCTACGTGCCTTTTATTTCACCATCGTGACCTGCTTCTCTGTTTCCTTCTCGAACTCTAAGCTCCACAACCGCCACACCCACAACATACATTCCCTCTCAAACTGAATTGAGATCTCAAAATCCGATTGCATTCTCATAGACTCTCGATGAATTTTTTCAAGTCCCAAATTGAGGAAGCCTCTGGGTGCACGCTCTTAAAGAACAAGTCCATCAAAGCTCTAACACCACTTAAAGGGAAGCAATACACACACATGAAGAGAGAGAGAGAGAGAGAGAGAGAGAGAGAGAGAGAGAGAGAGAGAGAGAGAGAGAGAGAGAGAGAGAGAGAGAGAGAGAGAGGAGAACACACACATGATGAGATGGAGTTCTAGCAACACATATGATAGAGCTCTAACAACACATATTTGTGTAGCTCCTTATTCACTATGGTGTATCTATATCTATACTATATATAAAGGGGGAACGGATTTTGTTAGCCCCCTCCCGCCATGTGCCATACTCTCTTGCATCCGATGAGTGTGCATTGGGCAGCCGAGAGAGAGAGAGAGAGAGAGAGAGAGAGAGAGAGAGAGAGAGAGAGAGAGAGAGAGAGAGAGAGAGGGCGGGGGGGGGGTAGGGGGGGGTTCCGCCACCAAAGGTGGCGCTTACAGACTAGTTGAGATAGTTAGTAGTGTCAATGGGCGATCGGACAAGATTGGTGGGCACAGTGGCCGTTTAACCCAACATATTTAGCAAGATTTAATCTAAAAATATCTTACTATATACTAAAGGACGTTGAACACCCTAAAAGTAGGGAGCTTTATAAGTTTGACACATGGCATGAGCTTTTCACTTCTAGAGCCTCACTAAACATAGAGCGCACAACCAAAGAGAGAGAGAGAGAGAGAGAGAGAGAGAGAGAGAGTGTTTCTGTGTTGTCAAAAAGATGTCTTCTGAGGCTCTTTTCCGTCCATAGGATGGGTGTTACACTCGTGTGTATAAAGGACGGAGATAATCATGAGTGCATTTAATGGATTTAATCTTCAAAGCACAAGGAATCCTCTAGCAATATCTTTTTGACCTTCCATTGTTGTCAGAATATGGAAGTGATGTATGAAAACATAGAACCATTTGGGAGTATTTTTCCTTCATTAGAAGGTTATTTTCTTTTGGCTTGTATGTAATCCCTAAGCCCTATGCTCTTGTTTTGTATCTTCACACCAAGTAAAACACTTCATGTGTTGTATGTCCATATGGTTCTCTTTCTTTTGCAAGCTTTGCATGTGTATCCTTGTTAACCCTAGATCCAACAATTGGTATGAAGCCATGATTTCCACATCTCAAGCACCATTGTAAGTATTCCCTTGATTCACTATCTCACTTTGAGATGAGCTTTGATGAGAAATTGTAGGGTGACAAAATATATGAGTTATCTCTTGGAGCTCAATGTTCTCAAAAATTTCATTCGGGCTCATTTTGACCTTTGTTTCCACTACAAGCACCACTACACATGCACTACACATGCAAGTTCCTCCTTATGTGTTGACATTTGATAGGGCAAATACACATTAGTCCTTTATGGATTTGGGTACACATCAGGGGTACACATCAAGTTTTCACGTTGTGTGTGTGTGTGTGTGTGTGTCTTTCCCTCTCTTTATAGGCTTCTTTTGAATAAGGCGTAAACACTACTATGTTTGACAACAATGATGTTTTTCTCATGCTAGAGACAATAATGAAATTTTTTGCATGATGTGAGGATAAATTGGATGGAGACCACTACCCATAATGGGCTTACATGGTGCAACATGTGTTGGTTCCAATGGCCATTTTGTAGAGCCTTGATAGACGTCTACCCTATGTGGATATGGAGCTGGTTGAGGATTGTGTAGATCCTAGTAGTTTTGCTGCCATATTTGCTTTGTTTACTACTAAGCAAGCTTGTTAGGATGCTATAGATGCAAAGACTCATACCTTGATTATACATATCAGTCAACTAATTTTCTAAATTTTATGTCTCATCAAATGAAAAATGTTTGTCCTCATTACAGATACTCGAAACGACCAAAGTAGAGTGATAAGATTCCTAAGAGGCATGTTAACTAGAAGGAATACAAGTAAAAATTATATGCATCAAATTTATTGGCTTGCAAATTTTTCAATAGCCACATACTTCTTGCCTGCTCCTTCTACCATTTTCTCATCAAGTACATCACGTACATCTATATAGTACTGATTTGTAACATTATTTGAGATCTGCATAGTCTGATTTGCTACCTCATAATGTTCTATATGCAATTGAACACCGCTTGTGAAAAGAGGCAACAATGTATTGCACATATCTTGTGAGCAAACATGTGTCTCTTTATTACATTCACCCATGGTTATACAACATCCTTTGCAAAAACCACATCTAAACTAATACAAAAACTCTTAGACAATAGATGATACAACATATAGCCCTTGCTGTTTAAATTATGAGTAATAAAAACACATTTCCAGCCTTATCATCCAATTTTCTATATTGTTACTAAGACACTAAGTCATAGGCCAAACAACCAATGACACATAAGTGAGTAATAGAAGGCTTCTTGCCATGTAAAGCTTTATACCTAGTGATTGCAAATCTTCATTGGGACACCATGAGTACATACACAAGGCACACAAGAGCCTCTGGTCAAAAGGCCCATGTCAAAGCTTGTTTTTGTCCATATTGTTTGGTTGAACCTGCCTATGGGAATACCCCTTGATCAAAGAATATTGTTAAGGTCTTTTGTCCATGGAAGAGAGATTGTTTACACTTTATAGTATTTATTTCTCTATCCTAAGCCATACAAGGTCATTTCCCTTAAGAAAGCGGGGTCCTCTTTTCTTATTTGCATGTGTTGTGTTACCTTTGTTGTGCTCTTCTAATGCGATTTATAGCCTCTTCTAAATTTTTGGCACGGTCTCGTGCCAACAAGTTAGCGGTTAGGATGTCACTGCTAATGGTAGAGACTCGGACATGTAGTTCCTTGCCATAGAAAATTTCAAAAGGAGCTCGATTGGTGGCATAATAAGATGTATTATTATAACGGAACTAAAATATAGGGATGTGTTGGCCCCAATTAGGAGCGTTTTGAGAGTGTAAGATGGTATTGTTGGTCACTTTGGTCTGGCCATTACTCTCAGAGTGAAAGCAAAAGTGAAGTCCATCTTAGAGCTTAAGAGTGCAACCCAAAAAATTATTACAAAAACGATCATTGCGGTTAGAAAGAATGAGTTTAGGAAAGTCATGGTAAGAAAATATAATACCTGAAGCACTAGTAGAATTTTGCAAATTCTGAAGGTTTTTGAACTATTTCCTTGTTTTATTTCACCCAATTTTCAAGATTTTTGAACTATTTCCTTGTTTTGTTTCATCGAATTTCCGTCGACTTACCGTCATTTGAAAGTGGCTAACATAAATGTTCAACTAGCGATATGAGGCGAACCTTTCCCGCACATTGGCGTGCAATTTCGAAACTAGCTTTGCTTCAATCTCTCTCTCTCTCTCTCTCTCTCTTTCTCTAGCAGTGCCACTCGTCCCGTGACAAACAATTTCGACCGTGGAGATTGAAAACCCTTGTAAATATGTCCATCGGAAGGAGTCCATTGTTTAGTGCATACAAATGGATCCAAGGACGAAGCACTGGTTTTAATCGCTTGTAATTTTTTGGGGCGACAATCTCTCTCTCTCTCTCTCTCTCTCTCTCTTTTCGTGAGCTATGGCGTCAACTTCTGATCCACCTGCAGGAGAGGCAAGCAGTGTAGCAGCAGCAACGTCAGTGGCGCCTTCTGCTGACCCCCCTTCTTCATCATCCTCCAAGCGGAGATGGAGCCCCTGCACATGGCGTTATGCTATCGAGGAGGTCCAACCAGAGCTCGGATCACGGCCCCGCAACAGCAGCAACAACAACCCTCCCTACTCTTCATCGTCTCTGCGCTCTGCTGGTGCAAACGCAGAACATGCCCCTCCTCATACCACAAGTAAGTCTCGCCCCCTCCACACCCAGGATCATGCATACGGCAAAGAGAGTGACGACCCCTTTCGTCGTAACACTCACAGTAACCGAACATGGGGTGGCGCAGAGCTCTCTGAGCTTCGTGCTCGACATGCGCAACCCCGCTCTCAAGACATGCTGAGCAAGAAGAAGCGCCCACGCCCACCTCATCCGCAGCAGGCATATCAACCGCATCAGCAGAAGAAGCCTGCAAGGAGGCCTAGAGAGCAAGAAGAGGACGAAGATGAAGATGAGGAGTGGGACAATGAGGATGACGATGGTGATGATGCAGGGCTAGGGCACCATTTTGAGGAAAGTAGGAAGAAGAAGAGAGAGATGAGCCCTAGTGAGCTCTATTACTGTGAGGTATGTAGTGCAAAGGCTGCTGAGGCTTCAAAGGTCAGCATTTCTCCGGACAGCCCGCTTCCACTGCTGGATTCTTGACGTGGAAGGTAGGGTTTAGCTACTGCCTTTTTTGTCACATGCACACAATTTTTTGAAAAGGCTTTTTTTGTGTCAAGCCTGGCCGGACCTCTGGGCATCTGGCCTTGCCCGCCAGTCTGGGATTGGTGATGTGAGGCTTGCGTTGTAAGTATGTTAATCTTGGTTATACAGTGAACATTTATGTGGGAGCATGCCAAGAAGAAATTGTGTCCCCGTTTCCTCGCCAGCCATCGACCCAATTGTATTATTTGATCCAGGCTGTGAGGTAGCCGATGCAATGTCACATGCGTACCCAAGATGGCTGTCTCCTACATAGGATTCACATTTGATCACCTTTTATGTCGCATGCTTTGTTGCATGCATACCCAAGACACTGTCCTCTTACTGATTTGTCTTCCTTGTATGATTTTGAATTTAATTTAAGGATGTTTAGCCATATTAACAGTCGAATAACCAGAATGCGAGGACTTTTTGGGGTTTTAATCGTTTTTTTTTTTTTTTTGGTTTGCTTTGTGACATGGATCATGAAGATGTTGCCCAAAATTCTGGACAAAACTTTAGGGTATGACTGATGGCCTGGAAAGTTTTCTGTCAGAGTTGGATCGGCTCAAAGCGGACTAGCCGAGACTTATCGGTTGCTATGACAGGAATGGCATTTCTGTGGAATTTGTACTTCCATTTTTATAGTGTCAATCCGTTTGGGAGGATTCTCGCTGGTGCAAAGCATACAACAGCAAATCTTTGGATGGTGTTAAACAGGTGTTAAGTCATATGGGATATTTCTTACAGTGTTCATCCACTTTTGATTATGGGTTTGTTGACTGTCATTTGCATTTTTTTTGTTACTTGGCGAATCTGCTTGCATGGTCGCTCAGAAGGCGAAATGGCAATGTGGAACCGGAACGGGTGAGAATTGCTGTTTCCTGTGGTGACAAGCTCACAATTTTCACATGGAATGGGTACCGGAACAGGAAAAGGGAAAACAGATTGAAGACCCCAAAAATGGCCATTCCCTGTGACTATGACTCATAGCATAGTGTTCTTATGCACATGTCATGTGCGCGCGTTCAGATTATGTAACTGCATGCAATTGCAAGCACTTTGCTGTTGATGATTGAGCTTCCCTGGAACCTTTGACACAGATGAGGGTTGTTAAGGTTGGTGGCATTTTGAGAATTGAAGTGCTTATCCCAAATCTTATCATCTCCTACCTAAGGTTCAAGTTTGGAAAAGCATTTAAGGTTTGCTGGGAGAAGCTTAGCCCTGGTTTTGTGGTGAAATAGATGGTGAACCATCGCTCGGGAAATTTGTAATACTTCGTTCCATTGCTGCATAGCAAGAAAGAGCTAGCAGAAATTAGTGACCATCAAATGTCGCCAACGTTTATATTCAGTTTGGACCGTAACATGCAGTACATGACAGAGCATCTGTTGATGATTTGGCATTCAAGTTGCGGTTTTCTCAGATGTTTGCACGACGTTGTATTTCACTACCTAGAGCAACATCATATTTGCTAACATCTCTCCACTGTGTTTGCATGGTCCTCACCTCCTTCCTCTCAACAGCCCAAATCCTCCAATGCATTCAAGCCTCCCTTATCATCCTCAAGATGGGAACCTACATGCTGCAATGTCTCCCAAAGCTAGTCCGACTACCAGAAGTGATGGGGCTTGCCACGTCTCTAGTTGACATGCGGGGGGATCCATGGCCAAGATTAGGTGTCATAGATCGCGGATGCTTGTGGCTGTTGGGTAAATCAGGGGTAAACTGAAGGTGTCTACTGGTTGACTGAGATCGCCCACAATCGGCAATGCCTAATCTTGGCCATGAATCTCCTCAAGCAGCCCTTGTGCAAGATGGTGATGAGGACAGGCTTGCAGAGGGAAAACCCTTTCTCATGCAAATATTGTGGGATTGCACGAGGGAGGGCAGTCATTACTGACCTCTTTGAGTTCTCGGCTCATGGCAAATAACCCATTGTGACATCTTGCGAGTATGGATGAGTGCAAGGCACACGATTTCCCAGTCTCCTGTGTGCTTGTGCATTTGCGAGAGTTTGTACATGTATATATGTGCACGTATATGATCTGTGGTGCTTCCATATGGCACCACAAGACACATGGTCAACAATCCCCCCCTCCCCCCACTACAACCAAAATTTCTCAAAAAAAAAGGGGGTCTAGTCTGTTTTTAACCGGCCAAAATTGGAAAGTCACCACTAGTTTTTGAGCTTGCCTTAAAGAAACCCCCCCTCCCCCCCCCCCACACCGGAACCAAAATTTCTCAAAAAAAAAACAGGGGGTCTAGTGTGTTTTTAACCAGTCAAAATTGGAAATCATGGCTAGTTTTTGAGCTTGCCTTAAAGAAACCCCCCCCCCCCCCCCCCCCCCCCCCCCTTCCCCCTTTTCTCTCTCTCTTTCATTTGCAAAACAAATTGGGCTTTAGTGTATTTTTGACCGGCTAAAATTACCTATCTTCGTTGTCTTTAGGGTAATAGGTTTCTAGTTCAAGACTTATTGGATAGAGATTTGAGCGATGTCTTTGGATTGATTGTTCCTAAAATGTTAAAACTTCTCTTCTTCTTCTTCTCTCTTTCTCTTTATTAAAGAACATGTTACAATACATACATCAGATCTAAACAGATTTCTCTCCTTTTACCAAGGAATAAGAGTCCTCCAGCATCTTGGTCCTAAGTTGGGGCCAAGGGATAGACAAGTAGCGAGTAGAATCTGCACACCAATGTTCCTCATGCTTCATGCATACCAAAACAACCGAATTTTCAATGATTTTAGGCTTCATGGTTTCAAGAGTACTAGAAGTAGCAAAGCAAAAATGGAGGGCTTGCACTAGTCTCATCTTGCTTGCACCCAACACGACAAAACACAACCAAAAAGCATGTTTATAGGTTTTGACCTTTCAAGTTTCCTCCATGTGATATATTTTCCATTGGACATATTTTTCTTCTAGAGTAAAGACTCTTTAAAGGAAGAGCTCCAACTATAAATCTCCACAAAAGATTTGTGCTTAAAAGTATAAAGGCACCTATTGGTTGAAAGAAGGCTTTGGTGGTACAAAAAAAGGACCAATATTTTATCCACCTTATTGGTACTTTGACCATATAGCCTAGAATTTTGGAGGGAGTCCATTGGCTACAGAAAGGTTCTTTTAATTTTGAAAGTATTTAAAGACAATTAAAAGTTTGGCCATATGTGAAAGAAATGTAAGGTGATGGGTCATTATTGTTGGAGTGGCAAATGATTAAACTTGTGGGAGAGATCAATTTCATGCTATCTATGGACAAGGTGATGGGTCATTATTGTTGGAGTGGCAAATGTTTGAACTTGTGGGAGAGAGCAGTTTTGTGATATCTACGGACAAGGTGCAACGGTCTTGTCGAGCGTAGCTTCGCTTGCAGTCGTTGCATGAAGAAGAGCAGCTTGCTTTGCTCTTCATGCAAAGGAGCACAAATCGTGAGCTATAGTAGTCACGATAATGCTCTACCTGCATTTTGCTTGTTCTCTCTCTTCTAAAGTAGCTCACAATGCTGTGTAATGAAGACCCCAACACACAAGTCTATTGCCAGAGCCTCACCTGGGATCAACCAAAATCAAAGGGCAAGACTAGTGCCGTGAATTCCCTTTGTAGCATCAACAAGGCATTGACACTTACAATAGAGGTGGAGCAAAATAGCACCCCCAACACAAGGGCAAGTGCTAAGCAGAGAGTGTTGGTGGAACGATCAGAGCAATCATTTATCCAATTCGATGACGAGGGTGCGAGCAAGTCTAGTCAAATATCTATACTGTTACTTTGTTGCTTTGTTCATATTTGAACCATGCATGCTTGATAAATGTGGGCTAATTATCCGTTTGGTTAAATTTTGCATGCTTTAGTATTTTGTTATGTAGTACTCGATATGCATGCATGCTTGAATGTGCTAGAACTTTGAGGAGGACCCTAAACTAGGATATGTGTTGTAGAAAACATATTTTTGAGTTCATTATAGTATAAATGTTGTGAAACTATATTCCGCATAGGATCATATTTGGTACTAAATAGTTCCAAATTTGGTACTATTTTGGAAAGTATGTATGTTATGAAATTATATTCTACACAGTAAAAAAATTGGTACTAAATTTGCTATGTAGTACAGTGTGCATCTTGTGAAATTTAGTTCTCTACAATACTAAGTATGCATGTTTGAATTTGCTATAACTTTGAGCAAATAAAAAAACCAAATTATGTGTTGTAGGAGGCACATTTCTAAGTTGTATATAGTAGCCATGTTGTGAAATTATATTCTACACAATATCAAATTTGAGACTAAAAAGTACCAAATTTGGTAGTATTTAGTATAATGTGCATGTGTGAATTTATATTCTATACACTATCAAATTTGGTACTATTTGTCAACGCTTTGGTTTGAAATGTCTTCTTAAGTGTTATTCAAAAATATAATGGAAAAATATTACCAAGTTCATCCACATAGCAGAGGTTCTAAATGAGGAATATTGATTGAGTCTAGATGGGGTGCTTTCAAGGACTTCAAGAATGATGATTTAATTACCGATCAGTGGATGTGGATGTTTAGGTAGAAGTACCAAAAGAACTCAAAGATTCACTTGAATCATGTGCAATCCCCACTTGATTGATGATTGCAAATTGTTGTAATAAAGTCTATCAAACCCTCCCAATATGTGGAGATATTACAAATAAGATTGAGCAGTGCTATACATTTGAAAGGTGCCATGCAACGGCAAAGGACCCTACATCCATAAGGTGGCATGGGTTTGGTTTGATGAGAGTGTGCTCAATATGTGTAACAACATGTTGGTAGATTTGGGGAGAGAGGTTGAAATGTGGAGGAGAGCTAACTGTGCCTCCCATGGAGATTTCCCCCATCATGACAAGAAGTCTGGTATGACACGGAGTGGTAGCAACATATATACAGAGACAAAGAATGCCTATTTTGCGAGTAGTTGATTATATTGTTGATTTGCAGGCGACACTAGATAGGATGCCTTCGAAGACTATAGCTACCATGAGTAGGCTAACGAAATTGAGATCTAATATCCAGTAGAAGAAGGAGACTTTGCTCATGTATGAAAGATTAGATGCCATGGCCTGTCTAAAATTAGGACTATTTGGTACATGTAGTACTTTTGGTGCTTTGGGACTCTTTGGTATTGTAGTGCTTTTGGCAATTGTTTAGTGGTTTTGTTAGTTTTTGTAATTCTAATGTTTTGGTAGGTTTAGTGCTTCTAGAACCTTTTGGTACTTAGTAATTGTATGTTTTGTTGATAAAGAACTCTAATTGAAGCACTTTTGGTTAAGTTTGATTGTTTTTAGTTAGTTTGGTAATTTTGGTATTGTTTAGCATATTTGGTATTTGTTTAGTATATTTGGTATTGTTTGGTACTTATGCTTAAAATTAGGACTATTTGGTACATTTGGTGCTTTGAGATTGTTTGGTACCGCTTGTTTATGGTGTTTGCTGTTGATTCCTTCACTTTCTTTTGTATGATTGACAATCATGGAACTGGAGATGTTAAGTTGTTTATATGTTTAATCCTCTCTCTTTTGTTTTGCAAAAGAATATAATCGGCTTGAGGCTGAGTGTGAGGAAGAGCAGAACCACTTTGATTTTGTCGACAAGGTCATTGCAGATGTAAAGAGGGACAAGAGGTTTACCTTATTGCCAATGCCTCATATTGTGGATGCTAAGAATACTATTGATGTCTTTGAGTTATGTGTTTCTTGTAGGGAGGCTTTGGAGGCTTCATAACTTTTCGACAGTTTCATGATTTCCTACCTCCATTAGTATCATCCATTGTGCTTTAGTGTTCCTTATAGAGCAATACCTCTTGTGCTAAGCCTAGTTGTGACACAACATTCCCTGTGGAGGCAAAGGCCTAGATCAGCAAGCACTTTACTTGAGTACATGGGCAATTTTTTAACATGTTAATTAATTTTTTGCGCTAAGCATGTTGTCTAATCAAAACATTTGTTAATGTTTTCTGATTGTGTAGTTTGAGAGAATGTTGCTAAGGATATCAAGAGTGCAAAGTTTGAAAAAGATTTGAAGGAGGGCCAAGGTCCTACCAAGCCAATTGCTGGTAATGTCTTTGCTCAAGATGGTGCTGCCAATACATGATTTCTTATGGGATTTGAAGAATAATGCCATGGGAGGCTAAGGGGGTGAACAAGGGCTAGAGGGTTTACACACAATTAGGGACAACCATGACATGACTAATGTGGAGGCTAGGCTATATGCGTTGGGTAAATCAGAGCTGAAAAAGAGGCTCTACGACCATACATATGGATGAAGAGGAGCCGTATATAGGTGACAACATAGAGGCAAAGGTTGCTGACGTCAAGGGTAATGATGATGGGATGCCAACTACAAATGTGGCTAAGGATGCTAATGAAGATAATCCAGCTGTGGATGAGGCCAAGAATACTGATAAAGATATTCCAACAGTTGAAGAGGCCAAGCCTGTTGATGAAGACATGCCAATTGCACATGGGGGGCAAGCTTCTTGGTGCCAAGGATGTAGGTAATGCTTCTAATGCCAAGGGGAAGGGCAAATAAGATGTAATGGAGGGAGAGGATGATGCAAAGCACTATCGTACAACAAAGGTTGGTAAGAAGAGGGAAGAAAATGCTAAGAAAAAGAAGGGGTGTGGGGTGGGGGGAGGGAGGGAGCACAAGAGATGGCACGAAGGAGAGGATGATGCATAGGAATACTGTGCTGAAAAGGCAAGCAAGAAGGGAGAAGGTGATTCCAAGAAGGGAGGGCCACATGAGATGTCAAGAAGGGGAAGGATTATGGCAAAGAGGGGTCGACACAACAACTTGCCAAGGATCGGGGGTTGATAAAATAGGGGAGGTGACTATTGAAATAGAAAGTTCAAAGGGAGGTAATGCAGTGGGGATACAGCTCCTTTGGTTGACCAAGATGTAGGCGATCACATCGACTTAGCCACTTAATCAAAGTTTTTTATTCTAGAAGGAAGAAAGCATCGTGTCGGTTGTGGTTTGAAGCCATGCGCCTACAAGGCTTAGCTCCTATTGGGATAAAAAATGTATTTAAGAGAAAGATTTACATTAATCAAAGGCATTCTTTTGGTTTTTTGTCATTTCCATCTATCATTGGTCCAACTTTCTTCTCATAAGGTTCTTGTAAACAAGTCAGATAATGTTGAATAAAGCCAAGTGTTAGTTTTTGTGTTGCACAACACCAAATTTGATACTTCATACGATCAAATTTGGTACTCCATACTACCAAATTTGATACTTTATACTACCCAATTATATGTCTAGTAGTACCAGTTTTGGTACTATTCGATGATTGTTTCTACCGTTTGCTTTTTAGTACCCAATTGAAACTACTTGGTTTCAATTTGATCTTGAGTAGTTCCAAATTGGTAATGTGTTATATTATCTTGAGGTTGCCTATTCCCAAAATTGGTTCTGTGTTATATGAGTTTGTTGGTATTGTTATACATTTTATTTGGTACTGTATATTCCTATACTTAGCAATGTTTAGTTGTAGTTTTTGTATTCAAGATTATGATGCAAATAATGTTGCGATATCACTCATTTGAACTTTGGCTAATGTAGGAAGGCATCCTTGGTGGTTAGAAGAGCGATCAACGGCCACATATCTCTCCAAAGGTCTACCGATTATAAGTAATCAGCTAATATTAGATGTCAATGGTGTATGGATTAAGAGTTGTTTTGCCCTTCCCAGATGCAAGTCACTCAATATTCATGCTTTCTTGTGAGGCTTGATGCTGAGGAATTTATCTTTGTGCTAAGAAAGAAGGCCTATAATATGCTCTGGTCGTGTAAAATGCATAATCTCATGAACACAATGCACACCTGCTTTCTTGAATTGATGAAAATCTTAGGATTGTTTTAAGGTAACATGAACTTTATGTGGTATTGTGCATTCTCTTTGTGATTGAGACTAACCTCTTACTTATATGTATAGACACATCATGCGAAGACAAATGTGAGGTTTGTATTGATAGTATTTAGTAAGTTTTGCACGTACCAAAAGGGTTGGGTGACAAGTTTGTATTCTTGAGACAGGTGAGGAAAATGTGTTAAAAACACCCACGATTTAATGCAATAAACATAATTTTGGTTGAAGATACCGAATACAAGTCACTAAAAAACGACTACGATACCTATTTATATATTTGGTGTTATGAGCCGAATTATTATGACCCAACCCTTTGTACCTAATCGATAGTATTCTATCATGGTTGCTTGGTTGGATACATGATTCATATCAAAATACTTACTATAACAAGGACCCCTTGTTTGATACAGAGGATGACACAAATTTACAACTATGCACTAATTGTTACTAAGATCAAGACCTAGAGAAGTTAGCCACATGATTTAGCATTTATACAAGGTTTAGCGTAAAAGCGCAAGATTTTGTACATAATGTACCAAATTGGACAACATAGTCCAAATATTGTACACAATCCAATTTATACAACATAGTACCAAATCTAGTACAACGTGCTACCAAATTTGGTACAACACACAACCAAATTTAGCAGAAAATAGTACCAATTTGGTACGACACAAAGTTACTAACTTGTGATTGAAACAAGAACCTAGAACAAAGTTACACAAACTCTAATACCTTATGATCATGTATAGTTGTTGATTTTCAAATAGTACCAAAATTGATACAACAATATACAAAATCTGCCAAAAGTAATATAGAGAATGCACTGATAACAATGTACACCAAAAAGTGCATTTCCATTAGCCAATACAATGAAATATGGTTACAATTTATATGGTACAAACTTGGGTACTATGTTAATAGATTATGTACCTCTTCTATTTTTGGTTTCGGTAACAGTAAAGGAACACTATAGTACCAAATTTGGACCGATTTTGGTGCTATTTTGAACCAATTTGGTACTATTTTGTACCAAATTTAGTATTTTGACAAAAAACCAAAAGATGGAGCTTGGGATAGAGAAAGAAAAGCACAAAAGTACTGACTCAAATTCAAAAATAAGAAAAAGTAATTTTCTACTTGGGAGAAGTACATACTGTCTCACGTGCACTTTTAGGAGATGGGCTCAAGGCTAACATGCCTGCATATTTTTGGTCTCTTCCATCATCATATGGCATATTGTTGTATATGTTTTCATATATTTCAGTGAAAATCTAAATTTGTTTATGGATTCTAAGGATAAGCTCCATGGGGAAGAGTATGGCTAATATGGGAGTAGATCATCACTAGAGGTGTTTGATCCGATAAATGTATCAAACTTTCCCTCAATCTGGACATAGTGCATGCCTTCAACTACAACTCCACCTTGGAAATTTTTGTTCTACCACTTTTCCTTTTGTGTTCTTTATGTCTAATACATAGCTTTTGTGCACTTCAAAAGGTGGAAGTACTTGTTTTCCTCTGCTACTTTGATTGCGAAGTTGTCCCGAATGAGAAATACTTCACACAGTAATTTAGGGTTTCTTTCATAGATTGCCAATTTAGATTATTGACTCATTGGCATGGCTGTTACCCTCCTCGTCATCTTCATTGTTGTGTCTCTCTACTTCTACTGTCTTTGGCAACATCATAATGGAATGAACGAGAACTTGTAATGGGTTGATAGTCCCACAACAGATTGCTTTCCACATTATCAATTGAAACTAGCTAGAAAACTCTCTGAGTACTACATCTATGTTCTTTTGTTGTGGGATGAAATGTTGCACTAAGAAAATTAACCTCATGAGTTGTACACTTCCATAGGCCAACCATTTGGTTTTTGCTTCTCATGAGTGAGGGTTTTGTTGATGATAGCACCTGCACCATTATGATCTTTTTTTCCAATGTCCCAAATTGGAGAAGTTATGCATTATGTGCAAGCTTGTCAGCTAATAGCACCTTGCCACAAAATAGAAAGGTCTCCATGCCTTAAATCATGAAGCATTACCACCATCTGACCACATTCAATGATATCTCAAGTGATGTCCCTATTTTTTTAAGCCACTTATCATAAAAAAAATAAAAAATTCTGAACAAAACAATGTGTCATGGAGCTTTTCATCTAAAATGCGAAAATGTATTGTGTGTCTTCTCAACATCACCTACTACTGAGTTTTCCACAAAAGTGATGTGCACTTGTATGGTTACCTCGGGTGATCACTTGTGCATGGATTGAATCTCATTATGCATTTTGAATGAATAATTCTTCCCAAAATTAAAAATCAACACAACAACATCACTAGGAAAGTTAAGTAGGCAGTCTTTGAGTTGTTGGGCCTACCACCTAATGAGGAATCTATGCTTGATGAAGCTTTTGAGAGGTAAGAAAAGTAGCACTTTGCATTCTTTCCACAATAAATTCCTTCCTATGCTTCTCACTGCCAGTGAAATCAATTATACCAATTTTGAACCTTCATAGTCAACTCCCTACTATTTGCTAAAATCTTGCATGGGAAAAATGTCAACTTGGTTTTTACCACAATTGAGGCAATCTCCAAACATACATTTCTTTGCATTTTCCTCATTGTCGAGACTGTTGGAATCAGGGTTGCAGGAAAACACACATAGCTTGGAGAAAACAAAGGAAGCTCAAGGCACACAACAGAGAGTATATTACTTAATGAGCAATGGAAAGATAGATAGCCCTAGAGTGCTGGGTGTATATACAGTGCACATGGGGGGGGGGGGGGAACCTCCTAAAGAGGGATAAAATGCCCCGATGACCCTAAGTGTGTTCACACACATCACTACCACATGTATATGGTAACAAATCCCCCCTGGAGTGATGCGGTGAATGAGAGCTGGCACATGAGTAAAGGGAAGTGCCATGCCCTGAGGACATGATCAGTCCACAAAGGGGAGTAAGCCCAAAGCTTTGCAGAAAGCTTCAAACTTCTCACGAGTCAATGCCTTTGTGAAAAGATCTGCAAGGTTGTCCAGTGTTGGCACATAAGCCAAGCTGATGTCTCCTGCTGAGAGCCTCTCCCTGACATAGTGGTAATGCACCTCAATGTGCTTTGTGCGAGCATGAAAACTTGGGTTCCTTGCAACTGCCAATGCGCTCTGATTGTCAGTGTAGATAGCGTTGGCAGTGTCCTGTCCAACACCCAAATCAGCCATAAGGCGTCTGAGCCATAGACACTCAATCGTAGCTGTGAGGACTACCATGTACTCAACCTCACAACTCAAAGTGGCCACAATATTTTGCTTCTTGCGCAACCATGATATACATGAACTGCCAAGCATGAAACAAAAACCACTTGTGGACACTCGCATGTCAGAACAACCAGCCCAATTGGAGTCTGAAAAAGCAGTTAAGGCTGGCAGCAATGATCCCCCCTTGGAATAAAACAAGCCAAGATGCAAAGTGCCACTCAAGTAGCGGAAAATCCTCTTGACAGCCTACCAATGCTTAGACCCTAGGCTATGCATAAATCTACTAACCTGTGAGATTGCAAATTGAATATCTGGCCTTGTTTTGCATATATAAATGAGCCAGCCAACAACAATTTGATAAAGAGTGACATCAGTAGGATCACCAGCATCATGTAGACTCAACTTCAAACCTGTTTCCATGGGAGTGGCAATAGGTTTGCAATCCTCAAGTCCAAACTTACATAGCAATGTCTCTATGTAAGTTTTCTGACACAAGGCAATACCACCATCACACTGCTTAAACTGTATGCCCAAGTAATGACACAATAGCCCCAAATCTTTCATCTTGAAAGTAGCATTCAAATCAGCCTTAAATTCAGCAACATGTGCCTCATTGGGACCAATGATCAACAAATCATCCACATAAAGAACAAGAATGAGAAGTACACCGCCCTCATACTTGACATACAATGTACTTTTTGTTGGACTGTTATTACGAAGCCTCGTTTGACCAAATGAGTGTCAACTTTCTCATATAAAGCACGAGGAGATTGCTTCAATTTATATAAAGCCTTCTTACGTCTGCACACTTTGTCCTCTTCTCCTTTCTTGACAAAACCGCGAGGTTGCATTACATAAACTTCCTCAAATATGTCACCATTCAAGAAAGCAGTAACTGTGTCTGACTAATGTACATCCCAACCAAAATGAGTTGCTAATGCACATAGAAAACAAATAGTAGTCATACGACAAGTGGGAGGAATCTAGGCCTTTTTGCTGCTCATAGCCTTTTGCAACAAGTCGAGTCTTATGGCAATCAACCTCACCATCCGGCTTCCATTTCAACTTGTAAACCCACTTTGTACCAATGGCCTTTTTGCCAGGAGGCAACTCACATAAAGTCCATGTGTCATTTTCTATAAGTGCATCATATTCTGATTGCATGGCAGCTATCTAGTTTTTTGAATTCTGTGCTTCATCAAAAGACACAGGTTCCTCAACATCATGTAAGCTAGACACAGCCAAAGCATAACAATTTGACACATAAGAGGCACGACGAGAACCTGAACGAGTACGACTAGACAAAGGTGCATCCAATTTACTGTCACGCAAAGTGTGCACCAGCCATTTTGGCATACCTCTAGCCTGCTCATTTTCAGCCCTTTCCTCATCAAGTACATCATGTACATCTGCATCAGTGATAGGCTGATCTTAACATTTTCAAAAACCCCCATAGGCTGTACATTTGCCTCATTGGAATTTACATTCGTATTTCCACCACTAAAAAGAGGCAACAAAGTGTCATAAATATCATGTGAGCTTACATTATTGTCTCTAATAAATGACAGCAAAGGCTGAATAGTATCTTCCACAAACACAACATCACGTGAGACCAAAATACACTTTGTTTACGGATGGTACAGCTTGTAACCTTTGCTTTCAGCACTATAACCAACTAAAATAAATTTGATAGCCTTATCATCCAATTTTTTGCGCTGTGCTTGTGGCACTAAACCATAAGCCAAACAGCCAAAAACACGCATGTGCTCAATAGATGGATTTCTATCATGCCATGCTTAATATGGAGTCATAGACTGCAACGCTTTTGTAGGACACCTGTTGAGTACATAAGTGGCACACATGACAGCCTTGAGCCAAAACAAATGTGGTAAAGCTTGACTCTTGACCATACATCTTGCCACGTCCGTAAGAGACCCGTTTTTCCTCTCAGCAACACCATTTTGTTGAGGCATATACGGCACTGTACATTTGTGTTTTATCCCACGACTAGCTAGAAATGCATTAAATTCATGAGACATATACTCCCCCCTTGATCGGAATGGAGGGTGCCCATAGTACATTTTGAGACATTCAACCATAGCAAGAAATTGCTTGAAGCACATGAACACTTCGGACTTAGCTTTCAACAAATATACCCATGCATGCCTGGAGTAGTCATCAATGAAAGTCATGAAGTATAAGTAATTTCCCAAGGACGGAGTTTGCATAGGCCCACAAACATGACTATGCACAAGTTGCAATTTGCATGTAGCAAGAGCTGACCCATCCTTTGGAAACTTAGCACACTACATTTTACCCAAAGTACAGCCTTCACAAACATGTTTGACAGGTGCTTCAAGAGGCCGCAAAGCAGCAACCATATCAGATTTCTACAAACGCAGCAAACTAGCAAAATTCAGATGCCCAAAACGTGCATGCCACAATTTTGCATTTGAAACAGCCCTTGAATCTGCAACTGCATTTGCAAAATTTTGTCCACACTTGTCATACAAAGTGAGCTTATACAGCCACCGATACAAAAGGCCAGATGCAACAATTTCATCCCCAAAACTGAGATCATGAACTGTACATCTATCATCCACAAATTTGACGACAAGTCCAAGTCTAGCAAGTGCAGATATAGACAAAAGATTCTTCTTGATCCCAGGTACATAAAGTGCATCAACAAGTGTGAAAGAACTACCATTTGCAGCAGTAAGCACAATACTTCCAACTCTCTGAACCGGATAAGAGGCATTGTTGGCACAAGTGACTGAATTCTCATGAGGGACATACTCGAGAGAGGTGAACAAATCACGATGTGAGGTAATGTGCTTTGTACCACCAATATCAAAATACCACACATGTGAATCTGCAGCAACTGACATGCCTACATCATGGACAACAAGATTATAGGTACACTCTGCACTAAAAGCCCATTCTACATCAACATTAGCAACACAATCTCCTTTCAGAGAAGACTCAACAATAGCTGCATTTGTAGTGGAACCAGCATTTGCAGAGGAACCACCCTCTTTCTTCTTTGCCTCTTTGGCCTTCAACTTAGGACACTGCTTGATTAAGTGATCATTAGCTTCACAATAATGGCAACGCATCCTCTTGTTGCCCTTATCACCAGAATTTCCAGATGAATTGCTGCTAGTAGAAGCTTTAGGAGCATATGATTTTACACTTGCAGAAGAACCATAAGAAGTGGCTGCATTGCTGTTACCACCCTTTCTTTGAGAAGCAATAAAAGCCCGTTCAATTGCACGTTGTCTAGTCCTATTTTTTCTAGAAAGTGACTCTTGAAACAACAATGTGCACAATGCATCAAACTTGACAACTTCAGGATTTCCTTCGGTCATAAGTCTCCAAGTACTAGCAAAAGTCTGGCAAGGCATCAAGAACAATCTGCACAAGGGAACTGTCTGAAATGACTTCACTTGTAGACATAAGTTGCTCATTGATATCCTTGACGCCAGCAAGGAAAGTGTCCATATCATCTTCCTCATGCATAATCTTCGACTCCACCTGTTTACATAGAAATGCAATTTTAACCTCATTGCAGCTTGCATAAAGACCAACCAGAATATCCCAAGCATGTTTTGCAGATTTTGTTGAACGAATGTGAGGAGCAATGTGCGCTTCCCAGAAAATGCAATCAATGCATGAGCCTGTGCATCCTTTACATCCCAACACGCTTGTTCTGTCATAGGCAAAACAACTCTAACAACAGCAATCCTTGCAGCAAGGCCTGCAACATCCTCAACATCGCCTAAATCCTCAGAACAAGGACTTACATCAATGACCTGCACAATATTCCAGACACCCTTTGACACAAGAACATGTTGCATCATCTAAGCCCACATAGGGTAATTGTCCCCATCCAATCTATCCTCAGCAGCAAAAATCTTGAACACATTTGTGTTGTTGTCAGCCATGGAAAATGCTTGCACCTGATGTGAAAACCGCCCGAAGTGAGGAGAAACTGAGTGAGACCAGCATGTGCTATATAGCACAACCCGCAGTAGACTGTATGGGACCTATTATGCAGTAATTGGCACTGACAAAAATCCTGCACAGAATGGCGAAATAGCCTGTGCAATACGGCCTGTAGTGGAAACAGGGGCCGAAATGAGCCCGGATAAAAAATCTAAGCAGACTGAGCTCTGTGTGATCTCCCAAAATCTTTGTTGACCTGCGAACACTCGCCAAAGATCACTGAAATCAAAGAAAGTGAGCAGGCGTGTGCTGGAGCTGCTCGTGACTAAGCTCGGGAGGATGCAACCTGCTCTGATACCAATTATTGGAATTAGGGTTGTAGGAAAACACACACAGCTTGGAGAAGATGAAGGAAGCTCAAGGAACACAACAGAGAGTATATTACTTAGTGTGCAATGGAAAGATAGATAGCCCTAGAGTGATGGGCGTATACACAATGCACGGAGGAAAAAACCTCCTAAAGAGGGAAAAAATGCCCCGGCGGTCCTAAGTGTGTTCACATACATCACTACCACATGGATATGGTAACAGAGAGGATTTGGGCACAATATGGAATCCCACATATTACTGATGTGCTAACATACTTCTTGGTTTCCAAAACATTGACATGGATCACTTCTTGTACAATAAATGGAGCATGTACACAGATGACCTTTTTTATGATGCCCAAATTTTTTTTGCCGCATTTGATTGAAAGACTCTTTGACATATATCATATGCACAAGATTACCCTCTTTCATCTCCAAATAAAGCATGGTTTTAGTGCTTCAAAGTATCTTAGTGATAGCTGCACTGAAGGATGAGTACTCTTGAAACTTTTTGTAGAGTTCAACGTATCACATAAAAATAGTCCAAGTTATAGTTCCAACTTTCACATCAAAACATTCCAAACATTTTGATTATAAATCATGCATTCAAAACAGTACCAAAATTGGTGGTAGAGAACACCAGAATAGCATTGAAATCCTAAACTGGGTACTAGAAAGCACATGTATGGTACTTCAGAGTTTGTCTTTGGTACCAAACAACTAAAGAGTACCAATTAGGTAGTATTCAATACCAATTAGATAATATTCAGTACCAATTAGGTAGTATTCATACCAATTAGATAATATTCAGTACCAATTAGGTAGTACTCAATACCAATTAGATAGTATTCAGTCCTGAGGACTAAGTGACATGGATCATTTAAGAGGGGGGGGGGGGGGGGGGGGGGGGGGGGGGGATCAATGGACGGGAACTCCTCGCGCGGCCGTCGAGGTGTCCTGGGCCGTAGATGGCTTATTAAAACTAAACCCGGCCAAGAACTAAACCCGACCAAGGACCTTGTCCAGGTTTTTTAGTTCTAGGCCAGTCCAGGTTTATTGTTTATATCATTGTGTAAATGGAAGTTCTTTCACATGTGCGCGGACGGGCGACGTGGTTAGCCCATGCTTCCAAAAGCATTGGGGTAGGACATCATGGGTTCCAATCCTAGCTCTTCAATGGTGCCGTCATTTTTTGAGTGTACTCGCCCACCTCGAGATGCCCGCCATAGCCCTTCACCGTCTATCCCCTTACCCGCTCCCATGTGCCCCCATGTGTCACTTAGTGTCGTGGGTATTCATTACTAATTAGGTAGTACTTAATACCAATTAGATAGTATTCAGTACCAAACTACAAAGTACTAAGTCTGTAGTATATGAGACTTTAGAGTTTGTCTTTGGTACCAAACAACTAAAAAGTACCAAACTAGTGCATACTACCAAATTGCTAGTATCAAATACCAAACTAGTGCATACTACCAAATTGCTAGTATTGAGTACAAAAAGGCTACATAGTACCAAATTGGCACATGATTTTAGACTAGTAAATAGTGTTGATTTATATTTAAGATGAAACCGCCAATGTTGTTATTGAAAAGACTCTTGGAAACAAGACATTGGTACAATCCAATATTCCAATAGGTACTCTTTGCAACATTTTGGTACTCTAAAATTCCATTTTCAGGCAAAGGAGTACCAAAAATGGTTTACACATTTGATTAGATACTAGTTTGTCATTATTTTGGTAATTTTTGGAATGATTGCCAGGCAAAATAGTACCAAATTTGGTATTGCACAGAGGCTTGGGTGCAAGTGTCGACACTTTTAGTATTATATGTGATAACTGCTATGCAATTGAGCTTCAAATTTGGTGCTTCTTGGGTACCGTACATGGTACCAACAGTTATAGAGAACCCTCTACCATCATATAGAAAGACTACCAAATTTGGTGGTATAAAGGGGACAACCCAAGGACTTTTTTTTTTTTGGTAATGCAGGGAATGGTTGCTTTACCCATTTTGGTACTCTTGAATGGCTTGGGGACTATACCTAGATTTTTTGGTAGCATATGGAGCCACCACCCTATAATAAATACTAGATTTGGTAATTTGGCATTGTATGGAGTTTTACTCTACAACAAGTACCATTTTGGTTCTTTTGGTAGTGTATGGAAAAACTGCTTTGTAGTAGAGTACCAAATTTGGCAATTTCTAGAGGATATACCACTATAAAAAATTAACTCTACTTGAAACTCTGTTGAAATGAACATTAGAGAATAATGATTACAAGAGTAAGAGGTTACCTAAGAGTCATCAAACAACAATTTTTCTTCCAATTTCTTTTCTTACATATGTCCTTTTTGTTAGGTGAAACTCTCGTCTCCAATGTCCAAAAGCATATACCAAATCTCTAATTTCACAGAAGATAATGCTACATTGAGGCAATTGCCTCTGATAAGCACCCAATAGAAACACTTCATCCTCATCTTTGATCTCCAATCAAGAACTTGCTACCGCTCCCCTACCGCTATATTCCTTTATAAACACCAAAGACACTAGAAGTTCTTGATTGAATGTTGGACGGGTACGCCGCAATGGACGTCAGCATAGCGAGAACTCACCTAACATATAATGTCAACTGAGGACGAAGCTCGACCCGCAGGCGCGTGGAAGCAAGCAAAGGGTGTCAACCTCTACTCGACCGACTAATGACTACTTCCTACAGAGATATCAACTCTACATGCCATCGGTTCTGTGAATGTGAGAGTCTCCTATGATGCTACCGCAAGCCAAAATCCCATTAGACGTTCTCGAAACGTTACGAAACTTGAGGGATATCCTATCAACACCAATAGGCCACTCTCCCTAAGGTGCGTGACCAAAAAAACCTATTCAATACCCTCCCTGCAAAAAACGCGTAGGATGTCTGGCCGGTTTTTGCAGGTTGACGTTTTCGAAAACTAAAGTGCCTAATGTGTAGCTCTACTCGCTCTGATCGCGTGGAGATGCTGAAATGCAAAAACGGACAACAGTTACTCACCGAAACTCCAAAAGTAGCTCGCGGGTGAATCTACCAGAACACAGACGAACGCGCGTGATGTAAGCATGAACGCTTAGCTCTCATCGTGGGCAACTCACTGCTGCTCTCCGTTCGCGATTCCGACCACCATAGCTCTTGTAGCGCACAGACACACTCTCTCACTCTCTCACAGTCTCCCAACGACACATCAGATTAGATTTATTAGAAGTCTCTTTACAAGGCTTTAGGTTTTGGCTTATATACTAAGCCTTAGAAAACCTAATGTCCGACCAAAATGACCTCATTTGTCCCTAGGCTTCTTTAGAGCTTAATTACAACACTGTGAGCTGGCTTTGCTCATCCAACAAGCATCTGTGGCCAAAATACAATTGCCGACTTAAAATATGAAGTTCCCGTAAACATTACAAAATTGGCCATAATGGCTCAAAATAATAATAACGGGATATTCGATGATGTCCATGAGCTTGTATCTTCACATTACAGCATCCATCTTCGTCTTCATCACTTCATCAACATCTTTATTTGAAATCGTTAGAGAATCTTTGAGGAATCTTTATGGAATCTTTGTGGAAGCGTTGTTGAAAGGTTAACCTTTCAACACTCTCCCCCTCCGAAGTCTTGTCGTCCTCGACAAGACCCTATGTCTGCAGTGGCCTTGGTGAGTGGTTCATGTTTTGGTATTGGTTGAATCTTTTGTTGGTGCAGTTGCTTCTGCCAGATGCTTTGTATGTTGTAGAGTTACCTTTTTCTTGTACATGTAGTGTAGTTGAAGCCATAGCTCTCCCCCTCCGATTGGTTGTTGTAGGGTGAATAGGTTGAGTGAGGTTTGTTGTTGCAGCAAGTCTTTATCTTGGCAGCTCTGTATTGTTTGTTCTTTGGGTGTCATCCTACATGTGTACCTGTAATCTTGAAGCCTTTTTGAATTGTTTCTGGGCCACTCCCCTTGGATCCTATAGATGATGAGCATGTAGTTGTTTAGGGATGTCATTGGTCTGCTTTTCTGTGTTTTTACAAGAAAAATAAAATAGTAAAAATAAAATGTGGCGTATATTACAAAATGAAGGTCTTGGATACCTAGATAGGACTAGAGGGAAAAACCCAGTGGGAAAAAAATGCCTTTAGTCACCATTAAATGTGAGGCTATATGTACTTATGTTTGATGTAACCGAGTTTTGTTGAGTTAAAGTACTTATGGCCGTATGGCTACTATTACTGGATATACAGTGGATAAGTGTTAGTAGCTTGAAGTCAGAGTCATTGTTGTTGAGCAAATGCTTATGAAACCTGTTATTACCACTTCGTCATCGTCATTTTGTTGTGTAAGTGCATGGGTGGAACACAAATCGTGTCAAATGAAAATGTCCAATGATGGGACATTATATATGCTTGCACAGATAGATGAATGGGAAACAATATGCGGTGCGAGAGGAGTTTGAATGGGTGCTTCCAGGAGTGAACGTAGCTAGAGAAGAAAAAATATATTTGACTTCAAGAGCTGCTGTTACTCACAAGAAGGGTTTTTGTCGACGAGGTTTTTTCCACTCTCCTCACTGTGTTCATGTGCGTGAGTGTTTTCTGGACTACTCCGCCACTCCACCATTTAAAATAGTAGACTTTGACTCTTATGCTCACCTCTTCCAACATGAGTGACATGACTTTATTTATGCTCAACTCTCCAGCTTGAGCTTTAATCTAAATATCTAGACTCATAGACCACAAAAAATATTAAGACATGAAGCTTGGGTTTGACGCTTGCTCATTTAGTGGCTCAGCTGCCCAACTCTTGACTCTTATGCCATGATTTTTATGGCCACTTGACTTACTCTCGGGAGCTTTCGACCAAGAATAGGCTTTGAAACTCAAAACTCCCATCCTCGAAGAGAGGATTTGTAAAGGACCATACTGGCAATATTGGTTTCTTTTGCCATACCTGGGTGACCTTGGTTGTCAAAATTTCTTTTTGATGTTGTTGGTCCCTTGGTTGAGAAGATTGGCTCGCTCCATTCCCTGTAACACTTTGTCTATCATGTCTTGACATTTCTTGAGAGCTAGAGATGACTTCAATCTTCTTCGTTATTTGTTGTTCTTTTGGCACCCATTTGTATCTGCATCGTGTGATTAGCGTGTCTTTGCAGATATCCTTTGCCTTGACTGTGACATTGTCCTTGATTTTGCCTTCCGTGAAATTGCGACTATTTTCAAGCTGAAGTCGTTTGCTTGAAGAATGTTTACATGGCATCTTTGGTAGCCAGATTCTCCGATTTCCTTCATAGTAACCTTGTGCTTGAAGGATTGTAGATGGCACTTCCCATGATGTTTTTGATGTCGTATTGAGATGTACAAGAGTTCCATTTTTGGGATTATTTATCGATGAAGTCCTATGTTGGTATGAAGGCCAGTTGGATTTGAAATTTCCTGCATCCCTTTGGCGAGCCTTGTTGGTTGGTCTCCTTTGGCGATATAAATACGAGCTTTGCTGCTTTTGGGGATGCTTTTTGAAACCTTTATCCACCACATAAGCCGAGGTCTGTGGTTTTGGTAACCAAAGTTTCTTTTGACCCTCATAATAGCTTTGCTCTGCTAAGCTGTAGTGGGAGGCTATCCATCCCATGTTTTTACCTTTCATCAATTGGATAGGCTCATTTACCCATATTGGGTCCTTGACCTTGATTTCTTCAGCTTTGATGTAGACCTTTGAAGATTTTTGTCGACGATGATCTCACAGTGTAGGGTATTTTGGTTGAAAGATTTTCTTTGGAGTCTGTCTTTCATGTGGAAGCATGTGGTCAGTTGATGTCGAAGCTCTGTCTTGAAATTTTCGAGGCTGGATTGAAGACTCTGATTTAAGGGGCTACTTCTGTTGGTAGGACATTTGTGGGCTCATTTTGGCTTTGCCTTTGTCGGAAGCCGATAATCTTGGAGTAGTAGTAGGCTGGATTTCTTGAGAGCTAGTCGTGATGACCATTGTTGAAAATGCAGGTTCTTTTGCCAATGTTTTTGCCCAGTGCTTGGACAAAATCAAATGTGTATTCATTTTGGAGGAATCCACCACTAGGAATTTGTCTTTGATTACCTTTGACCGTAGTTTAAGGGTAGCTTTCGCAATCCCTAAACTTGTGACGGCTATTCCATGTGATATACGAACCTGTACCTGAATTTCATACAGTTCTGGTTTACCTAGAAGTAACCATAGCCCATAAGACATGACATTAGTCGTGGTAGTGCAATCTATCTCTGCTCTAAAGTTGAATTTCAGTTTCTCATGCACATCCAACGAGAATTTAATCTTCTTGTTGGCTGCCAAGTAATTGATGTCCTCTTTGCTTTTGATACTTTTCTTTGACTTTTGTGCCTTGAAGGCTTTGTCATCCTCTTGTATGTTGAACTTCTTTGTCATTTGACTAGTTGTAGAATGTCCCAAGTGCTTACTATCTTTTGCTATAGCTGCTTGTTGGTGTTCATCGCTAGTTTCTGACTGTGACGCCTTGATTCTTGATTTCAGAAGCTCTCTGTCACTATTTACTTCTTCTAGCACTTGAAGGTCATTCAATGGTGAATTTTCTTCTTGGAAATATTTTGAAGCTTGTGTAGCAGGATGTTGAGGTTGACTCTCTTCTTCTGATGCAATGGTCGCCATGTCCTTTGGTTTCCATTGGTCCATGGGTTTTTGTAGAGTCTCTTCTCGAAAATATTCATTCATATCCTGTATTGCTTGTCCTTGGTAGTCAATCTTGGACTCAGTCATTTCCCTTTCTTCTATGCATTTTATGTCTTCAGTTACATCTTCTTTTAGCTTCTCATACTCTTTGATTTGTTCAATCACCAATGAAGAGTCCACAGTAGAGAATTTATTTGGTAGACTTTCAGCTTCATCCATTGATTCTATTTGCATGTCTTCCACTTGTGAGGTGGCACTAAGATTTTTTGTTACCTCTACCACCTCCTCTTGTGTTGGCTCACTATCGTCAGAATCTTGGCTTCTTTTTCTCTTGAACCTTGAACTGCAAGATTCATCTTCATCACCTTGTGGATGCTTTGACTTGTCCTCACTGAGGTTCCTTAAACGATCTTGAATCAGCTGATTCAATTGATCTTTTTTGAATGCTTGATTCTCTATGATAATGTCGTTGACACCCTTGACTTCCTCTTCTTTGCATGCATGAACCTGTAGATTACGACTGACTAAGGTGTATCCACTGGATTTGTCTCTTTATCATTCATCGTCTTGTCCTTGAGAAGCTGAAAATAGCTTCCATTATTGCTTGCATACAAGATCAGATCACTATCCATGCTTTCTAGCAATTGTAATGCTAATTCTTCCATCAGTATATGGTCTTTGACGTGGGGCTCCTACATAGCCTTAGGGCTATGTTTCCGAGTTGATTTTGGCGAGTTCTGCACCGAGGGTGAAGGTCGCACCGAATTTTTGTTTTCAGTTTCCCTTGATGGTGCTTTTGGACGGGGTCCAAGTATGTGACTTACAGGTTGCCCACAATTGCTAAACTCATCCATATTTTTCACATCGGCTATTTCATAGTGCCTATCGTATTTGTGGACCACAATGACATCTTGACCTGACCTTCTACATTGGGCATTGTGAATTTCCAGTGGTCTCTCCTCCGACTCGACATCTTCCAATGATTCTTGAAATTCCACTTGGACTCCTGAAAAGGACACTGCTTCTTGTAAAGCTGGACTTCTTAATCCCACTCTTGAAGATATAGGGTCTCTTTGTTGCGTTTGAACTCCCCCCCTCCGAGAGTGTTCCATATCTGATGTTAGCATCTGTTCAATGCCTGATGATATGACTTCTTGTGCTTTGTTAAGTAGCTCTTGAGACCGGGATAGTTCTTTTTGAAGTTGTGCTATCTTCATAGGTGATACTTCCGGCATATTCCCTGTTTGTGCAATTTGGTGTGTTTGAGCTTTGTCTTGTGCTGGTGCGGTGCACGAGACTTGTGTCGTGTCTTTCCATGTGGTGTCTTGTGTTGTGCCTTGTTGTGTGTCATGTGGTGTGTCACTCATTTGTGTAGTGACAGCCGTAGGTGTCAATTCTTCCAGGTGCGTAGTTAGAGGTAAACCCATGACGAGATGGTATACATTACCACCTTTAGACATGTAGTCTTCTCCTCTTGAGCCAAACGCTTCTGCTGTAAAGTAATGATTGTTTTCTACAGGAACTTCATGACTTGTGACAGCCCTGTAGTATCGACCGTCTTCATCTCCATAGAGGGTACCAAATTTCTGTTTTCCATCTTGTGCTTTGTACAGAAAAATACTTGGAGGATATGCGTAGAGTTCTGTAAGTTGATCCTTGTACAACATTTCTATCTCATTGTCGATGTATTTTCCGTGCCTCATGTAAATTGATCCCAGACAGTCTTCCATGAAATTTGGATGTGGGTGTAGTACATTCTTCGCTGTTTCAACTTGCACATATTGAGATGTCCGAGTTTCCTCTGTATCTTTCTTTGTCTTGATGTACAAATTCCGATTGACATCCTCATAGAATGGCAGTCCTTTGTAGTATCCAATCAGATAGATCCAAATTTGCTCCCTTGTAATTTCTGTGGATGTACTTGAAGCTTCTTCCTGACTGGTCTGATTCCTTTGAGACGCCATTACTTTCGTCTTGACTCCCTTGTTGTACCTGTTTAGTGATAGCTCTAATTGCTTGCCTCAATGCTAATAAAAATTATTAGCACCCTTGTGTCGGTCTTTTTCGCTTGAGGTCCTTCAGATTTTGTGGATGCTTTAATCTCTGAGTTTTTTGAATTGGGATTTGCTTGAACTTCTTAGCTCCCTTGCTTGCCAAGGCTGATACTGACTTGTCTGGCTGCTTGCTTTGCCTAGAGCTTTTTAGCAGGCCTTGATCTAGTGGAAGCACTGTGATAAGTTATGCAACTTACCACTATACTGCAACGACTGGTCCCTTTGTAGCGATTCTTGAGTCAAGCTAACCTGTGTTCACTTTAGCACACAATCTACAAAATTCTATTTAGCTGGCAAACTTTTTCACAATGAATGCAAAAATCCTTGATGTACCTTTGACGGCCACACTTGTTCCTTGAGCACCTTCCAGCGGGTGGCCAATGGTTTTCCCAAAAGATAATTTCAATCTGCTAACTTAGCAGTCTTCAAAACCGTGACCATTTTCTCACAATTCTTTTGAACTGTCGGTTTTAGACACTCCTGACTTCCGGATGCATTTTGAGGCCTTAAACGACGTTTTTTTCAAAATTGAACTAAAAGGTTGCCGTCAGCATCATTTAGTCCATGTTTTGCTCTAAGATCTGTAGAGTCGTTCTCAGGCTATGTTTTGATATAAAAACTTTTCCGATCCGATACCGTTTGTGAAAGTTATGGCCAAAACAGTGAATTGCAATTTAGAATGGTCAAAATGAAACAAAGATTTGGGATCGCTGTGACACTGTGAACACTCCTGTATGGTCAAAATTACAGTTGGAACCTAAAACTAGCCTAGAGACATCCTACGCGTAGGATGTCTATATGCTCAGAATTTAACAAAATTTGGTCCAGAGACTCCCCTTAAGTCCAGCAACACAATGGTATGCTCAGAATTTCATTTGGACCTAAGAATGGCCTTGAGACATCCTACGCGTAGGATGTCTTTTTGCTCAGAATGACTTGAAATTTTCACCCCAGCTTCTCCTTGATGTGTTGATCACAGTGGTGTGCTCATAGGTTGGTTTGGAGTCCTAAATCAAGCTGGAGACATGCTACGCGTAGGATGTCTAACTGCTCAGATTTTGTCCAAACTTGATCCCAAGATTCTCCTAATGCTCAACAACCCAATGGTATGCTTAGAATTTGAATTTGGATGCCAACTGGTCAAGATTTGGGCTGCATAAGCTTCTAGTGCACTCCAATGTCTGACAATTCTTGTCTTTGCTTGGTAGATAGGCCAAACAAGGTCCAAATTCACTTTTGAAAAAAGTTCTGGAATCCTTGAGATAATGGGAAACTCCCTATATGGCCAAAGTAGAATTTTGACTACTTTATGACCCTGGAGACATCCTACGCGTAGGATGTCTTTTTGCTCTGTTTCAGCTCAAACTTGCACTGTAGCTTCCCCTTGATGTGCTAAGCTCACAGCTACTTTTACTTTTTGATTCTGACAGCTATAGGTTGGTCAAATGATCAAGAATCTCCTCCACAAGCCTGATGTCTGTTTTGATGAATTCCCAAGTCAAATAAACTCCAATTTGGACCAAATTTGCCTAGGAGGCTTATCTAAGGCTATATGATAGCATGGTATGGTCACAAGAGAATTTTGGTCTCTGAATCATGCAGTAGACATCCTACACGTAGGATGTCTTTTTGCTCAGAATGAACTTGGACCAAAGATTCCCCTAGTCTTCAACAACCCCCTGGTATGCTTAGATTTGAGTTTGGAGGTCAAAAGAGCCCAAAACTAGCTATTCTTGCCTTTTTCAGTCAAAAGTGCTAAAGTCAGCTTAAAACCCAATTTTCTCACCCAAATGAGCTGAAAACTCTCACATGCACTCAAAACATCATGTATAACATGCACATGAAGTCACGCTATGGTTTGGTCTCAAAAATTATGCCTTGGGCACAATTTGGGTAGGATGTCTGGCAATTTCAGTCTATCTGGCCTTATCCTGTCAAGATATGGTCAAATTTCCACTTTACAGGTGAAAATTGGATAAAACCTACATTTTGAACACACTGGTCAACTCAGAATTTCAAAATTTCCACCAGATCACCCTGTAGACATCCTATGCGTAGGATGTTTACTGTTGATTTTCTGAGACTGAAGTGTCCCTGATGCTTCCTTATGCTCTTAGCAAGTGCAAGTATGCTTCACAATTGCAAAAACATGCAAAGATCACTCAATTTAAGCCTTTTCTGCAATTTTACGTTTTCTAACTCCGCCTTTTGGCTTTTGGTCAACAAAAAATAGGGAAAAACACTCAAGTCAATATGTTACTAGGGTAAAATTTTACCCTCTGAACCCACTGGTAATCTCAATTTCCCCAAATTTCCTGCCTAAAGTGCCATGTAGACATCCTACGCGTAGGATGTCTACTGTCTTAAAATGCAAATTTTTTCTGGCAGTAGTACTCCGTATGCTCTGTAGAGCTCTCAGCAATAATCACAGAAACCTTTGGACTTCAAATAGCTTCCAAACACAATTTACCGTCTTTCCTACTTAGCGTTTTCCACTTTTCTGATGAGCCTAACAACAAATAAGACATGCATAAAGTACTCTAGATCAGCCAATCAAGATATCCTACTTACCCTACTCCTACTCGTCAATGTGAGATGGTAATTTTGATGTCTTGGTTGCTTCCTAGCCTCAGACGGACTCTCAAGTCAACCTACTACCACATCTACCACTCCAACTCCTACTCTCTATACCAAAACCAACTACTACCTAATACTACCTAAGACGAAGGATCCAGGCCAGACACACTCTCCCTAGACTCCTCCTAAGAGCTAGAGAGTCCACCGCCCTCTGATCCTATCTAAAAGAATGAATATACTCTAGCAAGCCAGAGGGACCTCTATCCTCAAGGACTAGTCTCGGTCACCTACTTAGGGCCCTCGTCCCTGACAGCGGCGCCAATGTTGGACGGGTATGGCGCGACGGACGTCAGCATAGCAAGAACTCACCTAACATATAATGTCAACTGAGGACGAAGCTCGACCCGCAGGCGCATGGAAGCAAGAAAAGGGTGTCAACCTCTACTCGACCGACTAATGACTACTTCCTACAGAGATATCAACTCTACATGCCATCGGTTCTGTGAATGTTAGAGTCTCCTATGATGCTACCGCAAGCCAAAAGCCCATTAGATGTTCTCGAAACGTTACGAAACTTGAGGGATATCCTATCAACACCAATAGGCCACTCTCCCTAAGGTGCGTGACCAAAAAAACCTATTCAATACCCTCCGTGCAGAAAACGCGTAGGATGTCTGGCCGGTTTTTGCAGGTCGACGTTTCCGAAAACTAAAGTGCCTAATGTGTAGCTCTACTCGCTATGATCGCGTGGATATGCTGAATTGCAAAAACGGACAACAGTTACTCACCGAAACTCCAAAAGTAGCTCGCGGGTGAATCTACCAATGCACAGACGAACGCGCGTGATGTAAGCATCAACGCGTAGCTATCCTCGTGGGCAACACAGTGCTGCTCTCCGTTCGCGATTCCGACCACCGTAGCTTCTGTAGCGCACAGACACACTCTCTCACTCTCTCACAGTCTCCCATTGACACAGCAGATTAGATTTATTAGAAGTCTCTTTACAAAGCTTTAGGTTTTGGCTTATATACTAAGCCTTAGAAAACCTAATGTCCGACCAAAATGACCTGATTTTTCCCTAGGCTTCTACAGAGCTTAATTACAACACTGTGAGCTGGCTTTGCTCATCCAACAAGCATCTGTGGCCAAAATACAATTGCTGACTTAAAATAGGAAGTTCCCGTAAACATTACAAAAGTGACCGTAATGGCTCAAAATAATAATAACGGGATATTCGATGATGTCCATGAGCTTATATCTTCACATGACAGCATCCATCTTCGTCTTCATCACTTCATCAACATCTTTATTTGAAATCTTTAGAGAATCTTTGAGGAATCTTTGTGGAAGCGTTGTTGAAAGGTTGACCTTTCAACATTGAATCATTGACGTCATGCTATCAATATTATTCAAGATCATCATCAAAGTGGTTCTCTTGACAAAAATCTTCTTTAAGTGGGGATCTTGAGCTGAGTCAATGTGTTACAAACAACGGAGACAAGACTCAATTTGACATTCCAGCTTTAGAACTTGGAGAAATTTTTATGGTGTATTAGCTGTTGAAATATTTTCTTTTTATTTATTAAGAGCTCTTGGGTTTGCTTGGATACCATGACTCCATTCCTTGCTTCTATGTTGCACTTATTTGCTACCCCAACAATTGCGAATATGAGCTAGGTTAGTAAGAGGCTCATAAATGGAAGTGGACACACCAAACTCCAAGGCATCCAATGTATATGGTTTCTCTGGTCAACATGATTGGAGTGTTGGGGTAAAGGCACCGCGCCCTTTTCCCGGGACGAACCACCTTTGTCTGACCGCCCGCCCACCATGTGTACATGCCCTTACTCATTATATACATATGAATAAGGAGCACCTCAATCACTAGTTCTAGAGGTTGCTCCACCCACACCGTCTTGTGCTTCTCCCCTTCTCCGCACACATGCGCACTCACAAGTGGTATCAGAGCTTTGGCGACAAGCGTGCGACGGCTTCTCGGCGAGATGGAAGCGACGAAGCTCAACGGAGGTGGATCCGGCTTGAGAGCATCAGATTTGAGCTTTGGCATCTAAATTTAGCGTGTAAAGAGATTTTGTAGCAAGTCAATGCTGAATTTTGCAGCAAAACAACAGGAACAAGAAGTGTTGCAGCTCGTTTTTGCTATTTTTGGCTCTCGAAACAGTGTTTTTTGCATATCTCCGTCACATGGAGTCGGATGGATATGACTAGGAGTCTAGGTTAGGGTTTTAGTACATTTTGGATGTGATGATGATGTCCATTTTTTGAAATTTTGATCATAATTACAGCAGGTGCAACAATAGCAAGTTTATGCTGTGTTTTTGGACCAAAAACGGATGTTTTTCGCGTATCTCTCATACCTGAACTCCGATATATGTGATCCAAGAGTCTACCCTGGAGTTTTGGCACGTTCCAGATGCGCTAGTCATATCAAAATTTGAAAATTTTGAGCACTGAATTTTTTGCAGCAGCTTGCCAACAATCTCGACATATCGAAGTTTTGCAGTTTGATTCCTACATTGTAGAGAGTGATGCGGTTTGCATCTTTGGCTTTGTACGGCACACTGTGGTGCTATTTGAGAGAAAATTCATCGTGTTTTTGCATATGCAAGTGATGATTTGGGATGTGACTTTCGGATCTTTACACATCCGCGAATACGGTTTTATGCGCATTGTATAACTGTGTGGGACCTTCAGAGTGCTTCTTTTTTGCATGGTTTGGTGCAGTTTCATGCTATGTATGCATTATGCAGATAAAATTTGAGCTAGCCATAGCTCGTAGGTAGTAGGTTCGTAGGTTTATAGACATTTCTAGACAGGTATATGTCCATAGAGCCACTGGTCAAGAGTGAGTTGTATTGGCAGACTTTTGGCAGTGCTACGTATGCCATTTGTGGATTTTTCTACTGAGACACTGAATGTCTATTTTCATGCGTATTTGTGGTGAGATTTTTGAGTTTTTGCTTAGTTTTCAAGAAAAACTCTATCAGATATTTCCTAGATTCTTGCCATGTTTTATGCGCATTCACAGTTTACTCTCTGATGGTATAGTGGTTGAGTGGACTCCCACTCTGGCAATTATCTACAATTTTTTGGCTTGCAATTTGCATTGAGTTTTGCCTCATTTTGCAATTTCCCCGTCTTCTCATCATAAAAGTTTGTAGTGTTATGCCATCTTGTACAGTGGTCAATATGTTCCCACTTTGACATTGATCGAGTGTTTACTCTCACTTTTGACAGGTTTTGTCAGCTTGGTGTTCTTGTACCCACTCTCGCAGGAATGAGGATAGCATATGCTTGTGTGGCTACAGACAAATAGTCACACGTTTCACAGGTTTTTACAGACTTTTTGCACGCAGTTTCTCTTGTGCATTTTGAGCTGGTTTTCTCTCTACTTGCGTTTATGGTTATACACTTTACGCTTGATTGAACAGTTTGTCCCAGTTTATGGTTACAGATAGCAAATTGTGGAGTTGTTTTATGCATATGTGAGCATCGATTTTGATGCAATTGGTCATGGTTTTCATGATTGCGTAGTGGTCGAGTGATCTCCCACTTTTGTTGCCATTTTTTGTGTTCACTTATGGCAACAAACATGTGTGACAGTGAGAGACGACGGTCTCGTTCTTGCTGATACGTACAATGTTGGCATTATGGTCACACAAGGCACATTAGGAGCCATTGTTTCAAGCGTATGAGATAGTAGCGGAGATCTACGCATGGTGCACTTGAGGTTTTGACACGTGCTAGAGCAGTGGCTTCATATGCAAGTGACGATGATGTCACATTTGCCTTTAGCATTCCTCTTGATTACATGTCTTTGAGCAATGACACTTCTCCACGATGGCTGCTAGATGAGGATGCGGTTTTCCATGTCACACCACATTGTGACTGGTTTAGCACCTTCTTTAGTGGGAGTTTTGGTTGTCTACACTTGGCCGATGGTTCGGCATTTGACATAGAGGGTGCAAGAGATGTTTTTTTGTCTTTGCCCAATGGTGCATCATACACGCTACAACATGTGCGCTACGTTCCTAAGCTAAGATAGAGCTTGATCTCAGTGAGACAATTAGCAAATTTTGGCTATCAGATATGCTTAGAGAGGAGTCTTTCTAGATGCATTGCGGTTCATCCAGTGATTGCCAAAGGACTTGTGAGTGCACGTGTGCATGGATACGTGCATGCGTGGTGCATGCGGGGAAGGGGAGAAGCACAAGATGGTGTGGATGGAGCAACCTCTAGAACTAGTGAGTGAGGTGCAAAAGGCATTGCGCCTTTTTCCCGAGATGGACGTCCTGTGTCCAGTCGCTCGCCCACCATGTGTACATGCCCTTATTCATTATATACATATGGATAAGGAGCCACAAAGACACACACACACACACACACACACACACACACACACACACACACACACACACACACACACACACACACACACACACACACAGAGAGAGAGAGAGAGAGAGAGAGAGAGAGAGAGAGAGAGAGAGAGAGAGAGAGAGAGAGAGAGAGAGAGAGAGAGAGAGAGAGAGAGAGAGCATCAAAGCAACATTGTAGAAGGCACTAGAAGTCGATCAACTCCCCTCTACCCATGAAGGTCCTACGTTTCAATTTTTGATACATTTAGGAAAAAAAACTTTACAAAATAGGGCCATCATTAAAAATAGTAAAGGCCTTCTCTTTCACCTTTACAATCTCACTTGAAAATAAGTGTTATCATACACGAACCCTCAATCTAATGTGGTGTCAAAGACACTCTTTTATGTATTATCAAACCCTGCTTTTAGCCTACCATAAACTACAAATACTAATCTGCCTAGTGTCATTTCTTTGCATAATATTACATCTTTCATTGAATCTGATAGGAAGGAAAAGTCTGTAGAATTGTTCAATGAGTAAAATCCACCAAGTAGTAGATTAATCTCATATATGAGAACATCCATTTTGAATTGTTCAATGAGAAAAATCTACCAATTGGTAGATTAATCTCATACATGAGAACCTCCATTTTGAAAGTGATAGAAGATAGCTCATGTAGGCATTCGTATACCCCTATGTAAACTATAAGTTGTCTTGGCTGCAAAAAAGAAAGTAAAGGTTCCTTGAGAGTCTAAAACTGTCTTTAAGCAGTGCACTGCCTTTCTATACATAAAAGTAGCTATTTTCTTTAGCACGCTCATGGGAAGTGTTCTACAATGAAAGCTCTAAAATACATGTTATAACCCCAATGAATTACTTTAGTGAGAGCATGCAAATTCCTAAGAAACAGCCACTAATGGAGCATATTTGAAAACAACTTGTCCCACTTGGAAAGCAACTAACAACTATGAAAGTAAGCTACGACATCATCAAATACATTGAGTCTAGTAGGTGTCTTTCTAAAACATATGATGAATAAATGCAACTCTCCTAGACATGTGTACATTTGTAGATTTAGAAATCCTAACCGCTCTTGAAATACTAACAACTATAAAAGTATGCCACAATGTCATTACAGATAATGAGTCTAGTAGGTGTCTTCCTAAAACAAATGCAACTCTTCTAGCCATGTGTGCCCATTTGTAAATTTAGCAATCCTAACCCCTCTTGAACTTTTGGCACGCAAGGCTTACCAACAATTCCCAACAAAAATAACTTCAAAATCAAGCAATTGAAGTACTGTTGAAATTGAACATGATTTCAATCAAGAAAGTGCAAGAAAAACAAAAGGTAAGAAACTAATACTTCCTGGATAATTCTAAATCTTATATGAAATGGATATTTCTTACAATTTCAAGTAGAAATATCTTGAATAATTCTAAGTTTTACATGTAATGGCCACTTCTTGCAATGCCAAGTATAAATATTCTTATGCATTATCTTCAATGCCTTGTGTGCAACCTACTTATTAGGCACATTTATCCCCATAGGTACTTCTTATGCCTGAGCACACCTGCATCATAAGAGATTTATTGGTATTCATGTCCAAAATAACAAATAAAGAAGACAAATGCAAACATGACATACATCTGGGCACATTCAAATTATTTTCTTTTGGAAGAACAAAGTATCACCACAAATCCCTCCCCAACCAATTCTCTCTCTCTTTTTCTCTTGCTCACTCTCTCATGATAAGGCAAGAAGAAGCTAAAATAAAAGTACTATAAGGCCTAAGCTATTGGTGTCTAAAGAGGCTTGTAAGAAAGGGGTAAATGCAATCATTGTGGATGCTTCTCCTAAAGAAAAATTTGCTAATGTTGTGCATAATACTGTTAACCCTCACACACATTCCTATCACCTACGACGGACATTGTGTTATTTATTTGGTAGAGTCAGGTACCGGGCTTGTCGGTCCAATAGGAAAAGGGTAAGAGTGATCACCGATGAGAGGCGCACTCTAACTGGAACATTCAAGGGATTAGTTGGCTAAGCATGGGCGCCCAAGTGTGAATGGGGCGAGCTCATATAAAAGTCAACTAAACCTAAAATTCACTCATTCTCTCATTTGTGCAATTGAAGAGTGCCCTTGCTCCATCTCCATCTTCTTCTTCTTCATCTCCTTGTGTGTGTGTGTATGCGAGAGAGAGAGAGAGAGAGAGAGAGAGAGAGAGAGAGAGAGAGAGAGAGAGAGAGAGAGAGAGAGAGAGAGAGAGAGCATTACGACGGCGAGGCGTTTGAGTGCGGCGTAGCGGCGTCTCCTTCTTCTTCGCGGTGAGGAATCCTCCACGACAGCAAGCGTAGAGCGGTGAGTGACACACCCTTGCCATCTTTGAGATTACTAGTTTAGGCTTGTTGTGTGCTTGGAGCCATTTGTGGCTCGCACACAGTGTATCGGCAAGTTCCTTGCATTGACACGTGCGACAGACGCACACAAATACACAATGGGTATTGATTCTTAAACACGCATTGTTACTATGGCCCTTTTGTTCATGATGCATGTATGGAATGGATTGACATGTATGGTAATTTAATAGTGGTGCTAAAAAGCACATTACATCTCATTACAATATATATTATTTCATGGGCTGCCAAGCCTCACTCAATCATCTAGAGCATAATGAGAAGTAGGAACAAAAATTATGTCAATCCGTGGAACGTAGCTGACCCAACTAGTGCATGGAGGCTATGAGAGGTTGAAAAACTCTAAAAAAAACTAGCCATACTCTCTAATCTTAGTTGTCAATCTCAAATGCATGTCAAGCATCAAAAACTAGTTTCCTCACTGCAAGTCTAAAGTGAAGATTTACTCGAGCTAAGAGACTTGGAATGCATAAACCAAATGTATAAATTGGACACAACCAAAAAAAAAGTACTTAGACCGACAGACTTAAAAACAAGAAGTTGTCATGGGAAACTTACGTTGATAGAAAAATCTTTCTCCGTGATTGTACAAGTTTTAGAATTGCAATGTCACACCACATGAGGGAGTTTCTAACAGGGTCTTCACACTCAATTTTTGGGTAAAATAGTCAAAAATCCTCATCCAAAGAAATGTAACTACAATTTGGAGCTTTTAGCCCTATTCATCTCAAATGTATAGCCAAAAGAATAAATAATTACAAAAGTTTTCTGACTTAATGTGTTTTGGATTTCCATTAGAAAAAGGATCTTTTACAAAGATGCTGCATGATTTGGTTTTTGATGGCCTAGTTAGCTGAACAGCTAACATTCCCCTCGCCTTGTTTGTGTCATCCGCACCACGACTACTCATGCCAAGACATAGTGGTTGGGATTCCTAGTTGCTCTCTTGGCCAATTGTTCCATAGTTTGATGATACTGAATGTGGTTGACTTTCTAGAGAAAAAACATAAATTTCATGGTGACTCGGTTTTGGATTTCCATTGGTAAATAGACAAGGAACCAAGACCATAGATTGGAAATCATGGTTTTGAATATTTTGGTATGTCGTGTGAAAAATCATGTGTAAAATGCCTCTTCAAATGTATGCATGTAGTAAGATAGCAGGCATATGAGTCAGGTATAGAATACATCAAGGATTTCTTCATTGGGTAGATCATAACCAAGGCATTGTACTCCTTGAAGAAAAGAAATCCATGGAGTATTTGTCTATTCTGTTCTATGGAATGTCTCTATGTAAGTGAGCATCACCTTGGAAATATTGACTAACATTATGCAAGACAAATCCCTTTGAATAGTTTGATGGTAGAAGATAGTGTTGTGACCATGTACTAACCCAATCCTGAATGATCTACAATTTTTCATCAATGGTGTTCCCAATATAATCTCATAGTTTGATTTTGTTCCAAATCCACAATTGCAAAGGTGTGCTCATAGTCTATCCCACAAGAGGTAACCACCACACCTTCCAATAATCCCAAAGGTTTTTCTTTCTGCCCTTTTAGGATATAGTTTCATACGGGTTTTTTTTATACCTGGTTTTTCCCGTGATTCCCATATTTGTTTTATCGCAATTCTCTCAACTTAGAAGTTTGGAGAATGGATTTCCAATCTTCTTTGCTATGAAAAAATGGTACTCGCAACTATCCACCCTTTACTGTTAACTCAAGAACTTTGTCATCCAAATCTTGGACAGCTCTATACGTCCGCATCCATGGAACTCCTAGAACTATATCTATATTCATATACTCATCAAGAATACAAATAAATGTGTGCAGGCATATAAATTCATGCACAAAGATATTCAAATTGATCAAACCCAATGTTGGAGTGAACTCCTTATGGCAGCCTTTGCTTTAGCTTTGCAATAATCCAATGATTGGGTAGTCACCTTCTTGTTGGTTGAATAGTTTATTGCATTTAGCCGAGCACTTGTGTCAATGAAGGCTTTGAATATGAATCCATCTCCCAATGTTATTGTTATTCTCATGTCCAACCCGTCTAGCCATTTATCATCGGTCTCTACTTCATCCTCATCTAAAGATTGGCTAAAATGCAGAGGTTGAATTTGAAGCGTATTTATTAGCAAAACCTAAGATTTGTTGCACTGTGGCTTTTCACTTTAAGATTTGAATGCATGCTTTCTCTTGAGCTTCCTCAATCACCTTATGTTGTTTGAACTTGTGCTCCTTAGCTGCTACGTGCATTCTTCGCAAGAGATCATTAGCCAATGGAAGATGGTATTTTCTCAATCAACATCCACTGATCCAACTTTTCATTATTTCCCCATCTAAGGGGGCTAGTTTAACCGCCCCACTTGGTGAAACTCTTTCAATTACAAAAGAACCATGTCCTTTTTTCTTGAATTTACAGACGTGTTGCTTCAATGAGTAGACTAATACAAGATCTCCTTGCTTGAATATTTTCCTCAACAAATATAAATCATAGAACTATTTCTGTTTCCTTTTTTTAGCATAGATATGTGAGATAGCAGCTAGTCTCTACTCATCTAACTGTTCTAGATTTTCAAATCATTTCAACAGTTCATGACCTTTCCACTTCAAATTTGTGCAACTTTGAGGGTTGGCAGTAAAAAATCCACTGACAATATTGAATCAAATCCATGTTGAATGGAGTGGTATTCAACGCTATTTTGAATGAAACCCGGGAAGCCCATAGAGCTGAGTGAAGATTCATCTCCCAGTCTATCCTTCCCGAGCTTACAATCTTATAAAGCACCAAACTTAAGTTCTTATTTGTATGTTTTTCTTGGCCATTCTCCTAAGGATGATAGGGTGTGGATTTGTTATGGATAACCATAAACTCGTTAAGAAAATTCTCTACAGCTTGTTAAGGAAGTGTGTCCCTCTATCCTCACAAGTTCAATAAGAAGCCCATATTATGTGAATATACATACATTCATACAATGATGCAACTGTGGTTCGTGCATCGTTCTTCCTAGTGGCTCTAGTCAGATAATTTGTGGACACAATAATGTATTGCGCCTGAGTTTTGTAATCAGGTGGTTGTATTGAACGAACAAAGTTTATGCCTCGCTTAGCAAATGCTCTTGCTCCCATCATGGGTCGCAATGGCATGCTATCAATTCTCGTCAACATCTTTGCTCTCTGACATGAGTCACATCATCTAACAAATTCTTTTGCATCGGCAAACAAAGTTGGCCACCATATACCAACGATCAATAATTCTCTTGCCATGGTTTTATGAGAGAAATGGCCCCTTGATAGCCTTGCATGTGCTTGTTCCAAGATAGGAATGTACTCATCTTCATTGGAACATAGTCTAAGCTATTGGTCCTTTCCTTGTCTATAGAGCTGCTGGCTGATTGTGGCATAATTGGTTGCTTCGGTATCGATTGCTGTCTCTTTTTTTTCTCATGTCTTCCAAAAATTTCCTATTTGTCAAGTACTCCACCAGATATCTACTCCACTTAGGTGTAACAGATATCTAGAACAAGGTAGCGTGTGGAATGACTACTCTTTCCATACACAAGGAACAATTGTTCACATAGGCATGAACATCTCCTTTCATAGTAGGCCAATAAACACCTAACCATGTCAGTAGTAGTTAGCTTGTTCCTCGAGACTTATGCACGTAAGTAGAATCCCATCCTTGTTTTTTTTACACAACCTTTCAGCCAATAACTAATACATGGCTGATTGCTTGATCAATCATGGGGTGATTGGAAGTGGGATATGTGAATCTACTTGAATTATGTTCATTAGAGAGACAAGATCTTCTAAACATCTTGGAACCATTTCAACGAAGAACAAATAAGCATCTGGCAAATCATCATCAACTCCTTTGGAAGGTTCTCTTGAAGTGATCCTCAAAAGGTGATTTACTCTTTGATGTGTGGTGCCCTTCTTAACTACTACTATAAAATCAAACTCTGGTAGGATGATAAACCACCTCACAATCGTACTAGTATTGCATGGCTTGATCACCAGATAAAGTAGGGCTTTATCATCATCAACTCCTTTGGAAGGTTCTCTTGAAGTGATCCTCAAAAGGTGATTTACTCTTTGATGTGTGGTGCCCTTCTTGACTACTACTATAAAATCAAACTCTAGTAGGATGATAAACCACCTCACAATCGTACTAGTATTGCATGGCTTGATCACTAGATAAAGTAGGGCTTTATCATCATCAACTCCTTTGGAAGGTTCTCTTGAAGTGATCCTCAAAAGGTGATTTACTCTTTGATGTGTGGTGCCCTTCTTAACTACTACTATAAAATCAAACTCTAGTAGGATGATAAACCACCTCACAATCGTACTAGTATTGCATGGCTTGATCACCAGATAAAGTAGGGCTTGGTGGTCCACAAAGAAGACAAACTTATTAGCCAGTAACTAATGCCTGAATTTTTTAAGCGCATAAACCATCCCTAGTCCTTCTCTTTTGGTTGTGGTGTAGTTCTTTTCAACTGTGTTCAATTGTTTCATTGTCCCCTCTCTTGGTTGTGTTAATATGCTCAATAGAAAAATTTGATGCGTCCACATGCACATGGAAATTTTTACTTTTGTTTGGCGTCTTCAATATTGGTGCTAAAACATAGCTTGTTTAAACTTTTGAAATGACTTTTTACACTCTTTGGCCCATTTAAAGTGAGTGATGAGGCTATAAATGCGTTTGACAATGATGAAATACATCTAAATAAATCTACGATAGTATCAACAATGTCCCATGAATGCCTGAACTTCTTTGACATTTGTTGGTCTAGACATCTCAACAATTACTACCACCTTTTCCATATCAATAGCAATGCCATTTTTTGAGACATGTCAATATATGTCCAAGAATATTTCCGTGTTTAACCATGAATACACACTTTTTGGGATTTAAACAAATCCTATATAGACGGTATTTATCATAGACACATTTGAGGTGCTCAAAATGGTCTTCTCTTTTTTTATTAATGCACACAAAGATCATTTATGTAAGATTCTAAGAAATTTCTCAGATACTCTTGAACACATGGCTCATTAGCCTCTAAAATGTTGTTGGTGCATTGGACATCCCAATAGGCATGACCCAATAAGCAAAAATTTCCCATTTCGTGGCAAAAGCGGGTTTGTGATGGTCTTTTGGATCAATGGCTATTTGATTGTAGCTAGAAAACCCATCCAAGAAGGTGTAAGCTTCTTTTCTTGCCACTTGCTCTAAAACATGATTGGTGATGGGAAGAGGATAATATCTTGTATGGTAGTGGCATTTACCTTCTTGAGATTCACACACACTCTAAGTTTCCCGTTTTTCTTTGGTGCCACCACAATTGGTGACACCCAGTTGGTTTGTTCTATTTCATAGATGAGCTCAGCTTCCATGAGTTTCTCTATCTCTTCCTTTATCTATTTGGAAAATGTCTCATTGTATTTATAGGGTCTCTATCTACTTGGCTTGTCATCATCTCTCATGGGAATAGTGTGCTGACAAATTTGAGGACCTACTCCCTAAAGATCTTTATATGACCATGCAAAGCTGCCCATATACTCTTTCAGAGTTTTGATGAGGGTCTCTTCTCTTCCTAAGACAAGTCTATTACTATGCATGTCGATTTTGATTCCTGGGATCTTCTCGGTCAATCTTCTTGGCGTTCTCTGGGCCTTCATAGGATTTTTAAGGTTCCTTAGGCTGTTGTCTCATTAGTTTTTCCACTATGATTTGTCAATCTTGCAAAAGAGTACATTTCTTGTACTGTGATGGAACACTGATAGCCCTTGGTTTTTCGCTAATGGAGTCCATTTAGTGGTCCACACCTCCTTCAAGGTCCTTTTCAATTCCTTGTACTTGGCTTTTTGCTCTATTTTTGTCATTGGAGGTTTCTTTTCTTTGGTTTCATTGACGTTTTTTTGTTTTGGTTTTGTTTTGGATGATTGCTTTATGTTCTTTGCTTTATCTAAGATGGGATATCTACCTATGATCTTATCCTTGATACAATTTGCTGCGTCAACCATCATCAAATATTGAGTTTTCTCCCTTGTTTTTGACACATTTTGATTTGTCTCTATTTGTTTTCTTGTTTCTTATAGTATCTCTGTTGGCGTCTTTGATGCTGATTTGAAAATTAAAAAAAAAAAATTTCCCATCTTGCAATAGTAGTTTTGCTCTCATGTGCTCTTTTTCAAAGTTGGATTCCTCAATTGTGAGTGTTTCCTCCTCAATTGTGGGTGTTTTCAAAGTTGGATTCCTCAATTGTGAGTGTTTCCTACTCTAGCTCATCAGTGGCATTTAGTAGTAGTGATATGAAAAAACCTATTGTTCATCCAAAAGTTCAATCATCACCATTTGGACAAGAACAATTTCATAGCCCTCTTCATCACAAAATAGTGTGGGCATGGACTCGTTGACACATATGTCCATAGTGGCCAAAATCTGAGTCCACTCAAACGGCTCAAACAAATGTTCCGGAACGGGTTTTGGTTTATAATCAGCATCATTCACATCTTGATCCTAGATGCAATCCTCTTGTCGTAAACTACCAATCTCTAAAGCTCCACACATCCATATTGGTGTGTCTTTGTTCAACCATGATGGCAGTTTACTTTTGGCCGAAGTCTTTGAATCCATCTCTTGGATTGGTGTCTTTAGAACATCCTTATATGAATGGTCTTTTAGGTTTACTTGTGTAATCGATCCAAACTATTTTAAGTAGAGATAGTCATTTCCCTAGTCTTGAATCAATTGTATTTGCCTCAAAAAAGGTCGTCCCAAAATAATATCATAATTCAACGTTTTCTTAAAATCTACAATAGCAAAAGTGTGTTGGTAGTCAACTCGGCAAGAGTTGACTATCACATTTTTTAGTAATCCCATAGGCTTTTCAGCGTGCCCATATTCCAATTGCAGTTTCATCCATGTTTGCCTAATTGTGCAGGTCTTCCCAAAGCTTCCCAGATTTCTTTCATTGCAATGGAAATACATGATCCATTGTTTAGATCAGCCATGGTCGTTATATTGTTATATTGTACCGAAAGTGTTGTGTTCCCCTCGTTCCCTTCACAATGATCTCCTACCTTATTCATAGGTACATATTTGACTATTTTCTCGAGATTCTTCTTTATGCAACTCTTCAATTTTTCTTTGGTTATTCCCATTATGCCCATTTTCTTTAGGGTTCCTCACTAATTTTTCCATAGATGTGGTCTTATCTTCCACAACTCACCGAATGTGATGGTACATTGAATATGTGTCAACATGATAGATTGCAAGTCCTTGACATCCAAAGTCTGCTTTGCCCAATTCAGTTTTGTGGTCTTGCATACCATTGATTTGTCTTCTCTTTTATCCAAGTATGAGAGTAAAGTTTTGAGTGTTTGGGCCTTTGATAGCCTTCATCGCTCTGACCCCAATCTCCGTACAAAGATTGTCCATCGAGCTCCATGGGTGGTTGGTCTAGCCACACTTCTTCAATTGGTGCTGATTTCTGGGTTAGTACTCCATCATTCACCTCTGTAATTTGTTCTCATAGATGATTTGGACAATCTTACGGGGATTCCATATAGCCCATCCTCATTTCTTGGAACTATTAGTTTAGGTTTGTCAATTTTAATTAAAGAACACCCAATTCTTAATTGTCTTTAATTTCCACAAGTTCTAGTTCTGTTTCATTCTTTGCTGGATTCTTAGTGGTTTCCCACTTTGTTTTTTGCATTTCAAGAATTGAGTGCATGATTTGTACCAAATTTTTATAAGCTTCAAGCTTTGCGGCTTCCATGTGAGGTATTGGGTAGTTTTTTCATTTTGTTTCCAGTGTTTGACCCGCTTTTAATCCTGCTTGGAAGGCTTCTAAGGATGCATTAATGGGTTTGTATATTCTATCTACCAACACATGTTTTCTTGATCTTGGTTTGGATTCCTTGAACTTTAATGACATTGGTTGAGCTATTTCCTCAACCATTTTCTGGGCCTTCTCTTCAACTTCCCTTCGTTGTTGTTGTCGTTTAAGCCATATCATTGTCATCTCTCTTTCTTGGAGTCTTTCAAAGAGTTTTTGTTTCCTTTGATCTCACTTGCATTGTTTTGCTTGTTCTTCTTGGCCGTGCCTGGTAACTACCTTGATCGAGCCTCTGGGTTCACTGTCTAAGGAGCTACTTGACATGACTTCCACTATGCTTATGGCCGTTTTCCTTCGTTTTCCGTTTTCCACTATGCTTATGGCCGTTTTCCTTTGCTTGTAGTAGCACTCATTTTTTTGGTGGTTGGTCCATTTACTTTCAATAGCACACCATTTTGATGGTCTAGCTTGTCCCATAGGCTACCCTTGTGGTGGATCCTATCCCAATCCTCACATTGACATTCTTTGCATGTTTCTCATCATATCATTCATGCACTTGAGCATGTCTTTGATGGAAATCACACGAGTTTCCACATTAGGTCCTACCTATGTTGGCATGGTAGACATGGTACGCTCACTCTGGGTGTCCTTAACAATGCTTTCTTCATTGAATATTTCATAGTTATCTCCCAAGCCTATTACATCTAGGCTACATGCTTCCCAGGTCGTGTGTTTTTTGATATACAGAATGACATACAACTCCTTGTTGAGTAAACCTTCTAGAAATAATGAGACAAGTCTTTCCTTGGTTGGAATTACTAACTCCAAGCATTTGTCAATGTATTGCCTCATTCGACTCACACAGTCTCTGTATGCATTTTAGAGTTCTGACATCTATCTTGTCAAACCCTTCTAGTTCTACACTGGTGGTCCCTCCTTAGTGGTCATGTTTGGAATCAATGTATCGGCTTCCAAACCCCAACAATCCATAGTATTGTGATCCCCAATTTTTAGATATTGCACTCTGTTTCAGTCCATATAGAAGGTGCCTTGTTTGTTAGCTCTGACCTCCTCTTCAAATTCAATTGTGTGGTCATCTACCCTAACCGCATACTCCTTGTTGAGATGCAAATAAATTTGAGCCTTGTGCTTGTCGGTCTTGTAGAAGGTCAAAATGTGTTTGAACCTGAGCAAGGTTTTAGTCCCTAATTGAGTAAAAAATGAAGACACCTCAAAATTCGAGTTGAAATAAGCGTCAGACACTTCCTCAAATGTAGTCTCTAAAATTTTCCCTTGGTTCGCGCTTTCCTCAGTAGATACTCTTCTCTCGGTCTCTCTATTATAGCCCTAATTTGCTATGACACGACTTGACCTAAGGTATATAAAGACTCAAAATACTCAATGGAAATAAATACCTGACCTTCTATACCAATACCAACCCGTTTCAATCATAACAAATCCAATTTGGCTATTGCTACAATCAAAGGTAATGAAGTTGGTCTTGGGATTAACAAGCATATACAAGGGCTCTTTGTCAAAATTTTCAGCTTCAATCCTGTCAAAGTAGCCAAAGGATCAATTTGCAACTTTTAAAGCTAGAAAACTCAATTTCAAGTGGCAAACAGTATCCAAGTGGCTTCAAACTTTCTAGGCTATTTGTATGAGGTGTTTATGAACCTGTAAACCAAAAAATGTCAAAAATGAGCTCTTTGGCTATTAGAACATAATAAGCGTGCTTATTATCTACCGAGTCAAAAAACCATCACTTCCACTTTTGTTGATCCTCTGGTTAAGCATATGTTCATGAAGCCTTGAATGAGGTTTTACAAATTTTTGGACAATTTTAGCTCAATCTCCTGATAATTTTTGTGTCTGGCAGTTTTAGATGTAATTCTAATGGTCATGCAAGTCAAATGGTGTCCAAATTACTTGAAACTTCTCCCCAGTACCTACATTACTACTCTAGACCCAATCCTCTTTGAAAAAATGTCCAGAAGTTGAGTTTTTGGGTAGGAGATATTAAGCGTGCTTATTGTCTCTGAGGTCAAAATGAGGACTTTTTTGAACTTTTTTGGCTTGTACTAGATATTCACACCTTAACCGTCACAAATCAGGTTTCATGGAGTTTGGTTCAATTTTCAAGTTGCTATGCCAAATTTTGTATCTGCAGTTTGGTTTCACTGATTTCTAGGCCTATCTGGCAACTTACAATTCCAAATGCTACAAAACTTGAATCAGGGTCTTATTACACTATGTTGATGTCTGTGGGGTTGAAAAATGGTCAAGATTTTGCCTTTTCAGGCCTCAAGATGATAAGCGTGCTTATTATCTAGGTGCCCAATTTTGCAAGTTTTTTGAAAGTTCTATGATATCACCTAAACAAGATGTGCAAGTGAAAAAAGTTCAATTTCAGGACTAAAAAAAAGGGCTTATTATCTGCAAAGCAAAATTTGCACTCTTTTGCAATTTTGATGGCATTCAAGTTTTATGCAGCCTATTGCAAGTACGTTTGGCCAACAAAACTCGCATTTGCATGCATCTATCATAGGGGAGATAATAAGCCAATTTTTGGCGGCCTAACTTTGAAATTCTTCTTCAAAGCTGATTTTAGACTTACCAGCCGGTTGCTATAGCCTTTCTTTAGAGATCAATGATGATAGATGCATTTGCATGCATCTATCATAGGGGAGATAATAAGCCAATTTTTGGCGGCCTAACTTTGAAATTCTTCTTCAAAGCTGATTTTAGACTTACCAGCCGGTTGCTATAGCCTTTCTTTCGAGATCAATGATGACCAAAAGTGTTCTTTTGATTCTTTGTACCTACTTTGAGTCTTGTACCTGAAAACTCTGAATTTTTTGCAACAAATTCATTGATGGCAATTACACCAAAATGTGGGGCTCTCTGAATGCCAAGCCTCACTATCTTATTGTAATGATAATGAGAATCACGAACATAAATGTCATATCGTGGGACAAAGTCAACTCGACTAGTGCATGGAGGCTACAAGCGGTTATCAAGCTCTCAAAAAAGCACTCAATTTGTATCTACTCAAACTTACACTCAGCTGCATGTCAGGCAACAAATGCTAACTACGACACCACAAGCAAATCTTATCTATTCACCAAGCAAATGAAGTTCAAACAAGACGAAACTTATAGGATGGATAGGAAACATCTAGAGACACATGCCCATGCTCTTAAATCCCCCTTTCAACTGCTTGCCAAGATCCCGGCCAAAATCATGCTTACTATCTATAGAGCAGATTTGACCTAACCGTTTTCATCCTCGAATGACCCTAGAGCTTAGCAATGATGCCCGAACATCCATCCAATGCATAAAATACTTTTCTTTTTGTAAATTCTAAGTTATGAGCAGATTAAGGAGGACATTAACTGCAAAAACATAGTTTTGCCGCAAGAGAAGCAATGTCGTGTGAAGAGCTTTTACGTGTGAATGCAATTAAGCAGACAACACTTCAAAGAGACACTTCACGAGGGAGTTACGAGCTTGAAAAGAAAGCAGGAGAGTACACAGTGCTCTGCAAAAACTTGTAATGCTTATTATCTTTAAAAAACTCTTTTAGGGTTTACAAAAAATGGCTTTTATACCTTAGCCAAAGGTTTTTGATAAAAAATGAGAAGAGTCTTTATGTGAGGTCCCCACCCCGTCGTATCAAACAACGGATCTGATGGTAAACCTGGTGGCCACTAGATCTATAGCGGAAGCAAACAAAATGGTTCAGGGTTCAACTAGCGGGCGATCTCTCATCACAAAGTGAGTCGAGTTTGAGCCTACTGGCAACGAGATCTAGCTCCACCTCACAGGGGAAGCGTACTTAACTATCTAGCGATCCTAAGACCCACCTTCCAAGAGGAGAGAAACCTCCAGTGCCTTTTTCCCCATGTTTCAGAGGCACGTACTCTCGAGATTTCACCGCTCTCGGGGCAATGAGTATTACTAATATCGAAGTAAGCACTATGGGGACAGAGAGTTCCCGACCAATCGGGACCACCCATCTCGTAGGCATTGGCAACCTGAGCCAAGCCCCCACTTTCCACCCCCACACTCACACTTCCTCGTGTGACCTAATTACTACCACAAAGGTTGTTCAACATAGATATTCCTTGTTTAATTCCGAATCACATGGTTCGTTAAAACAGCCCTTCAACCAGTATTGCAAACAACACCAAGACAGAATTCTAGTAAAACTTCTACTCAAACTTATTCATAAAAATTCCAATGTTCTGGAGGTACAACATCGCCACTCCAGCAAGAGTTCACTCCTCCCGTTGTCGCCTAGCTGCCCATACAACTAGGTATGTCCACCGCATAGAAAGCATGTCATGGACACTCCCACCGCATAGAAAGCAAGACGTGGGTTCCCACCGCATAGAAAGCAAGTCGTGGGTATCCACCGCATAAAAAGCAAGTCGTGGATTCAAGAGCCCTAACGAGGAACTCTGCCCCCTGTGATCAGTAGGGGGGTCAGGACTGATTCAACATTGGAAATAAAATGAACATGCCGAGCTAAATTTTTCCTAGCAGACATTCTTTCCTCTTGCAAACAGCATACCCATCAAACATTACCTTCCTACTTTAGAACTTAATGTATAATGATTTCAATGCCGAGATTTCCGTCGGATTTCTCCAACATGTTTGGGGATATGAGCATTCCTAACTAGCGTATGCAATGTTAATTTAAACAACTTGAATAAAAATATGATCTACCTCTTCCACTTCTTCATGGATGGCCCGTGAGATGGCCGGTATTTGTTCCTCCATGGGAGCCTTCCCCTTTCCGTTGACATTGCTCGTTCCTGCTTCGCGATCATGGGAACCACCGAAGCGCGTCCTCTTAACCGGGGCCATTTCTCACTACTTTAAATGATTAGCTTGGAGAAAGAGCTAAGGTTCACAAGCATCATAACAGTCCAATGGGTAGATTAGTGACATCAATTAATCCCTCATATATGAGAGTCTAGATTTCTTTCATAAAGCAATCATTAAGGATGGCACATAATCCTATGGGAACCGGCTCTAAGATAATTATTCGGCTTACATGATCAAGAATAATTAGGATTTCACTATTGGAATTACCAGAGAATTGGATTAAGTATGATTAAACTATTTCCTAGCAATTAGATGATGCAGATTTACCCTATGCATATGTGTGAGGAAAAACCAATTCTTAGAGACTTATTGACGGATTAATTTGTCCTTAATTACGTCTTAATGCATAAGAGAAATGAATTCAATTAAGCTATAATGTTAATGAGTGATTACAATAGTGATTCTCTTCAATCTGCACAAATACTAGCTTACCGATTAATTACTATGCTATTGTTGGGTTAAAGGCCCGTGTGCCCGGCTGCCCGTTGTTCAGCCGTCCATGTACAACCATTCATTTACTCATTCATAATAACTATACTCATAACTACACATTGTAGTGTGAGTACCGCCCCACCACACACTATGTCTATCTCCTTCTTCGTGCTGGCTCTCTGTGTGTGTGCTCTCTGATCCCAACAAGTGGTATCAGAGCTTGGTAGTGAGAGCATTGAGAGCTTCATCATCATTGTTGAGTGTGTTGAAACTTGCTGCTGTTTCATTGCCATTTTTCGGTTTCACGCACGCGGGTATTTCTAAAGAGCAGAAGGTTTTTCTGAGCTTGGCATTGGAAGGTTCAGCACTCCGTGAGTATTTTCAGCAGGTGTCCTGTGGTTTAACCCCCCTTTCGGAGCCATTCGTGCCATTAGAAATCCCATCCGAGCTACAGACTAGGAGCTGCGTTTTTCAGCTCTCTTTGGTAGTTTTCTGCTGCCAGAGCTTCCATAGCCATTACAGGTGCCATTGTTGTAGTGTCTTCCACTTACGTGAGCCCACAACTCATTTGAGAGTGTGTAGCCTCTTCTTGGAGTGGCCTCATACACACAGATAGAGTGGGAGTTTTGGCGACATTGTCTTCTTCGACTACAGGTACAGGTACAGGTACGGGTACAGGTTACACGTTACAGGGAGCTTTGGATACAGGTCTCTTCTGTGGTTACAAAACATGTATTTTGACTGTGAGACAGCCATGTATATGGTTGTGGTTTGAGTGGGAGCTTCTACTCTTCTGGGCAGTCTGTTTATGCGTGTTCTTGAGCTACAGGTTTACATCATCTATGTATGTTGATGGATGTGGATATGGCAGTTTGACAGACACTCTTTATGCATGATATTGTGGAGATTTGGTTCACTTATACATAGAGCGGGTTTGCTCTTGCTTGCAGTGTTGCGGTTTGAGTACGGATAGGTACTTGGTTGACAGTAGAGATTGGACTTCGTTGAGCTTGTGCATTGGTTATATGCTCACTTGGATCCATTTATGCTCACGGATTTGTGTAAGCTTGGTCAGCTTATGTCTCTATTGTGGTTATTCAGACATGGAGTATGTTTATGCCTCTATGACAGCTCATTGTTGATGCATTTTGTGGCACAGTTTGCCTAGTCCGGTTGAGTTACAGGTGTCACGGGTTTATGCATTTGTTTGTGGATTTCTACGTACGTTTTTTGACCATATTATGGGCTGATTTATACTCTATGCGTTTGCTCTTTGATTGAGCAGCAGGTGTTGTCAGATTTGCAACACTACTTTGTTGTGGCAGTTTGTTGGTTGGTTACAGGTTTCTCATTGTTGCATTCTTGTTGTAATGGGCACTAAAGAGGACACAGTTTTCAATATTGAGAAGTTGGATGGTGCTAACTTCTCATATTGGAAAGATCAGATTTGGGATGTCTTGGTGCAGAAGAAACAGATTTGACCTTTAAAGTTGCAGGGAGTTAAGCCAGAGAACATGGAGAGGGATGATTGGGAGGAGTTGGATGAGATGTGCAGGTCTACTATTAGGCTTTCCCTTTCAAAGTCTGTTTATTACAATGTGAAAGATGCACAGGGTGGAGCTTATGAGCTATGGCAGCGGATTTGCGATATGTATGATAAGCATTCGGCTGCTTCTATGGTGTATTGGATTAAAAAGCTTATTGATTTGCGAATGGAGGAAGGTGCTTCCATGAATGCGCATTTGAACGAGTTCAATACAATTTTCAGCCAACTTGCTACGCAGAAAATTACGTTTGAGGACAATGTAAAAGCTATGTTTTTACTTGTCACGTTGCCTGAGTCATGGGACACATTTAGGACAGCCATAAGTAACTCGGTTCCTGCGGATGAGTTGACAAGTACTAATGTGGAGTCTAGTCTTCTCACGGAAGAGATTAATCGAAAGAATAATGCAGGTAGTAAGTCTTCTAGTGCAATGGTTGTCAGAGGCAGGACTATGGACAAGTATAAGTCCAACAGGGGTAAATCTAGAAGCAAGTCCCGTGTAGGCACAAGTAAAAAGGATGTGGAATGTTTTCATTGTGGTAGAAAAGGCCATTTCAAAAAGGATTGCTACAAGTGGAAAAGGGAAAATGGAGATGGTAAGAAGAAAGACCATGATGCTAAGGACAAGCCTAAGTCCAATGTCAAGATTGAGGAGTTAAATGCAACACAGGGAGAGTGTAGCTCTCAAGATGACCATGTATGTGCTCCGACTAGTGCTACTAGTGAAGAGCTTGGTGATGTGTTGCTTGCATCCTATTTTGATGACGCTTTTCTTCTCACTCATGAGAGTAGTATGCCTATGGATTGGGTCATTGACAGTGGTGCTTCTTTTCACGTTACGCCTCATAGGTCGTGGTTTCATGACTATGATGCTTCGAGCACATGTACTGTCAGGATTGCCAATGGGCGTTCTATGCAGATTCATGGCATTGGGGATATTCATTTGGCTATGCCAAACTCTACTACGTTTGTCTTGCAGCGTGTGCGTCATGTGCCGGCTCTTGCAAAAAGCTTGATTAGTGTGGGTCAGTTGGATTCACTTGGTTTCAATGTATCTTTTGGTGATGGAGGTTGGAAGATCACTAAGGGCAGCCTTGTTTTGGTTAAAGGTGCTAAGAGGAATACGTTGTATTCCCTTTGTGTAGCTAGTGTGGCTGATCACATTGTGGGGATCACTGAGCAACCTCCTGCTTCTTTATGGCATCAGCGTTTGGGGCATATGTCACTAAAAGGTTTGAAGTTGTTGGCACGTGCGGATTACATTCCTGTTTCAGATTTTGGTGGTTTTGAGTTTTGTGAGCATTGCCTTTATGGTCGACATGATCGGTCTTCTCATAAGAAAAGTGTTCCACACAGATCTTTGGAAAATCTAGCTTTGGTGCATAGTCTCTTGGAGGTGCTTTGACTTTGTTACGTTCATTGATGATGCTAGCAGGAAGGTATGGGCATACCCCATTCGTAAGAAGGATATGGTGTTTGATATATTTAAGCAATGGTTGGCTCTTGTTGAGAACCAATCAGGTTCTAAGTTGAAGTGCTTACGTACGGACAATGGGGGTGAAATTATGTCTCATGCTTTCACAACATTATGTGTTGAGAAGGGTATACGGCACGAGCTTAGTTCTCCCTATGCACCTCCTCAAAATGGTGTGGCAGAGCGCATGAATAGGACTATACAGGAAAAAGTCCGTAGTATGCTTTCTATGGCTGGTTTGTCAAATGGATTTTGGGCTGAAGCTGTTGCCACTTCTGTGCATTTGATAAATCGTTCACCTAGTGTTCCTTTGGGCTTCAAAGTGCCTGAAGAGGTATGGACAGGTTTGACACCTTCGTATGGTCACCTTCGTGTTTTTGGCTGTGAAGCTTATGTACATGTACCTAAGGCAAAACGCAGCAAATTGGATCCAAAGAGCAAGAGATGTATCTTCTTGGGTTATGGTAGCTCTGGTGAGATGGGTTATCGATTGTGGGATCCTATTGACAGGAAGATTGTGCGCAGCCATGATGTTGTTTTTCATGAGGACTCTATGTATAGAGCATCACCGCGAACGGTTGAGGTTCGGCGTGTGATATTTGAGGAGGATGGTCATCGGTATGATGGTCCCATGGCTGCTCGTGGGCAGCCCATTGACCCTCAAGTGGGAGATCAGCCCTTGTTGGGAGATCATGTAGATGTGGGACAGCCAGATGCACCTCCTGCACAGTCTTTGAGGCGTTCAGAGCGGCGTGCAAGACAGCCTCAGCGTTTTGTGCCTTCTATGGATTATGTATTGTTGACTGATTGCGGGGAGCCATCATGTTATGATGAGGCCATGTCTAGTGTTGACAAGCTCAAGTGGGAGCAGGCTATGCAGTCAGAGATGGATTCGTTGATCCAAAATGAAACGTGGGAGCTTACTCCTTTGCCGAAGGGTAAGAAGGCACTACCATGCAAGTGGGTTTACAAGATAAAATTGTGTTCAATGGATGCAAAGCCTAGGTACAAAGCAAGGCTTGTGGCTAAAGGATTCAAGCAACAGAAGGGCATTGATTTTGACGAGATCTTCTCCCCAGTGGTGAAGATGTCTACTTTGCGTATGTTGTTTGCTTTGGTAGCTACAGAAGACATGGAATTGAAGCAAATGGATGTAAAGACAGCTTTCTTACATCCGGACTTGCACGAGGATTTGTACATGGAGCAACCAAGTGGGTTTGTTATTCATGGTTCAAAGAAGATGGTATGCCGGCTTCTTAAGACCTTGTATGGGCTGAAGCAATCATCTCGTGAATGGTATCGTAAGTTTGATGCACTCATGAGTTCATTGGGTTATGTACGCAGTTATGAGGACCCATGCCTCTATACTCGCAAGGCTGCAGATGGTAGTCTTATTGTTTTGGTTTTGTATGTGGATGACATGCCGATCGCAGGGAAGTGTATTTCTGATGTGGATGCCTTGAAACATAGGCTACATGAGACCTTTGCCATGAAGGATCTTGGGGATGCCAGTCATATTTTGGGTATGCAGATCACTCGTGATCGTTCTCGCAAGATGCTCTTTCTTAGTCAGAAAGAGTACATTGACAAGGTGCTTGAGCGTTTTCATATGGAAGGGGGGAAGGCCATTAGTACCCCGTTGCCTCCATATGTAAAACTCAGCCATGATGACTGACCTCAGACAGATTTGGAGACTACAAAGATGTCTCAGATTCCCTATGCGTCAGCTGTTGGTTCCTTGATGTATGCCATGGTGGCTACGCGTCCAGATCTTGCTCATGCACTTGGTGTGGTTAGTAGGTACATGTCTAACCCGGGCAAGCGTCATTGGGATGCAGTGAGAGGTATTCTCAAATACTTGAGAGGGACTTCAGAGTTGTCCCTATGTTATGGTGAGAAGGATATGTATGTTTGCGGATATACAGATTCAGACTATGCAGGGTCAGTGGACTCGAGGAAGTCTACTAGCGGCTATGTGTTCACAGTTGCAGGTGGACCGGTTTCGTGGGCATCACGTTTACAGCCATGCGTTGCTTTGAGCAAAACAGAGGCTGAATATATGGCTGCCACTGAGGCTGCCAAGGAGGCTGTATGGATCTCACGACTAGTGGGAGATCTTGGAATGGCTGGTGATGCTCCGATTCTACATTGTGATAGCCAGAGTGCCATAGCGTTGGCACGGAATCTTGTCTTCCATGCGAAGACAAAGCACATTGAGGTGAGGTATCACTTCATACGAGAGGTGCTAGAGGACAAGCGCATAGAGCTTGTCAAGGTACACACTGACGATAACCCTGCTGATCTACTCATGAAGTCGTTAGCCTCACAGTGGTTTGCACACTGCAGATCGTTGATGGGTATGGCTTGACTTCTTTTGCTGTACTTTGGCCACTTTAAAGGCACACTGCCTTTAAGTGGGAGATTGTTGGGTTAAAGGCCCGTGTGCCCGGCTGCCCGTTGTTCAGCCGCCCATGTACAGCCATTCATTTACTCATTCATAATAACTATACTCATAACTACACATTGTAGTGTGAGTACCGCCCCGCCACACACTGTGTCTATCTCCTTCTTCGTGCTGGCTCTCTGTGTGTGTGCTCTCCGATCCCAACAACTATCTAGAGAGAGAAGATTCTGATAATTATGCTCTAATCATTAATAGAGAGTGAAGAATGGCTGATAATTCAGCTATGGAATGATGATTACATAATAGAGTACGAATAAGGAGAATTTAGAGAGTAGTCATAGAGATTTTCGACTAGGAATAAGCATAATAGACAAGGAATTTAGATGGTAGAGAAAAAGATTTACAGATGGTATTAATTAAACTGTCGTTACCATGATTAAGAGCTGGTAATCTTCTCGATTTTCTGATCTAATCGAGCTTCTTGAGATGAAAATTCGCCAGCACCTCCCTCCTAGCTTCTTCTTCAATAGGTGTGTGATTCGGCAGCACCTCCCCAATGTATGTGGGTGTGTGTGTATGCACTGTGTGTGTGTGTGTGATCATAAGTGTGTGTGTGTGTGTGTGTGTTGGGAGAAGAGGGGGAGATCGACCGCTTAAAGTACTCAACATAAGCTTTCAAGCCATCACCATCAAACTGTCCACCTCTTCTTCCAATTTCCAAGCACATACACTCACCTAGACTATGACACACACACACAGTAAACAGAGAATTGATATAGACAAGTTTGTAAGGAGGTGTAAGAGATGTGTAAGAGATGGAGACTAGATTAGAGAGTACACAACAAAATAACCATAGCTTAAGAGAGTAGAGAAGAGAATCTGCAAGAGAAAGGCCTAAATCTAGCCCCAAACTCCACGGCACCTCTCTTGTGGAGTTGGTATTTAATATATTATTTTTGAGTTTGAGGTGCCAAAAATTGAGGCCCCTCTTTTACAACCACTTCACTTTTGTAAATGAGTGAAGCTCATTAGTTCTTGCATGACCCATAAGGGGAGTTCCCACTACAAATATTTACAGAGCCATAGTGGCTTATTGAAATGAGATTCTAAGATACTGTGCAACTATAAAATGGCCAAGAATAATTGCCGTCGCCTCTTCATCAACTCCCCGCATTCCACTCTACAAAATCATCATCAACTCAATTAGTAAAATAAATAGACAGCACATAATTAACCATTACGCCCAGCTATCCCAATTGCAGTTAACCACTACAACAGGAGGGTGCCCAGTCTCGTAACATCCCTCCCACCAGGGATAGCAATTGTCCTCAGTTGCTCAATAGAGAAATCAACTGGACCGTGAGTGATGGAAAGTGTGGAGAAGGTTGGGAAAGTTGCGAAAAAACTTTTCAGGCATCCATTTGGCATCCTCTCTAGGGTGGCCCTTGAAAGTCAAAAGGTAACGTTTATAAACCATTCCAGTGCGTGTAGTGGTGGTCTCATGGTCAACTATTTTGTCAGGGATGAGTTGCTCTTCTTGGTCTACAAGTGAAGGTGGGTCTTCGTAAATGTGGTGTGTAGGTAGGGGTCCTCTGAATGGTCGTAAAAGACTAATGTGAAATGCATTGTGAATGTGCCAAGGTGCAGGTAATTCTAAACGAAAAGAAACATCATTAATGACAGCTGAAATTTTGAAAGGTCCATAAAAACGAGGAGCAAGCTTAACAAAGACATTAGTATCAACACTTTTGATCCTTCGTTTTTCGATGCGAAGTAAAACATGATCACCTTCTTTGAATTGGTGTGCCTTGCGGTGCTTGTTAGCATGCTTGGTGTAAAGTTCTTGTGAGTGTTTAATGGCAGAATGCACACTTGCATAAATATCATGAAAGTCAGTAGTGAAATCATCAGCGGCAGGCACAACATTAGAAAGACGTGAAGCAGGAGTAGGAAGTGAGTGACCGTATACAATTTCAAAGGGAGATTTACTCGTGGCAGTGTGAGTGGTGTTGTTGTATGCAAATTGCAAAATATGTAGGTAGTCATCCCATTTCTTAGGTTGAGAGGAAACATAAGCCTTCAACAAGTCAATAATAGTGCGGTTGGTGACTTCGGTTTGACCATTAGATTCAGGATGAAATGCAGAAGTAAAGTCAAGTGTAGTGCCAAGATTTTCAAATACAGTAGTCCAAAAAGCACTAAAAAATTTTGAGTCTCGATCGGAAATAATCACTTTAGGCAAACCATGATGTGGAAAAACAGTCTTCAGAAACAAAAGTGCAGCTTGATGTGCTGTGAGTGTTTTCTTACACGGAACAAAATACGCTTGTTTAGAGAAACGATCAATAATAGTCCATATCATGTCATGTTTGTGCATTGTGAGTGGGAAACCAGTAACAAAATCCATGGAAATATGTTCCCAAGGTCTTTCAGGAATGGGGAGAGGGTGTAAAAGTCCCAATTTCTTACCTGTAGCTGCTTTGATTTTTTGACAAATCAAACAAGTTGACACATACTGTTTAACATCCATTCTCATAGCAGGCCAATAGAAATCACGACATAAATTTTGAAAAGTTGCAGCAAATCCTCTATGTCCAGCATAAGGTGGTTTGTGCAATTCTTCAATAATTAATGTACGAAAAGATTTAGTCACACACAATTTTTGTTTGAAATAAAGGAAGTTTTCTTGAATAGTGTATTCGAGAAATGTGTGTACAGAATTATCAAGCATGTGCAACCATGTCGTTTTGAAGTCATCGTCATGTGCATAAGTGTCAGGCATAGTGTCAAATGAAGTTCCCGTAATGGTTGATAGATGATTAAGTGAGGGTCGTCTACTCAAAGCATCGGCTACAACGTTTTCTTTACCAGGTTGGTATTGAATGTTGGGCTGAAAACTTTGACTAAAAGCGGCCCACTTAATATGTCTATCATCTATTAAAGGCTGAGAAAGTAAATATTTGATACTTTGTTGATCAGTTTTAATGATCAAGTCAGTACCCATTACATAGTGTTTCCAGATTTTTCAATGCATGTACCACAGCAGTCAATTCTTTATCATAAGTATTGAACTTTATTTCAGACGGTTTAAATTTACGACTTTCGAAAGCAATGGGATGGTTATCTTGCATAAGGACTGCACCGATACCTTTACCACTAGCATCAGTGACTACCACAAAGAATGGTCGTTCAAAATCAGGCAATTGCAATACAGGTGCATTAGTCAAAGCATGTTTAAGTGCATTAAATGAGCTTTCTTGCAAATCAGTCCATTCATAAGGTGTGTTTTTCTTCAACAAGAGAGTCAAATAATGTGCTTTGTAAGCAAAATTACGAACAAATTTCCTGTAATAGCTGCAAAGACCAAGAAAAGATCGTAGCTCATGCAAGTTTTTGGGTCTAGGCCAGGATTGAATGGCTTCAATTTTCTTTGGATCGACATGAATTCCTTTACCCGATACAATATGTCCCAAATATTCAATTTCAGATTGGAAAAATGAACTCTTTTCAGGATTCAAATACAAGTGATTTTGTGCAAGCAGATCAAATACACGTGTTAAATGTTGCTTATGGTCTTCTTCAGATTTACTGAATAGCAAAATGTCATCAAAAAATACAATCACAAAATCTTGATGGTCAATGAAAATTTGATTCATCATGCGTGTGAATGTAACTGGTGCATTTGTCAAACCAAATGGCATGACAAGAAATTCATAGTGCCCAGTTTGTGTTCTGAAAGCAGTTTTGTAGACATCATGTTCAAACATTTTGACTTGGTGATATCCTGATTTAAGGTCAATTTTGCTAAAGATGTTTGCCCCTTTCAATTTGTCTAGTAGATCATCCACTCTAGGAATAGGAAACCTATTCTTAATGGCGATCTTGTTTAAAGCCCTGTAGCCGATACACATACGAAAGGTTCCATTTTTCTTCTTGACAAGAAGTACTGGAGCTCCGTATGGTGAACTACTAGGTCGGATTAGGCCTCGATCAAGTAAATCAGTGATTTGAGTTTGTAAATGAGCTTCACTTTTGTAAATGAGTGAAGCTCATTAGTTCTTGCATGACCCATAAGGGGAGTTCCCACTACAAATATTTACAGAGCCATAGTGGCTTATTGAAATGAGATTCTAATATACTGTGCAACTATAAAATGGCCAAGAATAATTGCCGTCGCCTCTTCATCAACTCCCCGCATTCCACTCTACAAAATCATCATCAACTCAATTAGTAAAATAAATAGACAGCACATAATTAACCATTACGCCCAGCTATCCCAATTGCAGTTAACCACTACAACAGGAGGGTGCCCAGTCTCGTAACAGTGTGTGTGTATGCAGGTCTTTAAATAGGCTCCTACAGGCTGAAAATCGATCTGGGTTGCTAAATGCATCTGGGAGCTTCTCCAGTTAAGCATGGCAAGTCCAGTTCTCTGCCCACCAAGTGTCAGGTTGGCTTGGTTAACTGGTTCTGAGACTGAGTTGCAGGCTTGGCTGCTTTCCCAAGACTCCCACAAAGTAAGAGGGCACCCCCTAGCTGCTAAAGCTGATCTGGGGTGGCCTGGGACCTGTTCCCACACAGTCCAGAGCCCCCGGTACCTCCCCGGACAATTTTGTGAAAAATTGGTTTTAGGCTAAAACGTGTCATACGAATCGGATTTTGATGCCGTAAATTGCTATACTAAGCTCTAACTAAGATGTACTGGCCCGAGTACCTGCCATATTTAGCAGCCCCCCGGGTCCGAAAATGCATTTTTTTTCAAATTCGGGGTACGGGTGCAATTTTTCGAGACGATCAAAACTGGACGGGTCGGGTGACCAAAAACTTACTATTTTTAGAAATTTTTCACAAAAATTATTTTAATTCACATTTTGAAGCTTTATAACATTCTAAACATCATGGCATTGAGAGAATCTGGAAAACTGCTAAAAATAGTAACTTATTCCACTGTATTCATTTCGTGGTACAAGGGTGCTCTTGTGATCGGGTCAGAGACCTTACAACCTCCCCAACATGAAAAATTTGAGATTTCCTCATCTCAAGAATGAGTTTGGGTAATCTTTTAAGAGCGTCGATTCGTCTCCCAAGTTGCATCTTCTTCAGGGTAATCCTTCCATTTTACTAGATGCTCCGTGATAGTTCTGTTGCGTAACTTTCTTTCCCTTGTTTCAAGTACATAGTCAGGTTGGAGTTCGAGAACTCCTTGTGCTGGCATGACTATCTCATCTGAGTCCAAGAATTGATCAGGATTGGGAATATAGGGTTTGAGTAAGCTGACATGGAATACATCATGAACCTTCAAGTTTGTAGGTAACTTTAGCTTGTAGGCCTGGTCACTTACAACCTTAACGATCTCAAATGGTCCACAATACCTTGGGCTTAGCTTCTTGTATCTGCCTAGCGATAAATTGCTTTTCTTAGGTCGGACTCGGAGAAAAATCTTATCTCCTTCCTTGAAAGTTCTATCTGTGCGGTTCTTATCTGCATAGTGCTTCTGTCTATCTTGAGCTGCCTGAATGTCCTGGCGAATGGCTCTAGTCTGTGCTTCCATATCTTCTAACATCTTTCTAGAGGCTTCTACTCTGATGGTTGGATCTGAAAAGTTCAGTGGTGCTAAACAGTCCTGTCCATAAAGAGCTTTGAAAGGTGACATTCCAATGCTTCTGTGTTCGGAAGAGTTATAAGCATATTCTACCAAAGGTAGATATTGTAACCACTTCTTTGGTTCTTGCGAACAATAGGCTCTGAGAATGTCCTCAATGACTTGATTAACTCTTTCAGTTTGCCCATCTGTTTGTGGATGGTATGCTGTACTGAAAGATAATTGTGACCCAATAGATTAGAAAAGAGAAGTCCAAAATTTTGATGTAAACTTGGCATCTCTATCACTGACAATACGCTTGGGTAGACCATGTAGCCTGAAAATCTCCTTGATGAATACCCGACTAATATCTGAAGCAGTAAAGGTTGTCTTTACGGGTATTAGATGAGCCACTTTTGTGAGCATGTCAACAACCACGAAAACAGAATCATAACCTCCTGTGGAAGGTAATCCTCTAACAAAATCCATACTGATGCATTCCCACTTCATCTGGGGTATGTCAAGAGGTTGAAGTTGCCCTGGTAATTTGATCCTTTCGGCCTTTATCCATTGACAAGAAAGACATTGCCTCACATAGCGAAGTATGTCTCCTTTCATTCCAGACCAGAAATAACTCCTTCTGACAGTGTGAAGAGTTTTAGCATAGCCTGGGTGTCCGGATGTAGGGCTATCGTGTGCTTCATATAGAATGGCCTTCTTCAAAGCTGGGTCTCTGGGTACACAGAGTCTATGTCTGTAGTAAAGACATCCTCCCATAAGAGGGTAATCTTTAGCTTCAGGCATCTTATTCTGCTGGACTAATGAAGCCATACATTGGTACTCTGGATCTTCGAGGGATACTTCTTTGATTCCATCCCAGATAGGGTTATTTGGAATAGAGATAGCTCCGAGGAACGATTTTCGGCTAAGACCATCTGCAACTGCGTTTTCCTTCCCTGGTCTATACTTTCTGTCAAGGTCATATTCCTGTAATAGCTCTATCCATTGCCGTTGTCGCATATTGAGAATGGGTTGAGAAAAAATCCACTTTAAACTCTTGTGGTCTGTAACCAACTGAAACTTGCGTCCAAGAAGATAATGTCTCCATAGCTTCAGTGCATGTATAACTGCTAAAAGTTCCAGATCATGAGTGGGATAATTCTTCTCATGATCCCTCAGCTTTCGTGAAGTATATGCCACCGGTCTTCCTTCTTGAGTAAGAACTCCACCTAGAGCAGACTTACTAGCATCTATCGCTACTTCAAATTCCTTACTGAAGTCTGGAAGCTTTAAAATAGGAGCTGAGACCAAGAATTCTTTTAGCTTAGCAAAACTAGACTCGTGTTGGGTCTTCCAATCGATCCTCATTCCTTTCTTCAGGAGTTCCGTCAAAGGTGCAGCAATACGTGCATAATCCTTGACAAAAATCCTGTACCATCCCGTTATTCCAAGAAATCCTCGTACTTCATTGACAGTGGATGGTTGAGGCCAATCAACGATGTCTTTGACCTTATCTGGGTCCACTGAAATCCCTTCAGCCGATATGACAAATCCAAGATAGTTGACCCTTAGTGAGCAAAAAGTGCACTTGCTCTCTTTAGCGTAAAGTTGGTGTTTTCGAAGAAGATCAAGTACTTTGCGAACATGTTCTTCGTGATCTGCCTCGTCTTTGGAATAGATCAGAATGTCATCAAAGAAAACCAAGACAAAATAATCGAGGTAAGGTCTGAAAATATCCTGCATAAGTCGGTTGAAGCTTGCAGGAGCGTTTGTTAGACCAAAAGACATTACTGTGAATTCGTAGTGCCCATACCTAGTATTGAAAGCTGTCTTCGGAATATCTGATTCCTTGATCCTGATTTGGTAATATCCTGACCTTAAATCTATCTTTGTAAATATTTTGGCACCGTGGAGTCTGTCCAAAAGTTCGTCAATCCTTGGAATTGGATACTTGTTCTTGACAGTTACCTGGTTCAGTCCACGATAGTCTATGCATAGCCTTAAGGTCCCATCCTTCTTCTTCTGAAAAAGAACTGGAGCACCCCAAGAAGAAGTACTGGGTCGAATGAATCCTTGCTCAATGAGTTGCCTAAGTTGTTCTTTGAGTTCGATGGCCTCCGGAAGTGACATTTTATAAGGTCTGTTTGAGATAGGTTCACACCCAGGAATAGTCTCAATCTCATGATCTACCTCTCTGTGTTGTGGAAGATTCGTAAGGTCTTCGGGGAATACATCATCATACTCTCTCAACCAGTTTGGTCGAAGTGAGGTATCTGATTGGTCCACCTTGTTGAGTTTAGCTGCATATATTTGCTGACCCTTCCTTAGTCCCTTCAAAAGTCTGTTGGCCTTAACTAGAGTAGCCTTAGGTCTCCCATTTTCCCCTTGAATTAAGGCTTCATTATCCAAGTTATCTGTAAATGTAAAGTTTCCTTGTGCACAATGGATATGGGCCTTATTTTGCTTTAACCAGTCCATCCCTAGTATCCCATCAAAGAATCCTAAGGGTAGGGTTCGAAATTGGGCAGAAGTTGGGTGTCCCCCTAAATCAAAGTCAATATTGCCTGCAGAGTGTTGAGATACTACCTCCTTGCCGTTTGCTAACTCGACAACTAGCTTGCTTGATGGATACTTATCTAGCTTAAGCTTTCTCATGCATCTGGGTGAAATAAATGAAAGAGTACTGCCACAATCTATAAGGAAGTTAACTTGTTCACCTCTGAGAGATCCTGGCGTATGAATGACTGCGTATTGCTCGCAACCATTGGGATTGTCAATTGCAGCATGTAGGGTTGCTCTCTCCACTGCTTCATCACCCACAGTTGGTTGTACTACTGCGGCATTGACTTTGGCGGTAGCTCCACGCCCTCGCCCTCTGTTCATTCTTCCGCGTCCTCCTCTTCCATTAGCTTGGCCACGCCCACGAGTACTCAAGGGTATGGCATTGGCGTTGGTTGCATGAATGTTCCTGGGGCAATTGGATTTGTAGTGTCCATGCTCGCCGCAACCATAGCATCGAACATCAGGGAACTCCATGGTTGTAGTGGTAGCCACAATAGGGCGCTGGTTATAGGTTTGGTTGGCTGGTCTGTTGTCCCAAGCAGTGTTCCTTGCCCTCTTTGCCCAATGATTCCTCCTATTTTGATTAGCCTTTTGTACTTTGAGAGCTAGAGGTTTAGCCCTCAACAAGGCATCCTGTAGAGTTGACGGCCTGAGAGCCTCCAGCCGAGTGTTCAAGGGATCGATTAGTCCTTGACAGAACCTTGCCACCTGTTGTTCCAAGGTCATCTTAGGAGCATATCTCCGAAGAGTGACAAACTTTGCATAGTATTCTTCGACCGTTGAGTTCAGCTGCCGAAGTGAAAAGAATTCATTCATTCTCAAGGTCCTATAGGCAGGTGGTAAATAACGTCCCATTATTGCAGCTTTGATGTCTTCCCAAGATTGGGAAGATCCTTTAATGTCCAGGTCTCTGCAATGTTGCTTCCACCATATCTTGGCATCGCCAGTCAAGCGGAAGATCGCAAGCATGGTCTGATTTACGGGTTGGGTTCCCACAGCTTCAAAGTAATCGTCCATGGCTTCCATCCATACTTCCGCATCTCTCTCCACATTTGCCCCCTCGCCCTTAAAGATCGGAGGTTGGGCTTGTTTGAGGAGAAGCTTCTTCTCTTGCGCTGCCGAGTACAGAGCAACAGGTGGTACCTACATGGGTTATACGAAATTCTTGATACCATTACTTGAATTTCAAGATAGACACGAGACTTTAAATAAAATTCATGATTCTACTTTATCAAGAGACAGAGATTCAAAGACAAAAAGCACTTTATTGATGGAAATTTATTACAATCCAAACTCCTCAAGGTTTAGAATGACTGATGACCGCTTATTACATGGCTTTATGGATTGCGTATAGCATACGCCTAGGAAATGGTATTGACATGATGCACTACTTCATTCGTGTAATAGTTCTTATACACATTCTTGGGGGGATAATAAACTAAGATATCGGGCCGGAGTTCCGCTTTCAGTAATCCAAAGGTTTTGACTCGGTTTGTTGGAATCACATTGGTGACCTTCTCCAAGAGCCAGTCGTTGATGTTTTGGTTGGAGTTGCCCGAAACAGTCTGGTCCAATCGTGTGGGCACCAAGTAGAATATCTCTATCACTCTCAACTCTTCTCCCCAACGTATCTTCTTCAAGTCGGTAGCCAGGCATCCTAGCTGCCGTGCGTTGATGTAGTAAACCCCTCTTGGAAATGTCCAATCAAGTCCCCATCCTTTATCAATGCGAGTGGAGTATGGCGTATAAGCCTTCAACAGTATCTCCATGACATCTCGCCTGAACTGGTAAACTGGGGATCTTTGAGCTTGTTCATAAATAAGCTCAAACACTTGGAACTTCCGATATTCGAGCACGGGGTCTTCCTGCAACACCAATGCAAGGAATTCGGATCAACTACCTATATCTTTTCAGTTCCTTTTAAATGTTCAAACAATACGACTTTATTTTCCCAGCCTAACGTAGGCTCTGATACCAGGTATGAGGTCCCCACCCCGTCGTATCAAACAACGGATCTGATGGTACACCTGGTGGCCACTAGATCTATAGCAGAAGCAAACAAAATGGTTCAGGATTCAACTAGCGGACGATCTCTCATCACAAAGTGAGTCGAGTTCGAGCCTACTAGCAACGAGATCTAGCTCCACCTCACAGGGGAAGCGTACTTAACTATCTAGCGATCCTAAGACCCACCTTCCAAGAGGAGAGAAACCTCCAGTGCCTTTTTCCCCATGTTTCAGAGGCACGTACTCTCGAGATTTCACCGCTCTCGGGGCAATGAGTATTACTAATATCGAAGTAAGCACTATGGGGACAGAGAGTTCCCGACCAATCGGGACCACCCATCTCGTAGGCATTGGCAACCCGAGCCAAGCCCCCACTTTCCACCCCCACACTCACACTTCCTCGTGTGACCTAATTACTACCACAAAGATTGTTCAACATAGATATTCCTTGTTTAATTCCGAATCACACGGTTCGTTAAAACAGCCCTTCAACCAGTATTGCAAACAACACCAAGACAGAATTCTAGTAAAAATTCTACACAAACTTATTCATAAAAATTCCAATGTTCTGGAGGTACAACATCCCCCCTCCAGCGAGAGTTCACTCCTCCCGTTGTCGCCTAGCTGCCCATACAACTAGGTATGTCCACCGCATAGAAAGCACGTCATGGACACTCCCACCGCATAGGAAGCAAGACGTGGGTTCCCACCGCATAGAAAGCAAGTTGTGGGTATCCACCGCATAGAAAGCAAGACGTGGATTCAAGAGCCCTAACGAGGAACTCTGCCCCCTGTGATCAGTAGGGGGGTCAGGACTGATTCAACATTGGAAATAAAATGAACATGCCGAGCTAAATTTTTCCTAGCAGACATTCTTTCCTCTTGCAAACAGCATACCCATCAAACATTACCTTCCTACTTTAGAACTTAATGTATAATGATTTCAATGCTGAGGTTTCCGTCGGATTTCTCCAACATGTTTGGGGATATGAGCATTCCTAACTAGCGTATGCAATGTTAATTTAAACAACTTGAATAAAAATATGATCTACCTCTTCCACTTCTTCATGGATGGCCCGTGAGATGGCCGGTATTTGTTCCTCCATGGGAGCCTTCCCCTTTCCGTTGACATTGCTTGTTCCTGCTTCGCGATCATGGGCACCACCGAAGCGCGTCCTCTTAACCGGGGCCATTTCTCACTACTTTAAATGATTAGCTTGGAGAAAGAGCTAAGGTTCACAAGCATCATAACAGTCCAATGGGTAGATTAGTGACATCAATTAATCCCTCATATATGAGAGTCTAGATTTCTTTCATAAAGCAATCATTAAGGATGGCACATAATCCTATGGGAACCGGCTCTAAGATAATTATTCGGCTTACATGATCAAGAATAATTAGGATTTCACTATTGGAATTACCAGAGAATTGGATTAAGTATGATTAAACTATTTCCTAGCAATTAGATGATGCAGATTTACCCTATGCATATGTGTGAGGAAAAACCAATTCTTAGAGACTTATTGACGGATTAATTTGTCCTTAATTACGTCTTAATGCATAAGAGAAATGAATTCAATTAATCTATAATGTTAATGAGTGATTACAATAGTGATTCTCTTCAATCTGCACAAATACTAGCTTACCGATTAATTACTATGCTATTGTTGGGTTAAAGGCCCGTGTGCCCGGCTGCCCGTTGTTCAGCCGCCCATGTACAGCCATTCATTTACTCATTCATTCGGGATACGGGTGCAATTTTTCGAGACGATCAAAACTGGACGGGTCGGGTGACCAAAAACTTACTATTTTTAGAATTTTTTCACAAAAATTATTTTAATTCACATTTTGAAGCTTTATAACGTTCTAAACATCATGGCATTGACAGAATCTGGAAAACTGCTAAAAATAGTAACTTATTCCACTGTATTCATTTCGTGGTACAAGGGTGCTCTTGTGATCGGGTCAGAGACCTTACACTTTAACTATGTTACAGCTTGGGATTTCATAGATACAATCTAAAAGCATGTAGCCCCACTTTGTCTCGATTGCAAAGTAGGCAAAATATGATCGGATATGATACGCCATACTCACAAACATATGGCCATGCAAATTTAATGACAAGCCTAATTAGGTTTGGATGATTTAGGATATTGAGAAACATATTGTGATGATTATTAAATGTGCTTGGATTGGCTGAGAAGCATTTGATCACTCAATGTTTTTGTATGCATTTGAATTGTTGGAATTGGAAACAACTTTCGTGCACGAGTCTTTTCCATACCAATGTGTGTATATGTTGTCTTAAGAATCATCATTTTTATGTATGGGTAAGAGTTTTTGAACTTCAAAAGAATAATTGGTTCAATTTTTAAAAGGTATTCCTAATGGCGTTAAAAAAGTTAAAAGGTATTCCGAATTCAAAGATTCCATCAACAAAAACAAAAACAATGCGCTAGTCTATAGCATGCAACAACGGGTGCAATGACGAAGAACGTAGATTTGTAACTGTATTGGTTGTACGTGAGAAGCACAGATACAACATTCACAAAGAAAGAGAGAGAGAGAGAGAGAGAGAGAGAGAGAGAGAGAGAGAGAGCAAAGATAGTTTAAAGAGAAGAAAATGCTAAAAGGAAAATGAAGAAGAAAAGAAACACAAATGGACCAATGGAAAATCGACCACCTCTTTTTATGGACACAAAAGGTCCTTTGATTTTTCACCTTTGTATGTCTTTTGACTTTCCACCTTCATGTGTATTTTCATTTCCTAAACTCACCCTTCACTTACTCAAGGAATGCTATGTGTTCAAGGAATCATAAAATGGAGGAATTGAATCAATGTGTTTACTGTATGTTTCCATGATTAATGCCCAATTGAGAATAAATTGAGCTCACACACACACACATCTCTTTTCCTCTCTCTTGCACATAGTCGCACTTTGATTGGCGCATGCTCCTGACAACACACACACACACACACACACACACACACACACACACACACACACATACACACACATCTTCTTTTGGTCATTCCCATACACTCTGTAGGAAACTTCTCCTAAGAGGATAATTTCAAAATAAAATTAAAAGATTAAAAAAATCATTTTGTCTCGCCGTGAGCCTTGCCCTTGCTCTCTCTCTCTCTCTCTCTCTCTCTCTCTCTCTCTCTCTCTCTCTCTCTCTCTTTCACACACACACGCATGCATGCACGTGCACAAAGTGATGCAACTGGCCAGGTTGTGAATGGCTCCTATGGTCCACAAGACGATTTTTTGACCCCACTTGTCCACACCCAGTCACCCATGCTCTCCCTCAATCTTTGCCGCCCCACTCGTGTTGCCAGATCAACACCCCCTCAATGTGATCAACCACCCCCGTGTTTGGCATGTTTTTCTCATTGAGAACCTATGCTCCACACACCCACTCGCTCATTGCCTGTTGCCTCAGGCTGAATTTGAGCTCATGCACACACACACACCAATTTGCAAGGCACCAACAAACACACACACATTACCCCCTTGCAACTCAGCCCCACTCCTGCCTTCATAAAATTTTGCCTCGACCATAATCACTGCAAAAGAAGCTATAAGAACTATTTGGCCTCAAACACCACCAATTGGCTATACCCTTAAACTCTCCCAAACTCCCACTTATCGAGTTTTGCTCAAGCTCCCTGCCATGCATGCTCACACACCCATTGTTTTGTCACTAATGCTACTAATCTAGGACCCATTGGTGGTACCAAACTCACCACCCATGACCTCATTCACCATGCCATGAACCCACACCACCTTTCACACTTTTGTAGATGGCTCCTCCTTTTGTAGACTACTAGGTCAATACACACACACACACACACACACACACACACACACACACACACACACACACACACAGAGTACTTCTTGCATGATCTTCTTGCTTGTAAGTGGCTATACACCATCACATACACAATGAAACACTACTCTATTTTGAGTATGGCACATACCCTGCCCCCCCCCCCCCCCCCCCCCCCCCCCCCCCCCCCCCCCCCCCCCTCTTCTCTCTCTCTCTCTCTCTCTCTCTCTCTCAAGTCCTAGATGTTGTCAAACCAATTCAGAAAAAATGGAGATAAAGACAAATTAAACACGGTTTTTTTAAAATAATGTTAAGGACAAAATAAACTTTGAGGAAATTATTATTTTTTGTTTCAAACGTGTCGTCAAGGGAAAGAACATTGTAAACTTGGTTTGATGCTAATATTTTTTTCACTCATTGTGACCACCTTTGTGGATATTACTGAACCTACTCATCAGTGAATCCAAGATGACCATCTTCATAGTTGCATTTTTTGGTCATATGTTGCATTGATAGATCTCTCTCTCTCTCTCTCTCTCTCTCTCTCTCTCTCTCTCTCTCTATATATATATATATATATATATATATATATATATATATATATAGATATGTGTGTGTGTGTGTGTGTGTGTGTGTGTATCTCAATTGTGCTATGAAAGAGCATCAATTTTTCCATTAATGGTCACTGTGTTTTTTATTGGATTGGATCTTTCTACACTAAACATGGGACGTGTTTGATTCTTGTGTTTATTAGTGCTTGTTCTCATTTCAATAAAATGAATATGCACTTAAAAAATTGATTGAGTTTTGAATGGGAAAATGACAGTGCAGGTTGCATAAGCCATCAAGGATAAGTGATGATGCATTTTAAAATTTGGTTTTAAAAAAGCCATACATCATGAGTTGAAAACCCTCGAGTGCATTAGCATTCCCACTTTGGAGATTCATGGAAGAGTTAGTCAGGTCATGGCCACTCATGAAAGAGTTTGTTTTCATGGATTGCATTAAATGTCCAATGCTTGTGATTGATCATGACTCTCTTTAGTGCTAATTTTGAATGCTAAATATTTGAATGCCCTCATACTTGAGCTATTTTTGAAGGGTAGTGACAATAACACAAAATCCAATGCTGAGGAGACATAAATATTCAGTTCATCATAAGTTTTCTCTACAACGTAGGACATACTTGCTACATGAGAGCAAACAAGCAAGGCATCGATTGTGTGTGATGATTGTTGTGAGAATGTTTATGTATAAATGAGTTTCATCGCACAAAAACTTTGGCTTATGAATTCTTTTAGTGCTCAGCTTGATTGGAAATCCTTTTTGCACTAAATAATAAATTATTTTTTATATGCACTTTTGAGTGCTAACATTGGGCAATGAATTGATATGCATTAAAATTTGGACTTGGCATTGTTGTCCATTCTTTTAGTGCTTGTGTTGAATGACAAGATGATTACATAGCACTAAACATTGGTCTTTTTTAAGAAGTGATGGCTTTCAATGATCTAATGAGGGCACGGCATTGCAGAAATTTTCCTTTCAAGAGACACTTCATTTTATTTCATTAAACGTTGATGTACATTCTAGCTTATAGTTTCATCTAGATTCAAATTTCATTTAGGCTAGAAAGTAATCAAATTTCAATCATACATGAGAGACTTTAAAACTACACATATTTGATTATTTAGAAGCATTATCTCTCTTGGTTTTTATGTGTATGCATACATTTGCTATTAGAGAGCATCATGTGTGTAATCAAAGGCACCTTTTTCCCCTAGGGTTCTTCTTGTTTGGCAAATTTGGGTATGTGAGACCCTATTTAGGTTTTCAATAAATTTTTTGTGTTTTTTGGCTTTCAATATATTGTTTTTGGGCTTGCAGTTGGCTTCAAGAAGCTTGCTTTGCAAATAAAAAAATCAAGAGGCTACAAAGTGGATGTTTTCTCAAGGATGCTCAAAGAGCACAAAAAGGTGAAATCATTCCATGCTTTGCTCTTTGTTTATCTCTCAATTTTTGCTTCAATTAAGTGTATTTGCTTCTTATTATGGTTCCTTTCATTTCAAAAGCTAGACATACACTAAAGTTTTAACACTTGGCTTTATGAAAATTGAAATTTGGCTTTATTTGTGTTAACCATAGGTAATCAAACCTTGACCTTAGATTAATATAGATTCATTTATTGCTAGTCCTAGACTCCTAATAATCACGTTAATATTTCAATCATTTTTACTAAGACCAAAGGATATGATTAGGCTTTATTCCCTTAGTCCATTTGCCATAAGCATCTCTCATTATGGAAGAAATAAAAAATGCTAAAAGATGACCAAATGAATAAAAAAAGTGTCAAAAAAGAGTAGAAAAAATTCTATTGGACGCATTGAAAATGAAATCTTTATGTCAAGTATGTGTCTATAGGTCTAGAGCCTGAATGGCACTCCCAAAATATGTTTCTAAGTGAGATTAGAGCGCTAAATGACCACCGCCCTATTTAGATATCTAGTTCTTTGTTATTATCCTTGCAAAAAATAACAAATGAACAATATGTTCTTTGTGAGGAGTGAAAGCAAGAAAAGGTTAGTTCCAATACCCATTGATAGTGCCTTGATTGTAGTCCATATCCCCTTTTAAAGAATCGGCCGAAGAAGATTTTTTTTTTTGCGAGGAAGGGGCAATCCATGTCTTCCACTTGCATAGTTTTTGATCTAATAACACCTTCCACTTGTTATTTAGCTTATTGTGTAGTGATTGGAGGAAGGGCCTACTCATTATGGGACTCAAAAGTAGGGGGAGTCTCACTGTCTACTAGAGATTGTGAAGAGCTAAAGGGCTTGAGAAGCTAATTTTGCATGTGTCCCTCAAGAAGAATAGGGCCAACTTAGCACATAGAAATTGAGGTTATTTGACTTGCAATAGATATGTCCATTGCGATGAATAGTATCAAGACAAGGTTAAATGTGGCACATGGTTCTTAGGCGAGGTTGCCTAACACGCTATGAATAGGGGTCTCCTAAAAATAGTATCAGGGAGCCTATATTAGAAAGTGGCCATGTGGAGAAGTGGAGATGTACATGGACCAGTCCCCTATGTCTACATAGTGATATTAGAGAAGGTTAATGTCTCAAGTGGGAGTGGGAAATCTATGAATAGGGGTCTCCTAAAAATAGTATCAGGGAGCCTATATTAGAAAGTGGCCATGTGGAGAAGTGGAGAAGTACATGGAGTAATCCCCTATGTCTACATAGTGATATTAGAGAAGGTTAATGTCTCAAGTGGGAGTGGGAAAGCTATCGGTGCAAAAAATAGCATCGATGCCATACTTTTTGGGGAAAAGGTGGGCCATGAAGGGCTACTTGCAACAAGAAAGGAGCCAAGTCGACTTGCACAAAATGGCTTCTTGTTGTTGCTGATGCCAAACAAGATTTCCCCTCTCTGCTTGACACTTTTCATCATTGCTTCAACCTCCAACAAGACCCATAAAGGTGCATTCTAAAGCCTTGGGAGCCGGCATGCCACTCATAACCCAAACATCCACTTATGTAGCTTGTTTATGTAAGGTTTCCACCTTTATAGAATCACAAAAATAAGTCCTAATCTTTAATTGAAAGCACTGCATATACAAACTAGTAAACCCTTAACCTGAACATAGTTGAATTTGGTATTTTTATAATCTTAAGCACAACTTTACTTCAACAAAAAAAAAAGAATCAAATTCGGATCAAAACTGGCCCCTCGAATTCTTGCCATAAGTTTGTCACTTTAATTAATTTAATAATTGAGAGCCTTTACAATTATTAAATCACATGGGCAAGAAGATATTAAATCACATGGACTAGTAGATATTTTATCACATGGGCCAGATATTTAAGGTTGACGTAGTAAAGTGAACTAAAGCTAGTAGATTTGAAAAATCAAGTTGGGCAAGTGCTAAAGGAGATATTCTAGACCTGCCAGAGGCTGATTTTGCAACATGGGACACTTGAGATGGGGGGCTACCCGAGAACCTGGGGGGTTTCTAATTTCACCCCATTGCTTTCCAAAAAACTATAAATAGGCCCCTAGTCTTCACAATTTTTCACAGACTCGGAGACCTTAAAAAATTCTCTCTAGCTTAGCTAGAGAGAATAAAACTCTAAGTGATTAATCAAGGTAATTAACTTTAATCCCATTAGATTAGTGAAAGACATACTAATTTAGGTCTTTTTGATGATCACTCCAGGCATGCATGGGTATATCCGCTTAAAGCTAAGTCCGAAGTGTTTATGTACTTCAAACAATTTCTAGCTATGGCTAAAAATGTCTCTAAATGTAGTATGGGCACCCTCCATTCACATCAATGGGGGGAGTTTATGTCTCATGAGTTTAATGCATTTTTGGCTAGTCGTGGGATAAAATACAATGTACAGTTCCGTATAGACCTTAGCAAATGGTGTTGCTAAAAGAAAAAACAAGTTTCTTATGGAGGTGGCACGATGTATGGTCAAGGGTCAAGCTTTACCACATTTGTTTTCGCTTGAGGCAATCATGTGGCTACTTATGTACTCAATACGTGTCCTAAAAAATCTTTGCAGTCTATGACTCCATATGAATCATGGCATGATAGAAAGCCTTCTATTGATCACATGTGCATTTTTGGTTGGTTAGCTTATGCTTGGGTTCCATAAAAGCAGTGTAAAGATTGGATGAGAAGGCTGTTAAATGCATTTTTGTTGGCTATAGTACTAAAATCAAAGGTTATAGGTTGTACCATCTGAATACAAAGCGTATATTGGTCTCATGAGATTTTGTGTTTAAGGAAGATTATGTTTAACCCTTGTTGTCATGTACTAGAGACAGTAATGTAAGCTCACATGACTTATATGACAGTTTATTGCCTCTTTTTAGTGGTGAAAATTTGAATTTAAATGTGAATGAGGCAAATGTCCATCCTAAGAGGGTTTCAAAAAATCCTACGGATCAACCTATTACTGATGCAGATGTGCATGATGTACTTGATGTGGAAAGGGCCGAGAATGAGCAGGCTAGAGGTATGCCAAAATGGTTGGTGCATAGTTTGCCTGACAATAAATTTGGATCCACCTTTGTCTAGTCATTCTCATTCAAGTTCTTTCCATGCATCTTATGCATCAGATTGTTATGATTTGGTTGTTTCTAGTTTATGTGATGCCATGCAATCAAAATATGCTGCACTTATAGAAAAGGACAAATGGACTTTATGTGATTTGTCTCCTGGAAAAAAGGCCATTGGTACAAAAATGGTTTACAAGTTGAAACGTAAGCCGGATGGTTATATTGATCGCTATAAGGTGTTACCATATACATGTGGTAGTGATGTGTGTGAACACACTAGGACCACTGGGGCATTTTTTCCCTCTTTAGGAGGTTTTTTCCCTCGTGCATTGTATATACGCCCATCACTCTAGGGCTATCTATCTTTCCATTGCACACTAAGTAACACACTCTCTATTGTGTGCCTTGAGCTTCCTTCATCTTCTCCAAGCTGTGTGCATTTCTCTGCAACCCTAATTCCAACAATTGGTATCAGAGCAGGTTACGTCCTCCCAGGCTTATTCGCCAGCTGCTCCCAGCACATGCCTGCCCACTTTCTCCGATTACAGTGAGGTTTGGCGAGCGTTCGTGGGTAAACAAATATTTCAGGACAACTCGTAGAGCTCTGTTTGCTCAGATTTTTGATTCGGGCTCATTTTGACCTGCGATTCCACTACAGACAGGTCTGCACAGGCAATTTTTCATTTAGTGCAAATTTTTTGTCGCTGCCGTTTTTTGCATAACAGGTGGCTAACAGTCTTCTATGGTTTGTGCTATATAGCACGTGTTGTTCCTGCTCCATTTCTCCTATTTTCGGGAAGTTTTCACATCACGTGCAGCATTTACCATGGCTGACAACAACACAGATGTCTTCAAGATGTTTGCTGCTGAGGACAGGTTGGATGTGGACAATTACCCTATGTGGGCTTATATGATGCAACATGTTCTTGTGTCAAAGGGCATCTGGAATATTGTGCAGGGCATTCATGTACGTCCTGGTTTTGAGGATGTAGGCAATGTTGAGGATGTTGCAGGTCTTGCTGCAAGGATTGCTGCTATTAGAGTAGTTTTGCCTACGGCAAAACAAGCTCGCTGGGATGTAAAGGATGCGCATGCTCATGCATTGATTGTGTTGTCTATGAAGCGCACCATTTTTCCTCACATGCGTTCAACAAAATCTGCAAAACAGGCTTGGGATTTTTTAGCAAGTCTTTATGCAAGCCGCAATGAGGCTAAAATTGGTTTGCTGCGTAAAGAGCTAGAGTCGAAGATTATACATGAGGAAGATGATATGGACACTTTCCTTGCTAGTGTCAAGGATATCAATGAGAAACTTATTTATGCAAGTGAAGTCATTTGAGACAGTTCCCTTGTGCAGACTGTTCTCGATGCCTTACCAGATTCTTACCAGACTTTTGCTAGTACTTGGAGACTTATGAGCCAAGGAAATCTAGAAGTTGTCAAGTTTGATGCATGTGCGTGTATGTCGCACGTGTAAATGCAAGGAACTTGCCAAACCACCATGTGCGAGCCACAAATGGCTCCAAGCACACAACAAGCCTAAACTAGTAAGCTCAAAGAAGGCGATGGTGTGTCACTCACCGCTCTACGCTTGCTTCGTGGAGGATTCCTCGCCGCCAAGAAGTAGGAGCCGCGGCTTCACCGCGCTCAACCGCTTCGCCGCCGCCGTGCCGTCGGCGCAATGCTCGATCGCACACACACTCTCTCTCTCTCTCTCACGCATACACACACACACACATAAGGAGATGAAGAAGAAGAAGATGGAGATGGAGAAAGAGCACTCTTCTATTGCACAAATGAGAGAATGGGTGAATTTTAGGTTTAGTTGACTTTTATATGAGCTCGCCCCATTCACACTTGGGCACCCATGCTTAGCCAACTAATCCCTTGAATGTTCCAATTAGAGTGCGTCTCTCATCGGCGATCACTCTTACCCTTTTCCTATTGGACCAACAAGCCCGGTACTACCTGACTCTACCAAATAAATAATACAATGTCCACCGTAGGTTACAACGTCCGTCTCGTAGGTGATAGGGTGTCCGTGAGCCGTGAGGGTTAACATGCCCCCCTTCCTGATGTAGATTCCGTCCTCGGAAGCTATTGAATTGAAGCTCGTTCGTCGAGGTGGAAGAGCATTTGAGATGAATGTCCTTAGCCTTCTTCAGTCACTGCAAAATCAAACAACATCAGCAATTTTAGGCACAAAAATTGATTGATAAGAGAATTTTAAACAATTTGTCATCAATAAACATTAAATTGCAATATAATCAAATGCATAAACAGATGTAAAGGTAAAAAATTAAACAAATCTGGGGTCGCTAATTTAACAGTCGAAAGGCACTAGAGATTGACTATTAATACCATGGGTAAGCTTCTTAATTTTCTCTGGTCAATTAAGTTGTTTAATCGCACGAGCCAAGTATTTCATGTTGGAGGGCTGACTAGAGGCTATACCTGGAAGACCTTGTAGTTAAGCTACGATAAAAGGAATTTTTTATGAAATCATCGCTTGACTGATTACCTTTTCTTTGACCCCCCAAAGTCTTTTCACAGTGATTCAATTTTGATGTGTGTGCTTATTTTGTATGCCTTGGGTTTTTTGCTTTTCAAGGAAAATCGCCCACAGTGGGAACCTCTAGGGCTCTAGTACCATAGGCGATACATGTGAGTGAAGTACCCAATCAAGCTGAGACTTCTCTTCCAGCTTAAGATTTTACATTGTGACACTTTTATTTTCTGTTTGTTCATTTTCATCATTTTAATTTTGTAACTTTGGGGGGTCATATAACACTGATACACCTCCCCAGGCTCATCACACAAGTAACTCCCTTTATAATACTTAAGCTAAAGGTCAATAGGGTCAAGCCCACTAGAAAGCCCTAGTACATTTCACACATTGCTGCCTAAATCAGATTAAGAATCTAAGTAACCATTGATTATTAGGAAGGCATTCCCCATGGTATTAAGAGAAGATATCTAACACCTAACTTGGTCAAACTAGCTTAGTCGGACTGCTTGATTTTTAAATCTAGACAAGTGATTATGACAAAAAATTCATTGAATTTAATGTTTGGTGCTAAGCAAATGCGCTGAATATTATGCTACCAATCACAGTCAAAGCAGAAAAACATGGATGCAAAAAGATAAGGGGCAATGCTAATGGACAAGAAACACCTGTTTGTGTCGATGGTCACGCTTGGTTTGAAGTGTGAATGAGAGAAAGATCCCATGAAGGTCCAAATCCTAACAACAGCAACACGTTCTTGTACACACTAAGAAACACAAAGAATACCTCTAGGAGGCACATCAGTGGGAAAAGGTACCAACACTTATTGAACACAACAAAAAAAACATAAGGAATCCTAACCTAATTATTTGCACTCCCCCTAGAGAGTCAAGGGAATAGGATATTGTAGAGATTGGGGGGAAACCCTAAGGCTAAACCCCTATCCTTGTCATCGAGATAAACAAAGTCATCATCCATGAGACCATATGTGCCATCCGTGTAGTCATGTAAATCTTCTTCTTCATCATAGGTACCCATGTTTACTAAGAAGGTCACTAGACGCCTATAGTCATCTTGGTCAAAAGGATAGGCTTGTGCAATGGGAGAAACGCTCTCTACTAAGTATGGATCAGTTGTGGTCAAGAGACGTATCAGCCACTCTAACTCCTCAAAATTCCTCTCACATGCTAGCGTACCTACCAAATCCCATTCACATGCAAGCACCGGAGAGACCATGTGAAACATTTGTGAAAAGTAACGAGGGTACCTCTCACCCAAGGCAGGAGTGGATGACTCTAGCGTACTAGCCATATCTGTACACGCAAATAGATGATGGTTAGAGTGCAAATATTACAAGGGTCGTGTTCTTGTGCATAATGTGTTTTTATGATTTTGTGTTATGGCTCTTGCTCTTTTACTTTTTTATCTTGTTTTTGTGAGTATAAGGCTTTATATATACATTCCCTAAGATTGGAGATTAAGAGGTCAGGGAGAAAGGTTGAGAGGGAAGCAAGTGAATGATGGATGTCAACAAACACTCCCCCCTTCCTTGGGTAGATCATACCGTTTGAAATGATGTCATCACCCTTTGAAACGAGTTGTTCCAAGTTGTTATAGGTGAAGGATTTAACCAATAGTTTCGACCGCTCTATGCGTTTCATCTAGTTGCAAGGGTGCTAAGGTACTCTCTCATGATTTTATTAGCAACATCGTTGTAGGTGGTGAACTTGCAACGGCAGGTGTAAACTCTTTCTTGCTTGTATGGATATGTACAATGGTAGGTGGAGGTTGTGTCGAAGCTTCTATTTCCGTATAGGAACTACATGAAGAGCAAGAAGCTTCATTTGCTTTCCCTATTCCTGAGCTAGGTGGAACAAATCGTTCTTTCTTTAGTACCCAAACTAGCTCTGGAGCGGGTGTGTCGCATTCCGTGATTTTTTTCTTTCCACGATCTTCAATTTGTTTTGGAGCCATAGGATTGAGCTCACATGGGGCCGGTGACAAGTAAGAGCACAATTTACGTTTTGGCACCCAGATTTGATCATTTCCTTCATAGTAGTCTTGGGCTTCCAATAGATTTTTAGGAATCCAATGCAACATTTCTTGGGGCGAATGGAACGTCTCTTACCACGATCTTGTCTTTTAGCATTGGGTATGGTTGCTAAAGAAGCTTTAGGGACCCACTTGTATGTTTTCTTTGTTATATTGGGATGGGTCTTGTGTGTCTCAAGCTTTATTTCAGCTACATCAGTTGAAGCTCTAGAGACTTGGGCTATGGGGACATATGGTTCAACCTCTTGGACATGCAATGTTTTGGGTTTTATTTCCTTAAGAGGCAATATCTGAGGGAGTATGGCTTGAGTGGCAGGTCTAAGAGTTGGTTTCTGTGTTGTGACACCCCCTGTCCCCCAATCAATAGTGCATTTGGTGGCTATCATCCACGTGCGTCCTAGGTTTATAATACCCTCCACAGTTCCAACATGCATGACCAAAAAGTCTTGAGCTACAACCCCATTGTCATAACTGACAGAAGAGTGCGAGATTCCAAAAACTACAATTTTTTTCTTGTTGACACCCTTGACTTGGATAATACTCTCAGATAGAGGTGGCTTCCCTAACTGACACCACACCCCATATGATAGCAGATTATATTTAGCACCCGTGTCCAATAAGGCATTATATAGCAGTTTTTCATAGGTACTTTTTAGCTCAATAGGGTATCGTAGAGGTGTGTCAAAGTCCAACCAATCCTCGTCGATTTCAACATAGAATGCATGTGTGACTCCAAGGTTAGCCTCTCGTTTTCGTCTTATACGTTGTTGTCGCTCCTTAGCCTCAGCTTGAGCTTGTATCTTCTTCAATTCTATTTGTGCCTTGGCTGCCTTTTTTGTATGGATTACACACAACTCCTCTTGGCTTAAAGGATCATAGTATCTTTTAAATTTTCTCCCATTGAGGAATCCAATGGTTTCAACTCCATCAAGAGTCTCCACACGAATGGTTCCTTGTGGGGTGATCTCACATACTCTATATGGTCCTTTTCCCACATATTTCAACTTTTTCTTTTTGTTACGCACTCCATACATAAGGACTTTATCACCAATACTGATATCTTTGTTCTTTAGATGACGGTCAAACCATTTCTTCCTCCTATCTTTCTCCACAAGTGCATTTTGCACAGATAATTTCCTCTCTTCATCTAGCCTTTCAAGGATATATAATCGCTCAACTAAGGGGTTACCATCCCAATCTTCTTGAGAAGCTACTCGAAGACTAGGAACAACAAACTCCCATGGCATAACCGCTTCTTGGCCATACACCATCTTGAATGGTGTGCAGTTAATGGGAACTTTATACGCAGTACGATAAGCCCATAGAGCTGATGTAATCCTTAAATCCCAATCTGTGCGATGAGCTTCCACCGTTTTGGTTAAGATAGAGATTAAGGTCTTATTGGTGCTCTCAGCTTGGCCATTTGCTTGTGGATAATAAGGTGTGGATTTATGGTGAGCTATCATAAAGTTGGTAGTGAGTTCTTTCATTACTCCATTTATAAAATGAGTACCATTGTCACTCACACTCTCAAAGGGACAACCAAATCTTGTAATAATGTTCTCAAAGAGAAACTTGGCAGTTGACCTCGCATCGGCCTTACGTGTTGCCCTGGCTTCCGCCCACTTTGTCACATAGTCAGTGGCAACGATAATATATCGAGATTGAGTGCTACGAGCTGCCGGACTCATTGGCGTACAAAGTCCAAACCCCATTTTTCAAATGGTTGAGTCACTTTAACAGGATGTAAGGGCATCCTATCCTTTTGTTGTGTGATCTTGTAACGTTGGCATTCATCACATCCTTTTGCAAAAAGTGATGCATCCTTAAATAAGGTTGGCCACCAATAGCCTGATTGCAACACCTTTCTAGCTGTTAGTTCCCCTGAGAAATGTCCTCCGGCTATACCCATGTGGGCTTCTTGCAGTATGTATAAATACTTGTCCTCACGGGCACAACGTCTAAGAATATCATCCTTCCCTAGCTTGTATAGAGTTCCCGCAATGAGAGAGTAAGGTTCACATACTTTTAACAGTTTTCGAGCTCTGTCTTTACGAAGCTCTTTGGGTGGAAAACCATTAACTAGAAAATTCACAATCTTCTCACTCCATTCAGGTATGGTTTCAACTAGGAATAGAGAAGTATCAGGCAATTCATCATCGACTCCAGTAGGGGCTTCACCATTGGGTATGCGAGACAAATGATCAGCCATGACATGTCTTTTACCAGGTCTCACCACAACGGTAAAATCAAACTCAAGGAGAATTAACAACCATCGTGTAATTCTTCCCGTGGAACAAGGTTTATTTACTAGATACAACAAGGCTTGATGATCAACATAGAACACAAACTTGTTGGCCAGAAGGTAGTAGCAAAATTTCTTCACTGCATAAATCATACCTAAACCTTCTCACTCTGTAGTGGTGCAGTTTCTTTCGGCATCATTCAACTAACGACTTGCAAAGCTAATGGGGTAGTCCGGTTTATGTTCTCCTGGTTGAGCTAGAACACACCCAATAGCAAAGTTCGATGCATCAATATGCACATGAAAAATTACATTCCAATCAGGCACTCGTAGAATAGGAGCGCTAGTCAAGGTCTTTTTCAATGACTCATAAGCATGGTCACACTCCGCATTCCATTGGAACTCAATAAGAAGCTTGTACAAAGGACGAGGTATCTCGGCAAAGTTTAAAATAAACCGTCGATAATAACCAACATGGCCTATGAACCTTTGAACTCCTTTATAATTTGTAGGTGGTGGCATTTCAGCAATGGCTTTAATTTTTCTCTCATCTGTGGAAATCCCATTTTTGGACACTATATGCCCTAAAATGACTCCATGTTTAACCCAAAATTGGCATTTGAAAGGGTTTAAGGATATGCGATACAATCTACACTTCTCAAACACTTATCGTAAGCATGATAGATGTTCTTTCCAAGAGAAATAAACACAAAGGTCATCTAAGAAAGCTTCACAAAACTCCCTCAAATATTCTCTAAAAGCAGTGTTTATTAATCTTTGAAAGGTAGCAGGGGCATTGGTTAAACTAAAAGCCATAACACGGACTGCGAACACTCCAAATTCGGTTATAAAGGTTGTTTTAGCTTGGTCCTCCAGCGCAATTGTGATTTGATTGTAGCCAGAGTACCCATCTAAAAAGCTATAAGCTTCCTTCCCTGCAACTCTTTCAAGCACGTGTTCTGAATATGGCAAGGGGTAATGGTCCCTCCTAGTGGAGGCATTGACCTTCTTGAGATCCACGCACACTCTGAGTTTCCCATTCTTTTTTGGCAATCACTATTGGTGACACCCATTCTGAGTGCTCAATAGGGTATATGAATCCGCATTCCACAAGCTTTTCAATCTCTTCTTGAACGATTTTTGCATATTTAGGATTCATTGGGTAGGGTCGTTGCTGAACTGGTTTAGCCATGCTATTCATAAGGATTGTGTGTTGCACCACGGAAGGTGGAACACCTTTCATATAATGATAAGTCCAAGAAAATATATCCGTGAATTCCTTGAGAATTTCTTTAAGTACACACTCCTCAGTCTCGGTCAGATCTTGGGCAATGAAAACAGGTTTAGACTCTTCTCCTGGGTCTGCTAACTCTATTTCCTTAACTATCGTTGGACCATCATAGACTCCATTGCTCCCATCAATAGGTTTTCTTTGAGCCTTTGTATACACAACCTTACATTCCTCTGTGGTATAGGATTTGAAATATTCAGGTGCAGGGTGTAAGTCTGTGGGGTCCTGTTGTTCTATGGACTGTGACTTAACTTCTGATTCCTTCTGTTGTTGAGCTAACTCTCAATTTTGTCGTCTCCTTACGGTACGGCTCAACTTTGGCTTCTCTGTAGCCTCTAGTTGTGCGATGTCAATGGGTTGTGGACTACACCACATAACGTTTTGAAGGTATTCACCCCAATTATCTACCAACTTTTGATGAGCATCACATGCCCCTATATAATTAAGCCATTCTGCGGTAGATTTCTTTTCATTTATTCTAGCATGCACATTTGATCGATATCGTCGCCTCTTATATCTCTTACTCTTCTTGTTTAATTCTCGATTACGGTCAATTTCTAGTGAAGACTCACTAGATGAATCACTACTTGTGTCTTCTGCTCCCTTGGATAGATTATCATCTAGGTTACCACTGGGCCCTGAATGATTTGTCCCCACATTTGCACCAAGATTTAACTCAGATTCTTCATCCTCAGAGTCAATTTCAATTGATGATTCTAACCACAAATCGTGTGGGCTATAGTCTTGTGAGGCGCTACTGGTTTCAACTTTCATCTTGTAGATCATCAGAAGCTATATGCATTGCTTCTAGCATGTTTAAGGGTACAAGTGGTGGTATTTTATCCCCCTCAGGTGTTACCCAAGTCGTCCCCCATTTCCCCAAGTGTCTATGGTTGCTGCTAGGTGGACCCAATCCCCATTGTCCGACTCAGTCATCCCAGGTAGTACATCCATATAAGGAGAATCTTCCCCAACATCAATGTCCGCTTTATACGTGTAACAATACTGCAATGGGGCCGAGTGAACTGTGGTGTCAGATCTATGATCAATTATAAACCTGTTTCCTAGAGGATATGCTTGACCAGTTACAAGATCGACTCGAATGACAGAATCTTGGAACTGCAAGTAGACATGGTTTTTAGACCAGTCATGCACCATTTTTGCTTCCCTCATGAAAGGACGTCCTAAGATCGTCTCCGATGCCATCGTGTGTTTGGAGAAATCCATAACAATAAAGGTAATCCTTATTTTATGTCCAAAGACCTTGATCTTGAGATCTTCTAGCATCCCAATAGGTTTAACAACAGACCCATTGGCCATCTTCACTACCATGGTTGTGGTCGCAAGTTGAGGTCTACCCATAGTTTCCCAGTAATTTTTAGTCACAATGCTAACGCCAGTGCCACCATCAAGGATTCCCTTCACAATTAGTCCCTTAGTAGTGATTGGTATGGTCGCATTGGATTCATCACCCTCAAAGTATTGTCCCAACTTGTTAACATGTATTTCTATAACAAGGTTCTCATCTAGGTTGGGTTGTGGATCTAAGTGTTCCTCCTCTATTGGCATCTCCCCAGCTCCATCCATCTGGGAAAATTGTGGTAGCCCAAACTTTAGTTCTCCATTGAGGAAGGCTCGTAGAGCTGAGACTAGCTCAAGGTCTTTATATAGTTTGGACATGATGGTGGTTCTAACTTCTGAAGACATGAAATCCATCAATTTGGCAATGTTTAACGGCACCTTTTGGACTTCAGTCCCTTGATGTGGGGAAGATGGGATCTCCATTTCTTCGATAGGATCAGGTAGTCCCTCTGTAAACATTCTTTCCATCAAGAAGTGAGTACGCCCACTTTCCCATGACTTTAAGTCACTTTCTTCTTGGATGACACTAGGTATGTCCAAGGGTCTATGGACTTGGTGAGGTTGTTGTTGCGTAGGGAACACGGTGTCTGTAATCTGGATCTTCCTAGGTGCTGGTTCTAGATCCCTTTGGGTATCTTCTACCAAACTCCTTAATTGCTTGACTTGCTAAATTTCCTCTGTAGGATTTGGGTAAGTTCCTACCTTCTTTTTGGATCCTGGCCATTGTGGCTTATGAATATCTTCCTTGTTGGTTTCTATGTTAGTGGTTGTTTTGGTCTCCATGGTTTCACCTGAATCAGAATCTTCTTCAGCATCTTTCATATATACTGGGTCGTCACCAGTCCCTATGTTGGTCTTTGAACTGGGGTCTGACTTCGCTGCCTTTTGTGATCTCTTTCTTCGTGTTTTCTTCTTTTTTTTGAGATTGGGCAATTGATGCCGTGTCTCTTTCCTCAAGAATAGAATTTTGTTTTTGGAGCATCGATCGTGTGAGTACATTTACTGGTGCCACAGGTGTACTTTGTGATGGCTCCTCAGTAACTTCAATCAAGTTTAATGGCGTGATCTTCGGTGCATTTGGATTATTTGGACATTGGGCATGCCATATCGATTACACATGAGTATTGGCATTGTAGACATGCTCGCTTGATTGGTTTGCATTAGTGTGGCATTCTTTTGTAGCCTAATAGGACACTCGGCTACACGATGTGGACCTCCACACTCATAGCATTGAAGAGGTGGTCTCTTAGCAGTGTAATTGATATTTTGGCCTCTTGCCGCAAGAGCAACTACTTGATATACAGGTTTGACTTGTCCCCAATAGTCCTCCATGTAGTATTGTAGACTTTCTTTAAGCACATCCATCCCATAGACAATATTAGGATCTATATCTTCCTCACAGCCTTCCAAACAAGAAATAGATGACTCACAACCCACTTGATTCACAAAAGTGATTCTCGGATGTGGTGGTTGCGGTCCTAACACTGGAGGTGGTAAGGGTGTTCTTTGAACACCATTTTGGGCCCTAGGGACCATGTGTTGTGCTGTTTGTTCAAGAGGTGGGGCCGGCATCAATGCAGGCACTCAAGGTGTGTCTGTCCATTCTAAGGTTGGTCTATTGGCCATCACCCGCTTAAATAGTATGCAATCCTTAGCTTGATGACCATACCTCCCACAGGCATTGCAGTTCCCATTGAATTTTACTCTAAAAGTAGGGTATTCACTGGTACTATGCGGTCCATAGCATACTGAGCACCATTGCTTCTCCCTTCTTGGATACATATGATTGTTTCAAGGAGCATGATTGTCTCTAAGACTCTCTTGAATAGCCTTGGTGAGATCTGCTAAAGTCATCTCAGATATCTTTGGCTCCTTAGCAATAGGCTTTAGGGTCATTGGCTGATGCCCCGATGCTTGTGAGCTAATAGATTTAGACTCAACAGACACTCTTTCTCCTTGAATCATTAAATTATCCTCCAATTGGATCGCATTGGTGGTGACTGCTTCCCAAGTGGTGATACCTCTAATGACTAAGCCATTGTAGATATCCTCATGTCGTAATCCCCTAATGAATCTATCAAGCAATTGGTTATTGTTAAACCGCTCATTTGGATTACAACGAGAATTCAAATGCTTCAAGCGACTTATAAAGTCTCTCACGGACTCTCCTTCCTCTCGTTGGGCTTTCTGGAGCTGAGAGGCTACACCCCAAAGCACTCCCTCTCGTGTATTCTTTTAAGAACAGTCTCCTAAGAGTAGGGTAATCGTTTTTTCTTCCACCCTTAGGGTTCTATACCAATCCCCAGCCTTTCCACTTAAGGTTAGGCTTAAAGCATTGCTCTTATGTAGGTCATTGTGTTCTCCTAGAGAATCGCATATTTGTTTAAACACTTTGATATGCTTTCTCACATCCTCGTCTCCACTAAATTTTTGTGTGAGCTTGGCTATTTGTACTTCTTTACTTCTATGTTCTCTATTAGGCGCGTCACGCATATTCTCAGCAATAGATGGACCGATAGCTTGAGCAAATGTTGCCAAGTCACCTAAGTGAGCAGGCACTGTGGGTGAAGGCGCTCCAGAGACTACATGTGGAGTAGGTATTGGCATTGGGCTTGGTGCATAGGAAGCCCTTGGGTTCCACGTTGGGTATGATGTTGTGCCATGTGGTGGTCCATAGTTCATATGGGTGGCCTTAGGCATAGCAGACGTCGGATGTGACATGCTAATGCTAGCCGGTATAGTCCCATGGAAATAAGAACTTGTGTATTGTGGTTGTGGAGCATAGGTAGTTGAAACAATGGGAGGGGTAGGGACTACATGAGTGTGATGACCCATAGGTGCATACGATTGGTACACACTTGTAGGTACTGTTGCAGGCATTGAGCTACCATGTAGTGGTGCTTTACTAACAAATGAGGTCCATGGCGTGTTTGTCGGCATGCCTATCATTGGGGTAGGCATGGTAGCCGTGGTGTCCTCAAGGGAAAGATGAGCTAGACTTGGAAAGGTGAAGCTATCACTTGTGGGCTCAGATTGCAATGAGACCCCTGGAGAAACAACATACGGGAGATCCATATGGGAACACGAGCAACACCTCCAAGTAATATTTCAAATTTTAAGAGAGAATAAACTTTATGTTAATCGAAAGAAAAGTGAATTTTTCTTGCAAGAGATTCAGTATTTAGGTCACATTATCTCTCAAGATGGCATCCAAATGGATCCATCAAAGTTAGAGGTAATAAAAGGATGGCCTAAACCAAGGAATCTTCATGAACTAAGAAGCTTTATAGGTATGTGTGCATACTATAGACGCTTCATAGAAAAGTTCTCACAAATTGCAGGACCATTACAGGACCTAACAAAGAAAAGTGTTAGGTATACATGGTCTGCTAAGGAGAACAATGCTTTCGAAAATCTTAAAGAAAAGCTTATCTCTCAACCTGTGCTTACACTACCGGATCTCTCAAAACCATTTGAGGTCCAATGTGATGCTTGTGGTGATTGCCTTGGAGCTGTTTTGCTCCAAGAAGGGCATGCCATAGGCTATGAGAGTCGAAGGCTCGACCCTGTTGAGCAAGCTCTAGGCATATATGAAAAGGAACTCCTTGCAGTTCTACATGCCTTAGACTCATGGAAGCACTATTTATTGGGGACTCCTTTCATTCTGCGAACGGATCACCAAAGTCTTAAGTACTTCATGACACAGACCAAGCTCTCGGACAAACAAATGAGGTGGGCAAATTTCCTTTCGCAATTGCATTTTCATATTGCTCACATTGCTGGCAAGCATAATCATTGATGCGGTCTCAAGACGTCCGAGAGTGAATGCGGTTTCCATAGCAACTCACAATGATCTATCTTCAATGATAGATGAGTACGCTATTGATCCCGATTTTAGAGATGTGATTTCAGCCCTTGCATTAGGGAAGAAAGAAGAACCATTTACTTTACAAGATGGTTATCTTCTCTATGGCAATAGACTATGTGTTACTAACTCACTACGTGAGAAAGTAATGTATGAATCTCATGCTCCACCTTATGCGGGGCACAGAGGGATTCAGTCTACCTTAAAGGGAATTGAAACATATTTCTATTGGCCTACCATGAAAGTACACATACAAGAGTATGTTTCTAAATGTGTGGTATGCCAAAAGACAAAATTTGATAGAGGGAAGAAACTTGGATTGCTTCAACCCTTGCCAATCCCTAATTCACCATGGGAGAGCATATCCATGGATTTTATCTTTGGATTCCCTAAGTCTATCCATGGGAATACGGGAATATGGACGATAGTAGACAAGTTCAGTACACAAGCTCATTTTATACCTGTCAAAAAGACTATCAAAGCCCATCAAATGGCAACCCTCTTCATTTCACAAATTTTCAAGTACCATGGCTTGCCAATGTCTATAGTGTCGGATAGAGATCCTAGAAAGACCAGTAATTTTTGGAAGGGTCTCTTTGAGAATTTAAGGACAAGGCTAAACTTCTCTTTGGCCTATCACCCACAAACGGATGGCCAAAGTGAAATAGCTAACCTAACCATTCTCGATCTACTAAAAGCCTATGTAACAGAAGTAGATCAAAGATCCCAATGGGAGAAGTACTTACCCTTAGTTGAGTATGCTTACAATAACACTGTACATACTTCCACAGGAAAAGCACCTTTCGAGGTAATTGAGGGGAGATCAAAAAGTCCCTTGCTACTTAAGGTACATGGGAAGATCTTCGCTGCAGATGAGTATAGCCGAGACCTACAAGAATCTTTTCAAAAGATTAAGGATGCTATCTCTATCTCACAGCAAAGGCAAAAGGCTGCTGCTGACAAGCACAGAAGAGCCCAAGCCTTTAAAGAAAACGACTGGGTCTTGTTAAAGTTTCCCAAGGCGATTAAGGCACATGACGGGCAAGAATCCTACGGGCCACCAAAAGTACTATGCTAAGCTAGCAAAAAGGTACTATGGTCCCTTCCATATTCTTAGGCTAATGAATGAAATGGCCTATCAACTCAAGTTTCCCAATCACTGGCTCATACACAATGCTTTCCATGTGAGCCTATTAAAGCCTTACAAAGGAGAGCCACCTCAAGAACCAACTATTGAAGACCCACCGGAGATCGAGGACCAAGAGGAGGTGCTGCAACCCGAGTCCATTCTCTGACATGAAGACAAGGTACTAAGAGGCGGTAAGACTATCCGACAATATCTTATTAAGTTTAAAAATTATCCTTTTGAAGATGCTAGATGGATGCAAGGCATACAATTAAAGGATAACCTAAACCTTGTCAATGCTTACAATGCTTCCCAAGAGTAAGCAAATGTACAAAATGTTAAAAAATGAACAAAGTTTTTTGTCTTATAAGACTCTCTTTTTCTTTATTGTGCACAAAAATGAAGTAGTATGCATGGTTAGATCAAGTTTGCGGAGACGACGTCTCCCAAACACCAAGTAGAGCTTGTCACTCTACTATGGAAGATTGATAGGACTAATGTGCAGACATGCTTGCGGCAACCTCAGGCTCTCAAGCGCCAAATGGACTAGTCATCCATTGAGGAATGATGTCGTAGGGTAATATAGGGATCCTCTACCCGCTAAGAAAAGGACTCATGAATATGCTTTATCTTCTCTACACCATAGTCGAGGATGACTATGATTTCAACAGAGAGGTAATGTCATAATAATCGATATCTAATTCTCCTAAATGATTTTCTCATATTAAACTGATCATTTAATGTGGGGAAGTGCCGACGGAGAAAAAGCTAGAATATTGGTTAAACTAGCAGACCGGCCACAGTAGGGATCCAAAGGAGGGAAAATAGGGATCCAAAGGGGGGGGGCATCTGCAAAAGAGCCATGTGCAACAATGGGCTAAAAAGACCCTAAGGTTCAGCCCATTAAGACTTCCAAAATGCTAAGGTTCCAAAATTCAAAGGTTGTGTCCAAAGGTCAACCCTAGGGGAAATTGGATGCTTTGTGTGTGACCAAAAAGTCTTTTCAAATCCCTACATAGGAGGGGGTGAGCCTTGGGAGTAGGGAATGAGAGAGAAAGTCACACACACACACACACACACACACACACACACACACACACACACAAGCTCCCTTTACACAAAGGGAATTAGGGACACATGTCAGCTCCCTAGCCCAGATGCCCACAAGGTGTGCCCAATTCCTATTGGATGGCCTTGGAGGTGGACCAATGAGAATTAGGCTAGAGTAAATCTAGTTTAATTAATTTAAAAACACTTAATAAAAGAACCAATGAGAATTAAGTCTCCTAGAAGACTATTGGGCAGTCTCCCAAGGGGTCTAATGAGCATTCAGGAGCCCAATGGCTTGCCTAATTCCTATTGGCCAGGAGGCAAATGGGTCCAATGAGAGTTTAGTTTAATTATTAAATTACCTAAAGCTCTCACAAAAGGGGAAAGGGGGACACATGTCAAAAGGCTATCACTTATGCTGCTTAATGGTCATTGGCTTGACTTGGGGAGGGCCAATGAGGCTGGAGCAAGAGCAAATAGCAAGAGGGCTCGCCCAAGAGAGAGAGGGGGCTGATTTTTGCAAAGCATTATCACACACACACTCACACAATCTCATGTGTGAAGAAAGAGAAGACTGCCTCTTCCCAAGCTTTAATGGAAAACTCATCACCTACTCCAAGCTTGTGAGATAGAAGCCTACATCAACACACTCTTGGCATGTGGATGCAAATCCAACCAAGAGCCAAGCTTCAATGCATGCTCATCTCCTCTACCAAGCTAATTACTAAGCTAATCTATGCTAATATGAGTGATTATGTGAGGAGATGTACATCTTTCTCGTAAGATACTCCTTCTTCCTCTCAATCTACTCTCATACCCTGCTAGCTCTCACCATATTCGAAGGTGTGTGAGGTCTTGGGTCTGAGAACGGGGATAATTAAAGTTGTGTTTGCTAAGTGTATTTCTTAGTGCATGAAGCTTTCATCTTCATTGCACTAGCTAGTCTTGAAGGAACACAAAGAATTGTATTGTACAATGTCTCTCTTGATGGGAGAAACCATAATACAAAGCCTTTTGGAGGGGGGACCGGCTCCATGCAAATCCGGTCCTCAACTGTTGTCAATAGCTTAATTTCTCTCTCTTTTGAAAGTATTGTTGATGCTATCTAACTAGGTGTTATGCTTTTTGTTGCTCTCTCCACCCAAGCACTCTTGTAATTCTCATTAGGAATCTATTCTAATGAAATGCCCACTATGTTCATGTTAATTTCTGCTACACACAAGTTATTAGGCCATTAAATGTTACAATGGATGACCTCACAAACTCTTTGTTGGTGATCCTCCACGCTAGTAGGACCCATTGTGGATTGTAGGACATCTAACCAACCCACGTGATAGGTGTGACCTGTGTATAGGTCGATCAGAGTTTCTGTTTTTAATTCGTTCTCCCAGTTCTCATTTGTAATCCTAGATGGAGTGTTCTTAAATGAGAACTGGGAGTACGAATTAGAAACAGAAACTCTGACCGACCTATACACAGGTCACAACTATCACGTGGGTTGGTTAGATGTCCTACAATCCAAAATGGGTCCTACTAGCGTGGAGGATCACCAACAAAGAGTTTGTGAGGTCATCCATTGTAACATTTAATGGCCTAATAACTCATGTTTAGCGGAAATTAACATGAACATAGTGGGCATTTCATTAGAATAGATTCCTAATGAGAATTACAAGAGTGCTTGGGTGGAGAGAGCAACAAAAAGCATAACACCTAGTTAGATAGCATCAACAATACTTTCAAAAGAGAGAGAAATTAAGCTATTGACAACAGTTGAGGACCGGATTTGCATGGAGCCGGTCCCCCCTCCAAAAGGCTTTGTATTATGGTTTCTCCCATCAAGAGAGACATTGTACAATGCAATTCTTTGTGTTCCTTCAAGACTAGCTAGTGCAATGAAGATGAAAGCTTCATGCACTAAGCAATACACTTAGCAAACACAACTTTAATTATCCCCGTTCTCAGACCCAAGACCTCACACACCTTCGAATATGGTGAGAGCTAGCAGGGTATGAGAGTAGATTGAGAGGAAGAAGGAGTATCTTCCAAGAAAGATGTACATCTCCTCACATAATCACTTATATTAGCATAGCTTAGCTTAGTAATTAGCTTGGTAGAGGAGATGAGCATGCATTGAAGCTTGGCTCTTGGTTGGATTTGCATCCACATGCCAAGAGTGTGTTGATGTAGGCTTCTATCTCACAAGCTTGGAGTAGGTGATGAGTTTTCCATTAAAGCTTGGGAAGAGACAGTCTTCTCTTTCTTCACACATGAGATTGTGTGAGTGTGTGTGTGATAATGCTTTGCAAAAATCAGCCCCCTCTCTCTCTTGGGCGAGCCCTCTTGCTATTTGCTCTTGCTCTAGCCTCATTGGCCCTCCCCAAGTCAAGCCAATGACCATTAAGCAGCATAAGTGATAGCCTTTTGACATGTGTCCCCCTTTCCCCTTTTGTGAGAGCTTTAGGTAATTTAATAATTAAACTAAACTCTCATTGGACCCCTTTGCCTCCTGACCAATAGGAATTAGGCAAGCTATTGGGCTCCCGAATGCTCATTGGACCCCTTGGGAGACTGCCCAATAGTCTTCTAGGAGACTTAATTCTCATTGGTTCTTTTATTAAGTGTTTCTAAATTAATTAAACTAGATTTACTCTAGCCTAATTCTCATTGGTCCACCTCCAAGGCCATCCAATAGGAATTGGGCACACCTTGTGGGCATCTGGGCTAGGGAGCTGACATGTGTCCCTAATTCCCTTTGTGTAAAGGGAGCCTGTGTGTGTGTGACTTTCTCTCTCATCCCCTACTCCCAAGGCTCGCCCCCTCCTATGTAGGGATTTGAAAAGACTTTTTGGTCACACACAAAGCATCCAATTTCCCCTAGGGTTTACCTTTGGACACAACCTTTGAATTTTCGAACCTTAGCATTTTGGAAGTCTTAATGGGTTGAACCTTAGGGTCTTTTTAGCCCATTGTTGCACATGGCTCTTTTGCAGATGGCCCCCCCTTTGGATCCCTATTTTCCCTCCTTTGGATCCCACTGTGGCCGTCTGCTAGCTTAACCAATATTCTAGATTTTTCTCCCCAGGCACTTCCCCACATTAAATAATCACTTTAATATGAGAAAATCATTTAGGAGAATTAGATATTGATTATTATGACATTACCTCTCTTTTGAAATCATAGTCGTCCTCGACTATGGTGTAGAGAAGATAAAGCATATTCATGAGTCCTTTTCTTAGCGGGTAGAGGATCCCTATATTACCCTATGACATCATTCCTCAATGGATGACTAGTCCATTTGGCGCTTGAGAGCCTTAGGCTGCCGCAAGCATGTCTGCACATTAGTCCTATCAATCTTCCATAGTAGAGTGACAAACTCTACTTGGTGTTTGGGAGACGTCGTCTCTGCAAACTTGATCTAAGCATGCATACTACTTCATTTTTGTGCACAATAAAGAAAAAGAGTCTTATAAGACAAAAAACTTTGTTCATTTTTTAACATTTTGTACATTTGCTTACTCTTGGGAAGCATTGTAAGCATTGACAAGGTTTAGGTTATCCTTCAATTGTATGCCTTGCATCCATCTAGCATCTTCAAAAGGATAATTTTTAAACTTAATAAGATATCGTCGGATAGTCTTACCGCCTCTTAGTACCTTGTCTTCATGTCGAAGAATGGACTCGGGCTGCAGCACCTCCTCTTGGTCCTCGATCTCCGGTGGGTCTTCAATAGTTGGTTCTTGAGGTGGCTCTCCTTTGTAAGGCTTTAATAGGCTCACATGGAAAGCATTGTGTATGAGCCAGTGATTGGGCAACTTGAGTTGATAGGCCATTTCATTGATTGGACTAAGAATCTGGAAGAGACCATAGTACCTTTTTGCTAGCTTAGCATAGTACTTTTGGTGGCCCGTAGGATTCTCGCCCGTCATGTGCCTTAATCGCCTTGGGAAAGTTTTACAAGACCCAGTCGTTTTCTTTAAAGGCGTGGGATCTTCTATGCTTGTCAGCAGCAGCCTTTTGCCTTTGCTATGAGATAGAGATAGCATCCTTAATCTTTTGAAAAGATTCTTGTAGGTTTCGGCTATACTCATCTGCAGCGAAGATCTTCCCATGTACCTTAAGTAGCAAGGGACTTTTTGATCTCCCCTCAATTACCTCGAAAGGTGCTTTTCCCGTGGAAGTATGTACAGTGTTATTGTAAGCATACTCCACTAAGGGTAAGTACTTCTCCCATTGGGATATCTGATCTACTTCTGTTACATAGGCTTTTAGTAGATCGAGAATGGTTAGGTTAGCTATTTCACTTTGGCCATCCGTTTGTGGGTGATAGGCCAAAGATAAGTTTAGCCTTGTCCTTAGCAGGTAGTGTAAGCACAGGTTGAGAGATAAGCTTTTCTTTAAGATTTTCGAAAGCATTGTTCTCCTTAGCAGACCATGTATACCTAACACTTTTCTTTGTTAGGTCATGTAATGGTCCCGCAATTTGTGAGAACTTTTCTATGAAGTGTCTATAGTATGCACACATACCTATAAAGCTTCTTAGTTCATGAAGATTCCTTGGTTTAGGCCATCCTTTTATTACCTCTAACTTTGATGGATCCATTTGGATGCCATCTTGAGAGATAATGTGACCTAAATACTGAATCTCTTGCAAGAAAAATTCACTTTTCTTTCGATTAACATAAAGTTTATTCTCTCTTAAAACTTGAAATATTACCTGGAGGTGTTGGTTGTGTTCATCTAATGAATTAGAGTAGATGATAATATCATCAAAGAACACTCCAGTGAAGGTTCGCTGAGGCCTGAACAGCTTCTCCATCAAGCGGTTGAATGTGGCTGGTGCATTAGTCAAGCCAAAAGGCATGACAATGTATTCGTAAAGACCAAATGTGGTGCGAAATGCAGTCTTTACAATGTCTTGATCAATTATCCTTATTTGATGATAGCCACTTTATAGGTCAATCCTACTGAAGTAGCTCGATCCTTGTAGCTTATCAAATAGGTCTTCTACCCGTGGAACGGGAAACCTATTCTTGATAGTGATCCTATTTAGTGATCTATAGTCGACACACATACGATATGTGCCGTCTTTCTTTTGCACTAATAGCACAGGTGAGCAAAATGGAGATGAGCTAGGCCTAACCATGCCCTTCTCAACTAACTCATGCACTTGCCACATAATCTCGTCTTGTTGAGCTTGAGAAACTCTATAAGGAGGTTTGTTAGGCGATGAACTTCCTGGAAGAAGTTCAATTGCATGGTCATCATTACCTCATTTAGGAGGTAGCTGACAAGGGATGTCGTCAATAAAAACATCTTGAAACCCCTTGAGAAAATTGGATAACTCTAATTCCTTTTGGTTACTTTTATTTTCCTTTGCTAAAGCATTAGGTTCTTTTTTAGAATCTTTAACAAAAATCATGTACACGGAAATAGAGCTCTTTATTGACTTGTTGAAAGGTGGTGTATGTACAATGGGGATAGTGTTACCCATTTCCTTAGCATCTATATACATGTATTTTTCCCTGAACTTAAAGGAGATTCTCCTTTCAAGAAATTTAACATCGGCAGCCAGGCGGTCAAACCATGGTGCCCCTAGGATTACATCCTCATGCTTGAGAGGAGGGATAAAGAAGTCCTCTTTGTCCACATAGCCTTCGACATGAAGCATCAATTTCCCGATTAAGGGAGTGACTGAAGCTTCTTGCCCCTTGAAGGCACTGTCTGCGGGTAGGACATCTCTCATCTCGTAGGATTGTATGCCCAGCTTGGTGGCCAACTCTATAGATATAAAATTGTGAGTAGAACCAGGGTCAAAGAGAATAAAAGCATCATGTTCTCTTACCTTTCTCCAAGCATGGCATAGAGGGGATCCTTTGTGATGAGTTTGGTGAGTCTCCTCCTCTTGGATTTCAACCAAGGAAGCTCTAGGAGGATCTTGGCGGTTGTTCTTTTGGGGACAAGCGCGGTACGCATGTCCTTGTTCTCCGCACTTGAAACACCGGTTATCCTTGCGATAACGCTCAAGCTCTTCAAGAGAGAGTTTGTTCTTACCTTTGTAAACTCCCTTCTCTTTAGCTTTGTTGGAGTTGCCCTTAGGAGACTTTTGGACATTGTCCTTCCCCTTAGGCTCGTTGGAACCCTTGTTTTCTATGGGCTTATTATTTCTTTTAACCCCCGTTTGGAAATTGATTTGAGAGGCCACCATAGTATGGTGTATTACCGCCGATATGGTACTTGGCCTTTGGGAGTTGACATACTCTGCCATTTCTTCGGTTAAGCCCGCACAAAATTGTTGCTTTTGCTCTCCAAAATCCAACTTTTTGAAGACAGTGGCTTTGAGTTGTAGGTCGTAAAACTTGTCTACATATTTGTGGATGGATTCATAGGGAGAGAGCTTTAAGCTTCGCCATTCGGTGAGTACTTTGTCTTTGGCATCGGTGGCCAAAAACTGCTTCATAATGGAAGCTCTTAAAGCTTTCCATGTTTGTGGAGCTTCACCGTTGGCTAGTAGGCTAGACCACCATTGCCTGGCGGACTTTTGAAAGTGCATAGCTACCAAAAATGGCTCCAAGCACACAACAAGCCTAAACTAGTAAGCTCAAAGAAGGCAATGGTGTGTCACTCACCGCTCTACGCTTGCTTCGTGGAGGATTCCTCACCGCCACGAAGAAGAAGGAGCCGCCGCTTTGCCGCGCTCAACCGCTTCGCTGCCGCTGTGCCGTCGTCGCAATGCTTGATTGCACTCTCTCTCTCTCTCTCTCTCTCTCTCTCTCTCTCTCTCTCTCTCTCTCTCTCTCTCTCTCTCTCACACACACACACACACACACACACACACACACACACACACACACACACACACGCATACACACACACAAGGAGATGAAGAAGAAGAAGATGGAGATGGAGCAAGAGCACTCTTCTATTGCACAAATGAGAGAATGGGTGAATTTTAGGTTTAGTTGACTTTTATATGAGCTCGCCCCATTCACACTTGGGCGCCCATGCTTAGCCAACTAATCCCTTGAATGTTCCAGTTAGAGTGCGCCTCTCATTGACGATCACTCTCACCCTTTTCCTATTGGACCGACAAGCCCGGTACCTGACTCTACCAAATAAATAATACAATGTCCGTCGTAGGTTACAACGTCCATCTCGTAGGTGATAGGGTGTCCGTGAGCCGTGAGGGTTAACAATGCATTATGCACATTGCTATTGCAAGAGTCACTTTCCACAAAAAACAGGACTAGACAGTGTGCATTTGAACAGGCTTTTATTGCTTCTTAAAGAAATGGTGGTAACAGCAATGCAACCACTTCTTCTGGTTCTGCTGCAAGTGGCAAAACTTCTGTTCCTAATGCTTCTGCTGGAAACACTTCGTCTGGCAATTCTAGCGATAAGGGCAAAAAGAATATATATTGCCATTATTGTAAAGCTAATGATCACTTGATCAAGCAGTGTCCTAAGTTAAGGGCCAAAGAGCCTACAAAGAAAGAGGGTGGTTCCACTGCAAATGCTGGTTCTACTACAAATGCAGCCATTGTTGAGTCTTCTATGAAAGGAGACTATGATGCTGATGTCGATGCAGAATGGGATTTTAGCACAGAGTGCACTTACAATCCTGCTATCCATGATGCATGCTTGTCAGTTGCTGCAGATTCACATGTGTGGTAATTTGATAGTGGTGCTACAAAGCACATTACCTGACATCGTCAATTGTTCACACCTCTTCAGTCTGTCCCTCATGGGAATTCTGTCACTTGTGTCAACAATGCCTCTTATCCAGTTCAGGGAGTTGGAAAGATTGTGCTTACTACTACTAATGGCAGTTCTTTCACACTTGTTGATGCACTTTATGTACCTGGGATCAAGAAGAATCTTTTATCTGTATCTGCACTTGCTAGACTTGGACTTGTAGTCAAATTTGTGGATGTCAGATGTACAATTCATGATCTCAATTTTGGTGATGAAATCGTTGCATCTAGGTTGTTGTGTCGTGGGTTGTATAAGCTCACTTTGTATGACAAGTGTGGACAAAATTTTACAAATGCAGTTGCCAATTCAAGGGCTATTTCAGATGCAAAACTTTGGCATGCATGTTTTGGTCATCTGAATTTTGCCAGTTTGTTGTGTTTACAGAAATCTGATATGGTTGCTTCTTTGCCACCTCTTGAAGCACCTGTCAAACATGTTTGTGAAGGCTGTATTTTGGGTAAGATGCAACATTCTAAGTTTCCAACGGATGGTTCAATTCGGGCCACATGCAGGTTGCAGCTTGTGCATAGTGATGTTTGTGCACCCATGCAAACTCCATCCTTGGGAAACTACCTATACTTTGTGACTTTCATTGATGATTACTCCAAGCATGCATGGGTATTTCCGCTTAAATCAAAGTCTGAAGTTTTTATGTGCTTCAAACAATTTCTGGCTATGGCTGAAAATGTCTCGAAATGTACTATGGGCACCCTCTGTTCCAATCGAGGGGGGGAGTATATGTCTCATGCATTCAATGCATATCTGGCTACTCTTGGGATAAAACACCAATGTACAATGCCTTATACACCTCAGCAAAATGGTGTTGCTGAGAGGAAAAACGAGTCACTTACGGAAATGGCAAGATGTATGGTCAAAAGTCAAGCTTTGCCGCATTCTTTTTGGATTGAGGCCATCATGTGTGCCACTTATGTACTAAACAGGCCATTGAAGCACGGCATGATAGAAAGCCTTCTATTGAGCACATGCATGTTTTTGGCTGTTTGGCATATGCTTTGGTGCCACAAACACAGCGCAGAAAATCGTATGATAAGGATGTCAAATGTATTTTTGTTGCTTATAGTGCTGAAATCAAAGGTTACAGGTTGTATCATCCACAAAAAAAACGTATTTTGGTTTCACGGAATATAATGTTTGTGGAAGATTCTATTCAGCCCTTGCTGTCATGTACTAGAGACAATAATGTAAGCTCACAGGACATTCATGACACGTTTTTGCCTCTTTTCAGTGGTGGAAATACAAATGTAAGTTCCAATGAGTCAAATGTACAGTCTATGGGGGTTTCTGAAAATGTTACAGATCAGCCTATTACTTATGCAGATGTATATGATGTACTTAATGAGGAAAGGACTGAAAATGAGCAGGCTAGAGGTATGCCAAAATGGCTGGTGCACACTTTGTGTGACAGTAAATTGGATGCACCTTTGCCTAGTCGTACTCGTTCAGGCTCTCGCCAAGAATCTTATGCATCAGATTGTTATGCTTTGGCTGTGTCTAGTTTACATGATGTTGAGGAGCCTCTATCTTTTGATGAAGCACATAATTCAAAAAATTGGATGGCTGCCACGCTATCAGAATATGATGCACTTATAGAAAATGACACATGGACTTTATGTGATTTGCCTCCTGGCAAAAAGGCCATTGGTACAAAATGGGTTTACAAGTTGAAATGCAAGCCGGATGGTGAGATCGATCGCCATAGGCTCGACTTGTTGCAAAGGGATATACACAGCAAAAAGGCATAGATTATAAAGAGACCTTTGCTCCCACTTATCGTATGACTACTGTGCATTTTCTATGCGCATTGGCAGCTCATTTTGGTTGGGATTTACATCAATAGAACATTGTTACTGCTTTCTTGAATGGTGACATATTTGAGAAAGTTTATGTAACACAGCCTCGCAGTTTTGTCAAGAAAGGACAAGAGGACAAAGTGTGAAAATGTAACAAGGCTTTGTATGGGTTGAAGCAATCTCCTCGTGCTTGGTATGAGAAAGATGACACTCACTTGGTCAAACAAGGCTTTTGTAACAGTCCAATAGAAAGCACATTGTATGTAAAGCATGAGGGTGATGTACTTCTCATTGTGGTTCTTTATATAGATGATTTGCTGATCACTGGACCAAATGAGAGACATATTGCTGAATTTGAGGCTGATTTGAATGCTACTTTCAAGATGAAAGATTTGGGGTTGTTGCATCATTATTTGGGAATACAGTTTAAGCAATGTGATGGTGGTATTGCCTTGTGTCAAAAAAGCTACATAGAGAGATTGCTATGTAAGTTTGGACTTGCGGATTGCAAACCTATTGCCACTCCTATGGAAACAGGTTTGAAGTTGAGTCTACATGATGCTGGAGATCCTGCTAATGTCACTCTTTACCAAAATGTTGTTGGCTGCCTCATTTCTGTATGCAACACGATGCTAGATATTCAGTTTGTAGTCTCACAAGTCAGCAGATTTATGCATAGCCCAGGGTCTAAGCATTGGCAGGCTATCAACAGGATTTTTTGCTACCTTAGTGGCACTTTACATCTTGGCTTGTTTTATCCCAAGGGGGGATCATTGCCTCTAGATTTACATGCTTTTTTCGACTTAGATTGGGCTGGTTGTTTTGACATGCGAGTGTCCACAAGTTATTTTTGTTTCATGCTTGGCAATTCATGTATATCATGGTTGAGCAAGAAGCAACCTACTGTGGCCACTTTGAGTTGTGAGGCTGAGTACAAGGCACTCTTCACAACTACGGTTGAGTGTGTATGGCCCAGATGCCTTATTGGCTGATTTGGGTATTGGATAGGACACTACCAACACTATCTACACTGACAGTCAGAGCGCATTGGCAGTTGTGAGGAACCCAGTTTTTCATGCTCGCACAAAGCACATTGAGGTGCATTACCACTATGTCAGGGAGAGGCTCTCAATAGGACAGGTCAACTTGGCTTATGTGCCAACACAGGACAACCTTGCAAATCTTTTCACAAAGGCATTGTCTCGTGAGAAGCTTGAAGCTTTCCGCAAAGCTTTGGGCTTACTCCCCTTTGTGGACTGATCATGTCCTCAGGGCATGGCACTTCCCTTTACTCATGTGCCAGCTCTTGTTCACCGCATCACTCCAGGGGGGATTTGTTATCATATACATGTGATAGTGATGTGTGTGAACACACTAGGACCACCGCGGTATTTTTTCCCTCTTTAAGAGGTTTTTCCCCCCATGCATTGTATATACGCCCATCACTCTAGGGCTATCTATCTTTCCATTGCACACTAAGTAACACACTCTCTATTGTGTGCCTTGAGCTTTGTTCGTCTTCTCCAAACGGTGTGCGTTTCTCTGCAACCCTAATTCCAACATAAGGCTCAACTTATTGCAAAAGGTTATGGACAACAAAAAGGCATAGATTATGAAGAGACTTTTGCTCTCACTTGTCGTATGACTCTTGTGTGTTTTCTGTGTGCATTGGCAACTCATTTTGGATGGGATGTACATCAATCAGATATTGTTACTACTTTCTTGAATGGTGATATATTTGAGAAAGTTTATGTAACACTGCCTCATGGTTTTGTCATTAAAGGGCATGAAGATAAAGTATGCAAATGTAAGAAATCTTTATATGGATTGAAGCAATCTCCTTCTGCTTGGTATGAGAAAGCTGACACTCATTTGGTTAAATGAGGCTTTTGTAACAGTCCAACAGAAAGCACTTTGTATGTAAAGTATGAGGGTGATGTACTTATCATTGTCATTCTTTATGTTGATGATTTGTTGATCACTTGACCCAATGAGACACATATTGTTGAATTTAAGGCTGATTGGAATGCTACTTTCCAGATGAAAGATTTGAGGCTGTCGCATCATTACTTGGACATAAAGTTTAAATAGTGTGATGGTGGTACTATCTTGTTCAGACAAGTTACATAGAGACATTGCTATGTAAGTTTGGACTCGAGGATTGCAAACCTATTTCCACTCCCATAGAAACATATTTGAAATTGAGTCTTCATGATGCTGGTGATCCAGCTGATGTCACTCTTTACAATGGATGCCTTATTTATGTATGCAACACGAGGCCTAATATTCAATTTTGCAGGTCATTCATGCATAGCCCAGGGTCTAGTATTGGCAATCTCTTAAGAGTATTTTTGCTACTTGAGTGGCACTTTACTTCTTGGGTTGTTTTATCCCAAGGGGGGATCATTGCTGCGAGATTTACATGCTTTTTCAGACTCAAATTGGGCTAGTTGTTATGACACGTGAGTGTCCACTACTGGTTTTTGTTTCATGCTCGCTAGTTCATGCATATCATGGCTGAGCAAGAAGCAACCTTCTATGGCCTCTTCCAGTTGTGAGGCTGAGTACATGTGTAATGGAAATGGATTATGAACTTTGAGAATAGCGGAATTAAGAGAATTACAGTGAGCATTTTTGGTAAATTACTTTGAGAACATAGGGGGTGAACTTAATTGATGGTAGCAACATAAACATAGTACATAATTAACTTGACATGAACAATAATTTTGCAAGAGATAGAGTATTAGAGAACATAACAACATATGAGGACCGGATTTACTTGGAGTTGGTCCAAAGGATTTTGTATTATAGATTCTCCCTTCAAGAGAGACTTGGTACAATACAATCTTTGTGTTCCTTGTGACCTTGGTGATGCTATGAAGATGGAAAGCTTCATTTATCATGAGCATAACATAAACTTTGCAAAAAGCATTAACTATCCCAAGCCTCAGTCCCAAGGCCTCAAACACCTTCAAAGGTGGAGAGAGCTAGCAAGGAATGAGGGTAGGGAAGAGGAAGAAGAATCATTCATAGGAGAAAGAAATAGTTCCTCACTTATCATCGCTCTTCTTGCTTAGCATAGCATAGTCATGAAGCCCTCATCTCCAAAGGCTGCATCAAATTGTTGGATGAAGGCCAATACTTTGTCGGTGGAACCAATGGTGCCATCATAAGTGAGAGAAGAGATACTATTTTCTCCCTCTTTGAATTTCTTGAGCTTTTGAGACCTTCGCCATGCTGCGTAAGTTTTGCGATGTCCTCTCCTCTCGTATTCTCTAGGAGAATAACTATTTCTTTCATCGAAAGAGGAGGAAGGTGAAGAAGGAGAAGAGGGTGACCTCTTTCTTGCCTTTTTTTTCCCTTTGTTTCCTCTCTTCCCTTTTGGAATGATGATGAGAATGACTATGGCTTGACCATTTCCTCTTGGGAGGAGTTGGCGACAGTCTAGACCGCCATCTTCGTGGAGCCACATCTTCAAAGGAACTTAGGGATTTGCTTCTTTCTCGTTCTTTGGATTTATCCTCACTTATGGGAGAGAGTCTTCTTTTGGGAGTCTCATCAAGAGACCTCCTAAGCTCTCTCTCCTCTTGGAGAGGAAGGGAAATACCATAAGCACGAAGTTGTTGAGTAACTTTGGCTTGCAAAGTAGGGTTGCCCATAGCTTGATGCAACCTAGTAACAAGACAATTAACAAACATCGGGGCATCATCATTAGCAACTTCATGTGCAAAATCAAAGTTATCAATGTTTATTCTACCCTCTTGGTTATTGTCAGCCATGTTAATTATACTTATGTGTTTACTTAGTGTATTCTTTGGCAATTCAAAACCTTAGTTGCTACTCCTCTTAGCCTTTGAAAATCAGCACTTAAGAATCTACACCCACGACTCAAATTGGTTAATTATAGAGAGTAGCGGGGTGGGTTTAACATAGCAAAAGTGCCAAGAGATAGGTCCTTTCGAACTTCTTATGGCTCAATAATGGTACAGCCATAGGCAATTCTAAAAAGACTCCATTATTAAGACCAAAGCTCCCAAGGTGTGCACCATATCCCACATAGTAAGCTCAACAAAATGGATAATAGATCCCAGTCCCACTTACCCTAATATAATTCACAAAATCAACCATTAATAGGCTACTTATTAAATACCTCTCTTCTTAAGAAAAGACAAACCAAATGCTCTTATACCAATGTAATGGAAATGGCCTATGAACTTTGAGAATAGCGGAATTAAGAGAATTACAGTGAGAATTTTTGTTAGATGACTTTGAGAACATAGAGGGTGAACTTAATTGATGGTAGCAACATAAACATAGTACTTAATTAAATTGACATGAACAATACTTTTGCAAGAGAGAGAGAGTATTAGAGAACATAACAACAGTTGAGGACCGGATTTACTTGGAGCCGGTCCCCCCTCCAAAAGGCTTTTGTATTATAGATTATCCCATCAAGAGAGACTTGGTACAATACAATCTTTGTATTCCTTATGACCTTGGTGATGCTATGAAGATGGAAAGCTTCATGCATCACGAGCATAACATAAATTTTGCGAAAAGAATTAACTATCCCAAGCCTCAGTCCCAAGGCCTCAAACACCTTCGAAGGTGGAGAGAGCTACGAAGGAATGAGGGTAGGGAAGAAGAAGAAGAATCATTCATAGGAGAAAGAAATAGTTCCTCAGTTATCATCACTCTTATTGCTTAGCATATCATGATAGCATAGTAATGAAGATGAAGAAGATGGCAAGCTTAAGCATTGAAGCATGGCTCTTGGTTGGATTTGCATTCCATGGACAAGAGTGTTGGTGTAGGATCTCCACTTCTATACAAGCTTGACAAGGAGATGGAGCTCTTGCACTTTGCATCCACACAATGAGAGAGAGATTGTGTGTGTGTGTGTGTGTGTGTGTGTGGAAGAGTATACCCCCCTTTCATGCTTGGTCCACCTCTCTCTCTCTCTCTCTCTCTCTCTCTCTCTCTCTCTCTCTTATTATTTAATTATATCATTTGGACATGTGTCCTCTTTTTCCTCTTTGAGAGAAAGAACTTAATTATTTAATTTTATGTATCTAAATTCTCATTGGACCCCTTTAAAACCTATCCAATAGGATTCAAGCACATCACGAGAGCCACACGGGGAGGATCTTGACATGTGCCTTTTATGCTTTTTAAGATATCATGTTTGAATTGAATGGAAACACCTAGTCATTTAAGCATGGAAACAGTTTATGCCTCTTGAGATTTTATGTTTGAATTGATTACTTCAAGAACGTTAGTCATTTAAGCATGAGAAGCACCTCAAGCTTGGGAAAGGTTCCCACAAACACCTTAAGCACCTTAGTTAGCAAGCCGTCAAGCACCTCATGCTTGGGTAGGATTCCCACCTCAAGGTCAACCCTAGCTTGCCTAAGGTCAAAGGACTTTTCAATACTAACTTTTGGAGGTCTTTAATGAAGCAAACCCTAAGGTATGTAAAGCTCCATTAGATGCAGGTTGCTCTTTGATAGACTACCTCCTGCTGGATGCCTATTGAGATGTAACCATCTCTCCTCTTGGTCCCTTGCTGAGGTAATTTGGAAGCACTTATTGCACATTGCTCTTTGGTAGACCATCTCCTTTTGGACCCCTATTGAGATGCAACCATTTCTCCTTTTGGTCCCTTGTTGAGATAGGTCTAGAAGCACAAATCTATATCCTAACTCTTGTTCCTCTTTTATCTTCCCATATTAAATTATCAGTTTAATATGAGGAAATCATTTGGGTTGGTTAGATATAAGATTTTATGACAACATGGCAATCTTCACAACAGCAAAAATTGAGTCTGTATGGCTCAAAATCCTTATGGCTGATTTGGGTGTTGGATAGGACACTACCAACATCATCTACACTGATAGTCAGAGTGCATTGGAAGTTGCAAGGAGCCCAGTTTTTCATGCTCGCACAAACCACATTGAGGTGCAGTATCAATATGTCAGGGAGAGACTCTTAAGAGGAGAGATTAGGTTGGCTTATGTGTAAACACAAGACAACCTTGCAGATCTTTTCACAAAGGCATTGTCTCGTAAGAAGTTTGAAGCTTTTTGCAAAGCTTTGAACTTACTCCCCTTTGTGGATTGATCATGTCCTCAGGGCATGGCACTTCCCTATACACTATGTGTCAGCTCTCATCCACCGCATCATTCCTATTGGATATCTCCAACCTTCATAGCTTTTGTGTTTTTGGCCTATATCCTTTTTTGAGTCAAATCTTATGCTACACCCCTTTTGCTCGTCATAGATCCTTATACTTTGTCACAAATAACTTAGGATAGGATGTGCATAGTTGTACCTCCTTCTTTTGTTTAGTCAAGTCTTCACCAGCATATTATCCACCTCTACTGCATCTTTACCATGAATATGACATTGCATATCCTTATTTGGGTAGGGTGTATTTATGGAAACATCGAATAATTCTACATCAATCTCATGTAGATTTCCCAATCTTGCTTAGCCCTATGGTAAGCAGCCATGGTCTTCTCAAATTATAGGATAAGAATTATCATTTTCTTTCATCTCAAAAGAAATTGATAAGGCACTCAATCCCCTTGAGCTTTACCTTCACATCTTGAGCTATGCAAAGCACATTGCCTTAGCATGGTTTGCCATCCTCATGTGAAAATTTTATTTGGCCACTTCTTTAGCCCCTACATCCTACATAGCAGCCTCTGTCATGACACATACCTGAGCACCATCATCTATGTAGGCATGCACCTCCATCTTCTTTTCAATGAGAGAAGTCACATTGGTGGGATTTCCTACCCTTAACACCATATTCTTCATTGCATGCTTAGCTTCCCTAGCATGTGGAAGCCTACTACGAACAATGGTACACCATTGTCTCCTCAACCTGGGATTTAGAGCCAAAAATTGACCAAATGTGATATTTGCTTTCTGACCCTTGACATCACTCACCAATTCAAGATGGCCATGTCCATGTTGGAAATCCTTTTGTTTTATCTTGCAGCACCTTCTCCTCTTTCTAGTCTATGTGTGCTCTTTGCCAACATCCACTTTCTCTTTAACTGTGTGCCTTCTAGTCTCCCTCTCCGTCACTGTCTCTCTTTCTCTATGATCCCTTTTATTGGCCAGCATGTCCACATCTTGCTTAACAACTCTGATGACATTAACCTTAGGAATTTCCTCATCACAAAGCAGAGGAGGAAATTCCATAATGTCAACTAGCTTCTCTCTTGGACCATTGAGTGGCCCCTGCCCTCTACCTCTGCCAAATACTAGATAAATATCTCCTCTTTTGTTGGGTGGGTGTGGCCAATCACAAGCATGGTGTCCCTCTTCTTTGAAATCATATCAACAACCAGGCAAAGGCCTAGCCTTGCCTCTTCCTCCTCTTGGCTATCCTCTATCCATCACATTTTAACACATTCCTACATTTGCTCTGGATATGAACAATACATACCCATTGCTATGAAGAAACTACTACACCTTGATTTACCTAGGTCTTCGTTTGAATCTTATCCCTTGGACTTTGTGGTTGAGCAGAAGCCACCATTTTGTAGCCTAGCACCCCTTGCTTGATTTTCCTACTCTTTGACCGTGCAATCACCATTGCACCATTGTAGTTTTTTTGGGCTTTCAAAATCCACTTTTCCCGCACCTTGGGTGCAAGCACGCCATAAACTTGTACATCTTAAAATATTCTTCACTGGCTAATTGCATAGTCATTGCCAACTTTGTCCCGCACCTTAAACTTTTCCATTGTGAGATATTCCTCGTTGGCTAATTGCATAGTCATCACCAACTTTGTCCAGCACTCTTCAAAATTATCAAGAAATGTATTAAAATCTTCAAGCAAATCCTATTTAAGGGTCTTCAATTTCATGTCCATATCCACTGGAGACATCTCCATGAAAAAGTTATAAAAAAACACACTCGCAAAGTAGGTCATGCCTACCTTGGTTCGCTTTCCAATGCATCAAACCCTGCCTTGGGCTTCCCATGCATTACCAATAGGATGGTCTACATCTTACCTTATTTATTCAGCATACGCAACAACAATATATACGGGTCAAAGTCTACAATCCACTCATCCGGATTCTCACCCGTAAAAGTCAGTCAATAGTTGTGTGCCACCATCTTCATCGGTGTCCAAAAAATGCTTTTTCACTTCAACCAAGAAGCAATCAAATGCTCCTCAATGGGGGCACCACAATTTGGAAGGGGGGAAAGTGGAATGTACCAAACATCACACAATGTGTCCCTCCATAGCCCATGCATAAACGCCAAATTTCACAGCAACCACTTGCTACACAAGCTCATGAAAAATGCCTCGTACCACACACCAAACAGACCAATCACTCCTCAGCACTCAAGAAACACACTCCACCTCTCTCTCTCTCTCTCTCTCTCTCTCTCTCTCTCTCTCTCTCTCTCTCTCTCTCTCTCTCTCTCTCTCTCTCTCTCTCTCTCTCTCTCTCTCCAACAAATGGCCCACAGGCCCCACATACACACACAATCGACACAATGCACAAAAGAATATCACAAAAGAAGGGGATGGGGAAGACGACTTTGAAAAAGATGTTTGGCAATGGCCATGGTAGCTCGTTCTTTTCCAAAAAAATACTCTTTACGAAGCTCGCTCCTCCAAAAATAAAGGCTTCACCTTCCCAACGCAGGGAAAAAAGGCCCTCCCTCTTTACAAAGTGTCCATGAAAAGTTTTCTTTTAGAAAAAAAATTTAGCAACCTTTGCCCCACTACACACCACTTGACTCTATCTATAGCAATGCATGAGAACCCTCACTTCATTGAAGCTCCTCAACCAATTGGTGCAAGGCGATCTCTTCCTCACATGAAACCTCCCCTCCTTGTCACCAATGACAGTGTTGGTAGGCTAGTGGTGGGAGCCCACCCTCAATAAAAAGGGGGTGCCCTTATGGAACCCCTTTGCGTGTGAATCAACCCCAACTTCGGCACATGTCACCATCCGTAGCTCTATCAACAACCACCAGAGCCGCCAACAGATGGCAACACTCTTGCCAACATGCGTCAACACACACATCCAAAGAACCTATGCAAGAAGGGAGAGCAAGTCCGCCATAGCCGTGGGCTCCTCTCTCTCTCTCTCTCCCTCTCTCTCTCTCTCTCTCTCTCTCTCTCTCTCTCTCTCTCTCTCTCATGCCTATGAGGAGGGCACACTCCAATACATACACCTTGAGGCTCTAACCCCCCAAGCCACATGTGGGTTTATTATGTAATGGAATTTGCCTATTCAATTTGAGAGTAGCGGAATTTAATGAGAGTTCTTTCAAGAAATGATTTTGTGAGCATAGCGGGTAGACATAATTGAAGATAGCAACATAATCATAGCAATTAGTTAACTTGGCATAGACAATACTTTTGCAAGAGAGAGAATTTAGAGAACATGACAACAATTGAGGACCGGATTTATGTGGAGCCAGTCCCCCCTCCAATAGGCATTTGTATTATGATTTCTCCCATAAAGAGAGACTTGTTACAATACATTCTTTGTGTTCCTTGTGACCTAGGTGAAGCAATGAAGATGGAAAGATTCATGCATCACCATCATAGCATAACCTAAACTTGAAGAAAGCTTTAACTATACCAAGCCTCAGTCCCAAGACCTCAAACACCTTCGAAGGTGGAGAGAGCTAGTAGGGAATGAGGGTAGGGAAGAGGAAGAAGAAACATTTCATACGAGAAAGAGCTAGTTCCTCACTTATCATAACTCTTGTGCTAGCATAGTAATGAAGAAGAAATAGATGGCAAGCTCAAGCATTGAAGCATGGCTCTTGGATGGATTTGCACCCCATAGCCAAGAGTGTTGGTGTAGGCTCTCAACCTCTACTTGCTTGGAGAAGGAGAGGGAGCTCTTGCACTTTGCATAGTACACAATGAGAGCGTTTGTGAGTGTGTGTGGGTGAGTATACCCCCTAAGCACCCCCTAGCTTGCTTGGGACGACCCCCCCCCTTGTAGCTCATGCTTGAAGCTCATTGGACCCCTCCAGGCCTAGCCAATCACAAGCAGGAGCCATTACAAGCAACATGGGTAGCCTTGGGACAAGTGTCCCCCTTTCCCCTTTGAGAGAGAGGACTTGATAAATGCAAAATCAATTAATTAAATATCCTAAATTATCATTGGATCCCTTGGGTGGCCAACCAATAGGCTTCAGGCACACCATGAGGGCAACATGGGGAGGAACTTGACAAGTGTCCTTGCTGCCTCTTCAAGCTGGGGCTTCCCTTGTGTGTGTGTGTGTGTGTGTGTGTGTGTGTGTGTGTGTGTGTGTGTGTGTGTGTGTGTGTGTGTGTGTGTGTGTGTGTGTGTGTGTGTGTGTGTTCTCTCTCATCCCCCCCCCCCCCCCCCCCCCCCCCCCCCCCTTGTAGGCTCGCCCCCCTCCTTGTAGGGATTGTTTTGACTTTGGATAAGCAAGCCCCTTAGTCATCAAGCATGACTAAGCACTTGAAGTAGGGGGTGTTCCCACAAGCATCTCAGGCAAGCTTCTCAAGGCACCTCAAGCACCTTAATCATGCACCAAGTCAAGCACCTCAAGCATGGAGCCATTCAAGCACCTCAAGCATCTTAATCAAGCACCTCAAGCATGACAAGCACCTCAAGCAGGACAAGCACCTCAAGCACGACAAGCACCTCGAGTTTGGGCCGGGTTCCCACCTCAAGCTCAGCCCTAGCTTACCTAAGGTCAAAGGACTTTTACACACATTATTGGAGGTCTTCAATGAAGCTAACCCTAAGGTCTTATGCTCCATTGATTAGCCTTGCTCTTGATAGACCATCTCCCATTTGGGCCCCTTTACTATTGGCCCCGTGTTGAGATAGATCTATAAGCACATATCTATATCTTAACACTTGTTCCCGTTTATTCTCCCACATTAAGTGATCAATTTAATATGAGAAAATCATTTGGGTTGGTTAGATATTAGATTTTATGACATTACCTCTCTCTTGAAATCATAGTCATCCTCGACTATGAGGTAGAAGAGATAAAGCCTTAGTCATTAGTCAATCGTACTTAGCGGGTAGAGGATCCCTTTTTTACCCTACGACATCTTTCCAAGATGGATGACTAATCCATTTTGTGCTTGGGAGACATAGTTGCCGCAAGCATGTCTGCTCTTTAGTCCATTTCATTCTCCCAAAGTAGAGTGACAAATTCTACTTGGTGTTTGAGAGACGTCGTCATCACAAACATGATTCTAAGCATGCATACTAGTTAAATTTGTGCACAATTAAAAACAGGATTAGTCTTATAAGACAAAAACATGAGTCATTTAAAAGAAATTTATACATTTGCTTACTCTAATGTAGCATTGTAAGCATTGACAAGGTTCATACTATCCTTAAGTTGTACTCCTTGCATCCATTTAGCATCTTCAAAAGGATAATTTTTGAACTTAATAAGATACCGTCGGATTATCTTACCATGTCGTAGTACCTTGTCTTCATGCCGAAGGACATCTTCGGGTTGTAGCACCTCTTCTTGGTCTTCAACTTCGGGAGGGTCTTCATGCCGAAGGACATCTTCAGGTTGTAGCACCTCTTCTTGGTCTTCAACTTCGGGAGGGTCTTCAATAATTGGTTCAGTTGGTGGCTCTCCTCTGTAGGGCTTAAGTAGGCTTACATGAAAGGCATTGTGTATAAGCCAATGGTTGGGCAACTTGAGTTGATAAGCCGTCTCATTGATGGGCTTCAAGATTTGGAAAGGACCATAGTATCTTTTTGCTATTTTAGCATAATACTTTTGATGGCCCGTAGGATTTTTGCCCGTCGTTTTCCTTAATCGAGCCTTAGGAAACTTGAGTAAGACCCAATCATTTTCTTTGAACATTAAGGCTCTTCTGTGCTTATCAGCAGCAGCTTTTTGCCTTTGTTGAGAGATGGCTATAGCCTCCCTAATCTTTTGAAAATATTCTTGTAGGTCACGGCTATACTCATCGGCGGCGAAGATCTTCCCGTGTACTTTGAGTAGCAAGGGACTTTTAGGTCTTCCCTCTATGATCTCGAAAGGTGCTTTCCTCGTAGAAGTATGTACAGTAGTATTGTAGGCATACTCTACTAGAGGTAAATACTTTTCCCATTGTGAGCGTTGATCTACTTTGGTAACATAAGTCTTGAGTAGATCGAGTATCGTAATATTGGCTATCTCACTTTGGCCATCCGTTTGTGGGTGATAGGCCGAAGAGAAATTCAATCTTGTTCCTAGATTTTCAAAGAGACCTTTCCAGAAATTACTGGTCATTCTAGGATCTCTATCTGACATGATGGATGTGGGTAATCCATGGTGCTTGAAATCTGAGATATGAAGAGAGTTGCCATTTGATGTGCCTTAATAGTCTTTTTGACAGGAATAAAATGTGCTTGTTTGCTAAACCTGTCGATTATTGTCCATATTCCTGTATTCCCATGGATAGACTTGGGTAATCCAAAGATGAAATCCATGGATATACTCTCCCATGGTGAATTTGGAATAGGCAATGGCTGGAGTAATCCAGGTTGCTTCCCTCTATCATACTTGGTCTTTTGGCATACTACACATTTTGAAACATACTCTTGTATGTCCACTTTCATGGTAGGCCAATAGAAATACGTCTCTACTCCTCGGCGAGTAGGTTGAATACCTCTATGCCCTGCATATGGAGGAGCATGGGATTCATACATAACCTTCTCACGAAGGGAATGGGTAACACATAGCCTATTGCCGTGGAGAAGATAACCATCCTGCAAGGTGAATGGTTCCTCTTTCTTCCCCAAAGCAAGGGTTGACATTATGTCTCTAAAGTTAGGGTCAATAGCATACTCATCTATCATAGAGGATAGATCATTGTGAGTAGCTATAGACACCGCATTAACTTTTGGTTGTCATGAAAGCGCATCGGCAACTTGATTGTGCTTACCAGCTATGTGAGCAATATGGAAATTAAATTGCGAAAGAAAATTTTTCCACCTCATTTGTTTGTCGGAAAGTTTGGTTTGCATCATGAAATACTTGAGACTTTGGTGGTCGGTTCGTAGGATAAATGGAGTCCCCAATAGGTAGTGCTTCCATGTATCTAGGGCATGTAGAACAGCTAAAAGCTCTTTCTCATAAATGCCCAAGACTCGTTCATCACTATTGAGCCTTCGGCTCTCATATGCTATGGCATGCCCTTCTTGAAGCAAAACCGCTCCAAAGCAATCACCACAAGCATCACATTGGACCTCAAATGGTTTTGACAGATCCGGAAGCACGAGGACTGGTTGGAAAGTAATCTTCTCTTTGAGTTTTTCAAAAGCATTTTGCTCCTTAGCAGTCCATACAAACTTAACGTTCTTCTTTGTTAAGTCGTGTAGTGGTCCTGCTACTTGAGAGAATTTTGCTATGAAGCGTCTATAGTATGCACACATACCAATAAATCTTCTTAGCTCATGTAGATTCCTTGGGTTAGGCCATGATTTTATTACCTCTAACTTTGATGGATCCATACGAATACCATCGTGAGAGATAATATGACCTAGATATTGAATCTCTTGAAGGAAGAATTCACTTTTCTTTTGGTTGAGAAAAATTTTGTTTTCCCTCAAGGCTTGAAAAATCACTTGGAGATGTTGCTTATGTTCCTCCAAAGATTTGGAGTAGATGATGATATCATCAAAGAACACTCCAGTGAATTTACGATATGGTCTAAAAATTTTCTCCATGAGACGATTGAAAGTAGCTGGTGCATTAGTCAAGCCAAAAGGCATGACTAGATATTCATAAAGACCAAATGTTGTGCGAAACGCGGTCTTTAGGATATCTTCATCCACTATCCTTATTTGATGATAGCCACTCTTAAGGTCAATCCTACTGAAGTAGGTAGAGGCACGGGAAATCTGTTTTTGATAGTGATATGGTTTAGTGCTCGATAGTCCACACACATACGGTATGTACCATCTTTCTTTTGCACTAAAAGGACTGGAGAACAAAAGGGAGAGGAACTAGGCCTCACCATCCCTTTGTCTACCAATTCCTGTACTTGCCTCATAATCTCCTCTTGTTGAGCTTGTGAGACTCAATAAGGAGGTTTGTTAGGCGGTGAGCTTCCTGGAAGGAGCTCAATACGATGGTCATCATCCCCTCGTTTTGGAGGTAGGTCCATAGGGATATCATCAATGAACACATCTTGGAATCCTTTTAGAAAAGTAGACAAGTCTAACTCTTCTTGATTCCTATCATTTTCATTTGATGAAACATTATTAGCTTTCAGAGACTCTTTGACATAAATCATGTACGCAGAAACTGAGCTCTTCATTGATTTATCAAAAGAAAGAGGATTTACAAGTGGAATAGTGCGACCACGCTCACTAGCATCTATATACATGTTCTTTCCCCTGTAGGTGAAGTAAATTCTCCTTTCAGGGAACTTCATGTTGGCAGCCATGCGATCAAACCATGGTGCCCCTAGGATAATATCCTGATGTTGGAGAGGAGAGATGAACAGGTCTTCTTTGTCGACATAGCTTTGGACATGAAGCCTCAACTTCCCAATCAAGGGAGTAACGGAGGCTTGTTGTCCCTTGAAAGCTGCATCAGCTGTTACTATATCTCCCATCTCAAAATCTTGAATGCCCAACTTGGTGGCCAACTCTATTGATATGAAGTTGAGAGTAGAGCCAGGGTCAAACAAGATGAAGGCATCATGCTCTCTTACCTTTCCCCAAGCATAGGAGAGTGATGATCCTTTGCAATGAGCATCCTCTTTTGGAGCTTCGATGGTGGAAGCCCTAGGAGTCTCATTGCGAGTATTCTTCTTGGGGCAAGAACGATAGCCATGTCCTTGCTCCCCACACTTGAAACATTTATGGTCCTTGCGAAAAGCTTCAATCTCTTCAGGAGAGAGTTTGTTTTTACCTTTGTAAACTCCCTTCTCCTTGGACCGATTGTTGTTGTTGTTATTGTTGTTGTTCGAAGTGCCTTGGGAATTATTTTGTGCATTGGATTTCCCCTTTGCATCATTTTTATCTTTGTTTTCCATGGGCTTGACATTACGTCTAGCCCCTTGATGGAAATTGATGCGTGAAGCAACCATGGTGTGATGGATTACTTCGGTAATAGTACCAGGCAGTTGAGAGTTGATGTATTCGGCCATCTCTTTAGGTAATCCCGCACAGAATTGCTGTCTTTGCTCGACAAAGTCTATCTTTTGAAAGACAGTAGCTTTGAGATGTAAATCCCAAAACTTGTCTACATACTTGTTGATAGACTCATGAGAGAGAAGCTTCAAGCCGCGCCATTCGGTAAGAACTTTATCTTTAGTATCGCTTGGAAGAAATTGCTTCATGATGGAAACTCGTAGAGTTTTCCATGTCTTTGGGGCTTCTTCATTGCCACGAAGGCTAGCCCACCATTGACGAGCTGATTTTTGGAAGTGCATAGCTACATGGCGTAGCTTGGAGGACTCTGTGAAGCCCTCGTCCCCAAAGGCCGCATCAAATTGCTGGATGAAGGCCAACACTTTGTCGGTAGCACCAAAGGTGCCATCGTAGGTGAGAAAAGAGATACTCTTTCCTCTCTCCTTGAACTTCTTTAGCTTTTGTGACCTTCGCCATGCAGGAAATGATTTGCGATGTCCTCCCCTCTTGTATTCTCTAGGAGAATAGCCATAACTTTCATCGGAAGAGGAGGAAGGTGAAGAAGAAGGAGAAGAGGGTGACCTCTTCCTAGCCCTTTTCTTCCTTTATTTCCTCTCTTGCCTTTCAGAGTGATGAGGAGAAGGACTATAGGTTGCTCTTTTCCTCTTGGGAGGAGTAGGCAATCGTCTAGACCACCGTCTTCGTGGAGACACCTCTTTAGAAGAACTTAGACTTTCATTGCTTTCTTTCTCTTTGGATTCCTCCTCTCGAATGGGAGAGAGTCTTCTTTTGGGGGTCTCTTCAAGAGGCCTCCTAAGCTCTCTCTCCTCTAGAAGAGGAAGGGAAATTCCATAAGCACGAAGTTGTTGAGTAACTTCGGCTTGCAAAGCAGGGCTGCCCATAGCTTGCTGCAACCTAGCGACGAGATAATTCACAAACATGGGAGCATCATCTTAGCACCTTCATGTGCAAAATCAAAGCTATCAATGTTCATTCTACTCTCTTGATTATTCTCAGCCATGTTAAAAAAATTTATGTTTATACTTAGTGTATGCTTTGGCAATTCAAAACCTTAGTTGCCACTCCTCTTAGCCTTTGAAAATCGGCTCTTAAGTATCTACACCCACGGCTCAAAGTGGTTAATTATAGAGAGTAGAGGAGTAGGTCTAACATAGCAGAGTTGCCAAGGGCTAGCTCCTTTCGGACTTCTTATGGCTCAATAATGGTAAAGCCATAGGCAAGTCTAAAAAGACTCCATTATTAAGTCCAAAGCTCCTGAGGTGTGCACCATCCCCCACATAGTGGGCTTAACAAAACCGATATTAGATCCCAGTTCCACTTACTCTATTATAATTAACAACATCAACCATTTATAGGCTACTTAAGGACCTCTCTTCTTAAGCAAGAAAAGAGAAACCAAATGCTCTGATACCAACGTAATGGAATTTGCCTATTCAATTTGAGAGTAGCGGAATTTAATGAGAGTTCTTTCAAGAAATGATTTTGTGAGCATAGCGGGTAGACATAATTGAAGATAGCAACATAATCATAGCAATTAGTTAACTTGTCATAGACAATACTTTTGCAAGAGAGAGAATTTAGAGAACATGACAACAGTTGAGGACCGGATTTATGTGGAGCCAGTCCCCCCTCCAATAGGCATTTGTATTATGATTTCTCCCATAAAGAGAGACTTGTTACAATACATTCTTTGTGTTCCTTGTGACCTAGGTGAAGCAATGAAGATGGAAAGATTCATGCATCACCATCATAGCATAACCTAAAATTGAAGAAAGCTTTAACTATACCAAGCCTTAGTCCCAAGACCTCAAACACCTTCGAAGGTGGAGAGAGCTAGCAGGGAATGAGGATAGGGAAGAGGAAGAAGAAACATTTCATACGAGAAAGAGCTAGTTCCTCACTTATCATAACTCTTGTGCTAGCATAGTAATGAAGAAGAAATAGATGGCAAGCTCAAGCATTGAAGCATGGCTCTTGGATGGATTTGCACTCCATAGCCAAGAGTGTTGGTGTAGGCTCTCAACCTCTACTTGCTTGGAGAAGGAGAGGGAGCTCTTGCACTTTGCATAGTACACAATGAGAGTGTTTGTGAGTGTGTGTGGGTGAGTATACCCCCTAAGCACCCCCCTAGCTTGCTTGGGACGACCCCCCCCCTTGTAGCTCATGCTTGAAGCTCATTGGACCCCTCCAGGCCTAGCCAATCACAAGCAGGAGCCATTACAAGCAACATGGGTAGCCTTGGGACAAGTGTCCCCCTTTCCCCTTTGAGAGAGAGGACTTGATAAATGCAAAATCAATTAATTAAATATCCTAAATTATCATTGGATCCCTTGGGTGGCCAACCAATAGGCTTCAGGCACACCATGAGGGCAACATGGGGAGGAACTTGACAAGTGTCCTTGCTGCCTCTTCAAGCTGGGGCTTCCCTTGTGTGTGTGTGTGTGTGTGTGTGTGTGTGTGTGTGTGTGTGTGTGTGTGTGTGTGTGTGTGTGTGTTCTCTCTCATCCCCCCCCCCCCCCCTCCCCCCCCCCCCCCCCCTTGTAGGCTCGCCCCCCTCCTTGTAGGGATCTTTTTGAATTTGGATGAGCAAGCCCCTTAGTCATCAAGCATGACTAAGCACTTGAAGTAGGGGGTGTTCCAACAAGCATCTCAGGCAAGCTTCTCAAGGCACCTCAAGCACCTTAATCATGCACCAAGTCAAGCACCTCAAGCATGGAGCCATTCAAGCACCTCAAGCATCTTAATAGAGCACCTCAAGCATGACAAGCACCTCAAGCACGACAAGCACCTCGTACCTCAAGCTTAGCCCTAGCTTACCTAAGGTCAAAGGACTTTTACACACATTATTTGAGGTCTTCAATGAAGCTAACCCTAAGGTCTTATGCTCCATTGGTTAGCCTTGCTCTTGATAGACCATCTCCCATTTGGGCCCCTTTACTATTGGCCCCGTGTTGAGATAGATCTATAAGCACATATCTATATCTTAACACTTGTTCCCGTTTATTCTCCCACATTAAGTGATCAATTTAATATGAGAAAATCATTTGGGTTGGTTAGATATTAGATTTTATGACATATTACTTAGCCACGTGGTAGCTTGGGGGAGGGGGGGATGGGCGCCTTGAGCCACCCCCAAAAAACTTCCCATTCACTTGAAAAACCTTGATTTTTTTGGGCCCCTTTGGTCCCTCAACCTTCACCTGCTCACTGACCGCATGAAGAATCCATAAAGACCATCCAAAATCTTGCATTCCAAACTTAAATTCCAATGCTCCGCTCCGCATTTTGATGTTTCAAAAGACTTAAACCAGCGATCTAAAAATGGGAAAAATCATATGTTCCACTAGAATCACCACCTCCTACCAAATATGACTAGTCACATCTTGGTGCTCAGGGCTCTGATCACCAAGTAATCACTTTCAATATGCTTCATATGCTACATATTATCCCTTGAAACTTTGGTGAGCTTGGAAAAATCTCTGGTTGCACATCTCTTGAGGCGACGAAAATGGTGTAAAACCCGACCCTTGGTGAAATTTCATCTGCTCATAGCATGGCTATTTGAACTGCAATTGCAGATCCAAAAATACCAACATGTACAAAAAATCTAACACTTCAACCTATAACTTTACATATCTATCGGGCTGTCGTTGCACTTGCCCCATTTGGTACAAATCTGCAAAACGTCTCAACCTTCAAACTACAATAACTTGCACACTTATAGTTTCGATTGATTAGCTACTTGGATGACCTTGGAGAGCACTTTGAAATGCCCATATACATCTTTGAACCTGCATTTTTTTTAAGCTTTAAGTAGTCCCCTTGATTATCCCTAGAGTGGGACCTTCTGGCTTGAAAAACCACCAAAAACATGCACCATCAGACCATCTTGATTGTACCTAGTCTTTATACCTGCTCTAGCATACCTCTATATGCACTGATTTTTCCCATTCTTGGCATCGAAACTCTTTGGTTGTACCAACTTGGAAGGTGCTCTTCTTTAGGAATAACTTGGTTCTTGGAGAGAAGATTTCAAAACCAAGCAATCGTAGTGTGCCTACAAGTAATCAGATTCTGCTATCTGAATGAGATTTGGTAATCCCAAAACCTTTGACTCTTTGAGAGAAAATTGGTGGTAGTTCAATTCAATAATATCGTGCGCAAAAGTGTTCATCTTATATATGTAATAGGGTCAAGAGTAGGTCAACTACGCAAGCCAAAGTATGGAAACATGCACTAAGTTGTATCAGATGCTCAAATGGTGCCCTCTAGAGGAGAGCTGACTAGATAAGGAAAAAACAGGATCTCCTACATATGAATTGTACAATCCCTTTTGAAAATGTTGTCCCCTCAAGGCAGTGTAGTGCTCAAGGTCCATTCAACATTCTTTGTTGAGTTAATACATCATCGCCACTCACAATTGTGACTATGGAGGAAAAAACAATTGAACGGGTCATGACGGCTTTCTAAAACAATAAGAAAGTGATAAAATCATTAGGCTGAGTTTAACTAGAATTATATAAGGTACGACATTGTTCAAGAATGTCTCTTTTATTAAGCGACCGTGTTTTCTCCTTATAAAGAAGCAAACTCAAAAGACTAGTAAAAAATTTAAAATTTGCAAATTTTGAACTAAACTCTCACATATTTCATCGGTTTTTCTTCCCTTTACCATGGTTTGCTAATATATATATGTGTGTGTGTGTGTGTGTGTGTGTAAAATAAATGTAAAATATACATACATACACACACACACACACACACACATATATATATATATATATATATATATATATATATATATATATATATATATATATATATATATATATATATATATATATGCATAGACTTTACTAGAATTATGCAAGGTGAAGCTTCACTTTAGCATTCTAAAAGAAAAGAATGCAAGAGAAGTCAAGCCATGTCAGGATGTGAAATAAAAAGATCCATTTAATATTTTAAAACAAAAATAACATTTAAGGTAAGTCTCAATCATCACCGAAAACATTGAAAATATGCCTAACTCAACTCTCCTAGAAAACCAAAAAAAAAGATTATGGGAATAAGGATCAATGTATTCAATTTTTGCCTATAGAAGCATCCCTTTAGACAAATTCCTTGCGGTTATTGGGACAAATATCACATGCTTACAAATATCACATGCTTGTTTTTTGGCGTGATAAAGGTCTTAGTATTCATATGGGCGAAGGTAGTTCATCTGTACATGTGTCCCTCAAGAAGCCTTAAAAGTCTTCAAGAAAAAGGCATCATGTCCTTTCAAATGCTATTTAGTAAAGGTGCATTCTCTTTTTGGTGGAAAAAGGCTTTAAAGAACAAAGGAATAAAAAGTCTATTCAAAGGAGATAGATCCATGATGTGAAGTATTGACTCTTTTTTTTTTTAATATTTTGATTTTTAAAGAGTCCTCCCGTTTGGGACTTCACAAAGATTCATTTTATTATGATTTCCTATACTTATTGAATCTATCTTTTTTTATGAAGACATTAAATATTCTTTTGTTTTATGTTTTGGATGTGTCTTTTCATTTCATTATTTTGATTTTATTTATTTTTTATTTTATTTTGGATGTAATGAAAATGTGCAATGTGCACCTTTCACCTTATTATTTTGAGAAAATTATCAAAATATTCCTCTAATTTGTGAAAAATCCCAAAATATCCCTCAAATTTCAAAAAGTTTGTAAATACTCTTGTACCTATTTTGGTTGGATTGTTCAAGGTTTTCTAATCTTTATTCCTTTTTTACAATTGAGACCCATTTTTGAGTGCTTAGAGTACAATTTGTCACAAATCACCTCGCTGAAAAAGGAATTATGTCTAAAATTAAGAAGTCACTGATCTCCAAAGCCTACATAACCAACTTAGATTCTAGTTTTAGCATCTTGTAATGATAAACAATTAGTCTTCTTATGAAAAGCTTTAACTTTTGTTATCTTTGGAAATATTATGAAAATTCTGAAAAATTTGAAGAGCACTTTGGGAATTTACGATAAAATTTGGGGATATTTTGAGAATTTTTGAATTTGAGGGGTACTTTGGCAATTTTCACAAATTAGATGGGTATTTTGACAAACCATTTGTTCCATGTAATTTTGAGCACTCATTAAAACTTACTCTCCATTAATCTTACCTCCCCCTTAACTTAGCAGGTCTGTGCTCTCAATATATTAATTTCAAAAAATTAAAAAATTTCCTTCATCACAATTCTTAACCAGGAGCTTTACAAAAATGGCTAGTATTTTTCCAATATTACACTATTTTGGGAAATTTCTAGGTGGAATGTTTTTCCTTTTCCCCCTCCTCTCGACCGGCTATCTTGGTTTTGCAATCGGCTCAAGACTAGACTGAGACACGATTTTCCCGAAAAGTGAATGGCAAGCAAAAACTTTTGGCATAAATAATATTAGTTCATATGTATCATCAATATTCGTTGTTGGTAACTACCTAAAGTACATTTAAGTTGTTATATAGAATGCTATTTTCAAATTGAACCTTTGTCACTTCATGCCATCGCATCAAAGATTGTGGGTGGGGGATCATTTGTCTTTTGAGAGCACATGGCCTCAGCACATGCACAAGAAGAGTTTAGAAATTTTCTCATGTAGAAAAATGGAGTCTTTTTCAATGTTTTTCTTACAATGCATAACATAATGAGCTTCTCCTCAAGAGGTACCGCATACCTAGCTAGGTGCGATTGGGGGCAAGGGACCACCGGGCCCCCCCAAAGGACTGGGGTCCCTTGCCCCCAATCGTACCTAGCTAGGTATGTGGTGCCTCCCTCACAGAAGCTCATGATGTTGAGGGAGGTCACAATGTGGGAATTATTGTGAGAATTTGTCAGGCATGCCAAATCTAAACAAATTATGTTCGTGTGTTCGTACACGCCATGTTTCAATTTCTTTTGTAGATGCACAAACAGCAAGAGCAGAGAAGAGCAACAGCGATGGCGAGTGAGGAGGGTTGCGCTTTTCGGGGCGAGAGTGGGGAGTTGCTGCTGCGCAGTGCTTTGATCTAGTAGCTCGCCATTAAGGAGCTGAGGTGGGTTAGCTCAGCTGCATCACCTCCGATGCTTCATTTTCACATCAGCTCCGCTGCCTAGCGATCTAAGCTTCTTAGCGTTTTTTTAAATTATTATCGCTAGTCAGTATTTACCCTTGGAGATTAGGTGATTGCGGATAGTCCAAAAAAGGAGAACACACCCAAGCCCTCTTACTCAAAAGGGGTACTAGGGGCCAAGGGGACGGCCAATGACTTTGGGCCCAATCAGATAGAGAAAGACCCGATGAGCGGCTCAACACCTCCTAGCGAAATGGCCAAGAACAGGTGAGATCAAAGCAACATTGATGCCATGAATAAAGATAAACTGAGAGGGTGTAAAGTGCAGATTGAGAAAATGACTTTCCTCGAGGTTGCATGTTGAAGCCAATGCATGGGTTCTTGAAAGTGTGTCAACAAGATTTGTCCCAAACTTGTGAATTATGACATTGCAAACACTTGTCCTTTTCATGGGAGCTTGCACTTGAAACAAAGCATGATTCAATAAACCACTAAGTATGTAGTCTCATCCTCCCAAGAGATACACAAGTTGGGATAGTCTCCATCTAAGGAGGTTGCAACTTGCATTATTGTACTCAAATTCACTTGGGCAAGAGAGTCAAGGTTAACCCTTGAATGTGATGCTACAGAAGATGGTCGTGAGTTGGAAGGATTTTTAAAGTCAACATCACTTTGTCTACTGCCTTGTCTGGCAACATGGTAGCTTTGATTCGAACATGTAATCGTGAACACGGTCCATCACGGTCCGTTTGAATGCTTGTGACACATGCCTTAGATTTGTGAGCTCATTGGGGCACAAAATTAGCCATAGGCGAGTTTCACACCAGGACAGGGAATGGTTGGTCATGTCCAGGTTGTGGCCATCCATTTGCTGAAGAGAAAGCAAAAGTTGGCCTTCAAGGGTTGCAAACATTTGCAACTAGTACCACTAGATACACGATGAGGCTTGAAATTGGTCTATGAGGGTTAAAGGCAAAGGCTCTACCACTTGGGCAACTCCTATTCATTGCAAAAAAGGGCAGGTTGTACTTAGGATGGGTTTGGATGGGTGGCAGTGAGAGGGAGAAAGGGGCACGTGTTCTTGGTGGTGCCTGATCATTAACTTTGCTAGGTAGAACTGAACTTGGTGATTGCAAGCCAATTTCCACTCCAATGGAAATAGGTTTGAAGGTAAGTCTACATGATGTTGGGGATCCTACAAAAGTTACCCTCTTCTAGAAAGGTGCAAGTTGCCTCATCTATGTATACATTACAAGGCCAAACCTTCAGTTTTCAATCTCACAAGTGAAAAAATTTATGCATAGCCTAAGGTTTAAGCATGGCAAGTAGTTAAGAGGATCCGTTTCTCCTTGAGTGGCATATACATCTTGGCTTGTCTTATCCCAAGGAGGGATCATTGCCACCAATTTACATGGTTTTTCTAACTCGGATTTGGCCGGTTGCTATGACACACGAGTGTCCACACATTGTTTTTGTTTCATGCTCGACAATTCATGTATATCTTGATTAACCAAAAAGAAACCTACTATGGCCACCTCTAATTGTGAGGTTAAGTACAAGGTAGTTTTCATAGCTATGGTTGAGTGTGTGTGGCTCAGATGCCTTATGGATGATTTGGTGGACACTAGCACTCTCATTTACACTAACAGTAAGAACAAATTGGTAATTGCAAGGAACCTAGTCTAGAACATTGAGGTGCATTATCATTATGTCAAGGAGAGACTCTTAGTTGGAGAGATCATCTTGTCTTATGTGGCCGCATAAGAAAACCTTTTAGATATGTTCACAAAGGCATTGCATCATGAGAAGTTCAAATCTTTTGGCAAAGCTTTGTGCTTGCTGCCTTTTATGAAGTGATCTTGTCTATTAAGGCATGGCACTTCCCTATATTCTATGTGAAAGCTATTGTTCACCGCATCACACCAAGGGGGATTTGTTACCACATATATGATAATGATGTGTGTGAACATAGTTAGGACCGTTGGGACACTTTTTCTCTCATTAAGAGGATTTTCCCCCCATGCTTTGTATATACGTCCATCGCTCTAGGTCTATATTATCTTGTATTTTCACACTTACTAATGCAAACTCGTTGTGTTCCTTGAGCTTCTTCTCCATCTCCAAGCTATGTGTGCATTCCTGAAATCTTAACTCCAACATGAACAAGCTAGAAAAACAACAATACCTATGTATATGTTTTTAGGGTCACAACATGTTTACAAGGCATGAAGGTTGCGTAAAGCAAACTCGAGGCACTCGCAAATTGCGCCCAGAGTCTAGTTGCATGGCTAGCAAGTTTGAAGGGGGGTAGGGGGGTGGTGGCAATACACTAGCTACAAAGGGCAAAAGTCCAAACAATGCTAAGCTAGGTCATAACAAAGAAGAAGATATACGCTTAGCATATATCTTTTTTTCATATTTGTTAATGTATATTTTTTGGGATATTTTTTTAAAATATTACATAGAGAAAATAACCAAATTAATTAATAGAGTGGCATATTGCTGGTGGAGTCAAAGCTCTCTGGGAGTTTTTTTAGGGCTTAATTTGGGTTTTATATTTTCCTCTCTTCATCTTCATCTTTTATGTGACTTATTCCTCGAGCAATGGAGTCCACCCGGTCTAACACCCTAGCACATCCATTGAAACCATTATCACCTATACCACATTAAACGAGCACAAATTGTAATGGGAATGGCCTATGAACTTTAAGAATAGTGAAATTAAGAGAATTAAAGTGAGCATTTTTGTGAGATCACTTTGAGAACATAGAGGGTGAACTTAATTGATGGTAGCAACATAAACATAGTACTTAATTAACTTGGCATGAACAATAATTTTTCAAGAGAGAGAGTATAAGAGAACATGACAATAGTTGAGGATCGGATTTACTTGGAGCCGGCGGTCCCACCTCCAAAAGGAGTTTGTATTATAGATTCTCCCATCAAGAGAGACTTAGCACAATACAATTTTTGTGTTCCTTGTGACCTTGGTGATGCTATGAAGATGGAAAGCTTCACGCATCATGAGCATAACATAAACTTTGCAAAAATTATTAACTATCCCAAGCCTCGGTCCAAGGCCTCAAGCACCTTCGAAGAAGGTGGAGAGAGCTAGCAGGGAATGAAGGTAGGGAAGAGGAAGAAGAATCGTTCATAGAAGAAAGAAATAGTTCCTCACTTATCATCACTCTTCTTGCTTGGCATAGTATAATAGCATAGTAATGAAGATGAATAAGATGAAAACCTTAAGCATTGAAGCATGGCTCTTGGTTGGATTTGCATTCCATAACCAAGAGTGATGGTGTAGGCTCTCCACTTCTCAACAAGCTTGGATAAGGAGATGGAGCTCTTGAACTTTGCACTCCACACAATGAGAGAATGTGTGTGTGTGTGTGTGTGTGCCCCCCTCTCATGCTTGGTCCACCTCTCTCTCTCTCTCTCTCTCTCTCTCTCTCTCTCTCTCTCTCACACACACACACACATATTATTTAATTATTTCATTTGAACATGTGTCCTCTTTTTTTGTCTTTGAGACAAAGAACCTTTTTTTTAATGCATTCTAATTCTCATTGACCCCTTTACAACCTATCCAATAGGATCTAAGCACATCATGAGGGCCACATGTGGAGGATTTGAACATATGTCTTTTATGCTTCTTAAATCATTTGGTTTGAATTGAATACTTCAAGCACTTAGTGGAGGATCATTTGAACATGTGTTTTTTATGCTTCTTAAGTCATTTGGTTTGAATTGAATACTTCAAGCACTTAGTCAATCAAGCATAAAAAGCACCTCAAGCTTTGGGCAAGGTTCCCACAAACATTTTAAGCACTTTAGTTAGCAAGCCGACAAGCACCCATGCTTGGGTAGGGTTTCCACCTCAAGGTCAGCCCTATCTTGCCTAAGGTTGCCTAAGGTCAAAGGACTTTTCAACACCAACTTTTGGATGTCTTTAATTAAGCTAACCCTAAGGTCTTTTAAGTTCCATTAGATGCACATTGCTCTTTGATAGACTACCTCCTTTTGGACCCCTATTGAGATGTAGCCATCTCTCCACTTGGTCCCTTGCTGAGGTAAATCTAGAAGCACTTATTGCATTGCTCTTTGATAGACCGTCTCCTTTTGGACCCCTATGGAGATGCAACCATTTCTCCTTTAGGTCCCCTATTGAGATAGGTCTAGAAGCACATATCTATATATCATAAATTTTGTTCCTCTTTTATCTTCCCATATTAAATGATCAGTTTAATATGAGAAAATCATTTGGTAAAGTTAGATATTATATTTTATGACATTACCTCTCTCTTGAAATCATAGTCGTCCTCAACTATGAGGTAGAGAAGATAAAGCCTAGTCATTAGTCCATGTTTCTTAGTGGGTAGAGGATCCCTTTTTACCCTACGACATCATTCCAAAATGGATGACTAATCCATTTGGTGCTCGAGAGACATAGCTGTCGCAAGCATGTCTGCTCTTTAGTACATATCATACTTCCAAAGTAGAGTGACAAGTTCTACTTGGTGTTTGGGAGACGTCGTTACCACAAACATGATCCTAAGCATGTATACTTCTTAAATTTTGTGCATAATAAAAGAAAAAGAATGAGTCTTGCAAGACAAAAACATTGTTAATTTAAAATGCATTTTCATTTGCTTACTCTAGTGTAGCATTGTAAGCATTGACAAGGTTCATACTATCTTTATGCTAGGTTCCTTGCATCCATCTACAATCTTTAAAAGGATAATTCTTAAACTTAACGAGATTTCATTGGATAATCTTATCGTTTCTTAGTACCTTATCTTCATGTCGAAGAATCGATTCGGGTTGCAACACCTCTTCTTGATCTTCAATCTCTGTTGGGTCCTCAATTATTGGTTCTTTTTGTGGATCTCCTTTGTAAGGATTGAGTAGGCTCACATGGTTAATGTTAAGTATGGAGCCTGATTTACCCTTGTAATTTTCTATGGTAAAAGCGAACATTTGTAAGGCCCCCATTATGAGGAGAAGCCATCGTGCGTGAAGGAAAATCACTCATCGGAAACCAAAATTTTCACGGACAAGAATCAGGACTATTCCTTTTCGTCGGAATATTATGGCCGGACGGCGGCCAGAAAGTGGTCGAAAAACAACCAGTCGGTTGGCCGGTGGCCGGTAGTCAATGGCCGATGGCCGGTGGTCGGAAGTAAATGGCCGGTGGCCAAATTCAAAAGCGGACTTGTCTTCTCAAGGGCGGCCACACATGGGCGGATTGGAGGGTCCGATTTGGACTTATTCACACAAGGGCGGCTACACATGGCTGTCTCTCATAAGAGAGGGCAGCCCTTTTGGCTTATAAAAGGAGGCCATTTCTACACACATTTCATAGTGTGAAGTTGATGCAACAAGGTGAGTGTGAGGTGGTGAGAGTGAAGCAAGGCGGGAGCTCCATTAAGGGTATAATCCCTTTGTAAACTACTTCTTGTTTTGAAGTACTAAAGCCATTGAGTGGCTGCTTTCCCGTGGACGTAGCCCACATTGGGTGAACCACGTATATCGTGTGTACTCTCCCTCTCTCTCTCTACTCTATAATCTCGTGTATGTAAATCTGTCTCTCTCCATTAAGTAATCTACTCAATTATCTATTTAGCTACGTTTTATTTCCTAACAACTGGTATCAGAGCAAGGTTTGCTCGTAGCTAAATTATCTCAAGGAAAGGATTCCTTGAATTGAGTGGGAGTTATGGCGGAGGAAGGGAAGCTCAAGATTGAGAAGTTCAACGGCAAAAACTACCAACATTGGAAGATGTAGATTGAAGACTATCTCTACCAGAAGGACCTCTATTTGCCACTAGGCGGTCTTGCAAAGAAGCCCGCAACGATGGCAGATGAAGCATGGATTGTCCTTGATCGAAAGGCCTTGGGAACAATCCGGTTAAGCTTGGCGTCAATGGTGGCCTTCAATGTTTCGGAGATGAAGACCACGGAGGACTTGATGAAGTCACTTGACGACTTCTACGAGAAACCATCGGCATCCAATAAGGTATTTCTTATGAATCGCTTGTTCAATCTAAAGATGGCAGAGAATGGTTCAGTTCCAGAACACCTAAATGACTTTAACACAAACATAAGTCAACTTCGATCGGTGAAAATCAACTTCGATGACGAAGTGCGAGCTCTCCTTATATTATCATCTCTACCAGATAGTTGGGACAGCCTTGTGATGGTTGTAAGTAATTCTATCTCTGGTATAAATACTCTTAAGTTTGATGATGTTGTGGGTGTTCTCCTAAGCGAGGAAATACGAAGGAGAAGCACAGGAGAATCATCAAGTACTGCATTGTCAGTGGAAACAAGAGGAAGGCCTAAAGAGAGGTTCAAAAGCCAAAAGGGTCGTGATCGCTCAAGACGGAGCAAGTCACGAACAAAGTCAGTTCTTGAATGTTGGAACTGCGGCAAGAAGGGCCACGTCAAGAAGGATTGCTGGTCCAAGAAGAAGAAGGAGACAGAGTCTCAAGACAACAAGCCAACATCAGAGGCCAATGTGGCAGGTAAAGTAGAGCAAGATGCTCTAATTCTCTCATTAGACAATGTGTCTAATTCCTGGATAGTAGATTCTGGGGCTTCATTCCATGCGACACCACACAAGCAACATTTCCAAGACTATACCAAAGGTAATTTTGGGTATGTATACTTGGGAGATGATGAAGCTTGTGAGATTGTCGACAAAGGTACAGTTTTTGTCAAAACTGCTAACCGAAATGAATGGAAGCTTAAAGATGTTAGGCATGTTCCTTCTCTTCGAAAAAATTTAATCTCTACAGGACAATTGGACGATGAAGGTCACAACATTGCATTCGGAAATAAACGGTGGAAGATCTCAAAGGGATCTTTGGTGGTTGCCAAGGGAGAAAAGGTCGGTACACTTTACTTGTGTACTGTTAGCACGCAACCTTCAGCTTGTGCAGCAACTACAGAAGTTGATAGTGCAGTGTGGCACTATCGACTTGGGCATATGAGTGCCAAAGGAATGCAAATCCTTCAAACAAAGAAGCTTCTACCAGGTTTGAAAGAAGTGGACTTAGAGTTCTGTGAAGATTGTGTTTATAGTAAACAAAAGAGGGTAAAATTTCAAAAATCAGGAAATGAAAGGAAAAATAAAAAACTAGAGTTGGTTCATTCTGATGTTTGGGGTCCTACAAGTACACCATCACTTGGTGGCTCATTATACTATGTAACATTCATAGACGATGCGACTAGAAAAACATGGGTCTATGTCATGAAGAATAAATCCGATGTATTTTCTATATTTCAAAGGTGGAAAGCCTTTGTGGAGAATGAAACAGGTACCAAGGTTAAATCCTTCAGATCCGACAATGGAGGCGAATATTGCAACCAAGCTTTTGAAAGCTTTTGTGCTAGCAATGGCATTCGGAGGCAAAGGACAACCCCAAGGACACCTCAACAAAATGGGATTTTGGAAAGGATGAATAGGAAAATCATGGAACGAGCACAAAGCATGCGGCTACATGTAGGCCTACCGCTTGAGCTTTGGGCGGAAGCTGTAAGTACGTCTGTGTACTTAATCAATCGGTCACCCTCAACGGCTTTGGATGGAGGAGTTACAGAAGAGGCATGGACAGGTAAACCGGTGAATTATGCATTTCTCAAAGTGTTTGGGTGTGAGGCTTTCATGCACATAGATAGAAGCCTAAGATCAAAGCTAGATGCAAAGTCCAAAAAGTGTTTCTTCATTGGCTATGGAGAAGGAGACTTTGGGTATCACCTATGGAATCCTGAAGATGGTAAAATCTTAAGGAGTAGGGATGTAATTTTTAATGAACAAAATATGTACAAAGATTACTTGGAAAGAAAACAAACAAAAGAAATAGGTGATGAGTACATGGAGCTTGAGGACGGTGAAGACTCAAGGACTGCAAACGGTGACAATGTGCAACAATGTCAACCAAATGAGGAGCCTCAACCTATTCCCCGAAGATCTACAAGAGCAAGTAGACCTCCAGAAAGGTTTGTTCCTTCCTTCAACCATCTCTTGATCTCAGATTCTGGAGAGCCGGAATCATACGAAGAAGCTATGCAACATGAATCCAAAGAAGAATGGACGAAGATCATGCAAGTGGAGATGGACTCACTACATCGCAACCAAACATGGGAGTTGGTTGAGTTGCCTAAAGGTAAGCGAGCACTTCAAAACAAATGGGTGTACAAGCTGAAGGAAGAAGAAGGTGGGGAGAAAAGGTACAAGTCTAGGCTTGTGGTAAAAGGGTTTTCTCAAAAGAAAGGTAATAACTTCAATGAAATATTTTCTCCTGTTGTAAAAATGAACTCAATTAGGCTTGTCTTAAGCCTTGTGGCTGCTCATGATCTAAATCTCGAGCAAATGGATGTAAATACGGCATTCCCTCACGGTGACTTAGAGGAGGAAATCTACATTGTTCAACCAAAGGGGTATGAAGTAAAAGGTAAGGAGAAAATGGTTTGCATATTAAAGAAGAGCTTGTATGGTTTAAAGCAAGCATCAAGACAATGGTACTTGAAGTTTGATCGATGGATGTTGGATCATGGATTCACAAGATGCAACTCGGATCACTGCGTCTGCATGAAGAATTTGGGAGATGGGAAATTCATCATCCTAATGTTGTATGTTGATGACATGTTGATTGCAAGTGCTAACATGCAGGACATCAAAGCCCTACAAGAGGAGCTGTCCAAATCTTTTTCAATGAAAGATTTAGGTGCTGCAAAGAGGATACTTGGTATGAAAATATCAAGGGACAGGACGAAGAAGATAATAAAGCTATCTCAAGAAGATTACATCAAGAAGGTACTAGAAAGGTTTGCAATGCAAAATGCAAAACCAATTTCTACACCTTTGGCTGGTCATTTTAAACTAACGAAGGATATGTGTCCAAATACACAAGAGGAGATAGCCTATATGTCTAAAGTTCCATATGCTGCAGCGGTAGGTTCTCTAATGTATGCTATGGTCTGGACAAGGCCAGACATTGCACATGCAGTGGGAGTTGTGAGTAGGTTCATGAACAACCCATGTAAAGAGCATTGGCAAGCTGTGAAGTGGATACTTAGGTATCTAAAAGGGACAACAACAAATGCTTTGTATTTTGGAGGAACTGATATTTTTCTAGAAGGGTATGCTGATGCAGATATGGCAGGTGACAAAGATACTCGAAGGAGCACTATTGGCTATGTGTTCACGGTTGGAGGCACAGCAGTAAGCTGGGCTTCAAAGCTGCAGAAAGTGGTTTCACTTTCTACCACGGAAGCAGAGTATGTAGCAATGACGGAGGCAAGCAAAGAAATTCTGTGGCTTCACAGATTCTTAGAAGAGCTTGGATTCAAACAAGACAATTGTGTCTTGTACAGTGATAGCCAAAGCGCTATCCATCTTGCGAAGAACTCAGCCTTTCATTCAAGGACAAAGCACATTGAGGTGAGATATTACTTCATACGCACTCTTTTGGAAGAGGGACAGCTAAAGCTAGGAAAGGTGCATACAAGTGAAAATCCTGCAGACATGTTTACAAAGGTGGTCAACAAGGAGAAGGTGAGATTTTGCTCATCTTCAATCGGCATTCAAGGGTAAGAAGCCAGAATGAAAAGCAGTCACAGGTTTGGTTTGGAGATCAGTCTCTAAGTGGGAGATTGTTAAGTATGGAGCTTGATTTACCCTTGTAATTTTCTGTAGTAAAAGCGCACATTTGTAAGGCCCCCATTATGAGGAGAAGCCATCGTGCGTGAAAGAAAATCACTCACCGGAAACCAAAATTTTCACGGACAAGAATCAGGGGCAACTTTAGAGGCCTCGGGGACGGACGCCCCCAAGACTTTTTTTTCGCCGGAATATTCCTTTTCGTCGGAATATTATGGCCGGACGGCGGCCGGAAAGTGGTCGGAAAACAACCGGTCGGTTGGCCGGTGGCCGGTAGTCAATGGCCGATGGCCGGTGGTCAGAAGTCAATGGCCGGTGGCCGAATTCAAAAGCGGACTTGTCTTCTCAAGGGCGGCCACACATGGGCGGATTGGAGGGTCCGATTTGGACTTATTCGCACAAGGGCGGCTACACATGGCTGTCTCTCATAAGAGAGGGCAGCCCTTTTGGCTTATAAAAGGAGACCATTTCTACACACATTTCATAGTGTGAAGTTGATGCAACAAGGTGAGTGTGAGGTGGTGAGAGTGAAGCAAGGCGGGAGCTCCATTAAGGGTATAATCCCTTTGTAAACTACTTCTTGTTTTGAAGTACTAAAGCCATTGAGTGGCTGCTTTCCCATGGACGTAGCCCACATTGGGTGAACCACGTATATCATGTGTACTCTCCCTCTCTCTCTCTACTCTATAATCTCGTGTATGTAAATCTGTCTCTCTCCATTAAGTAATCTACTCAATTATCTATTTAGCTACGTTTTATTTCCTAACAGTTAACATTGTGAATGAACAATGGTTGGGCAACTTTAATTGATAAGCCATCTCATTGATTGGATTTAGAATTTAAAAAGAAAGAACCATATTATCTTTTTGCTATTTTAGCATAAAACTCTTGGTGGCTCGTAGGATTCTTGCTTGTAGTATGCCTTAAACGAGCCTTGAGAAACTTTAGCAAGACCCAATTATTTTTCTTAAAGGCTAAGGCTCTTTTGTGTTTATTAGTAGTAGCCCTTTTTGCCTTTGTTGTGAGATGGATATAACCTTTTTAATCTTTGGAAAAGATTCTTGTAAGTCTCGACTATATTCATCAGCAGCAGCAGCGAAGATCTTCCCATATACTTTAAGTAGTAAGGGACTTTTGGATCTTTCCTCTTTATCCTCGAAACATACTTTTCCCATAGAAGTATGTACAATGTCATTGTATGTATACTCTATAAGAGGTAGGTACTTCTCTCATTAAGAATGGTTATCCACTTCCATGACATAGGCTTTTAGTAGATTCAAGAATCGTTAGATTAGTTATTTCACTTTGGTCATCCGTTTGTGGATAATAGGCCAAAAGAGAAATTTAATCTACTTCTTAGATTCTCAAAGAGACCCTTCTAGAAATTACTGGTCATTCTAGGATCTTTGTCTGACACTATGGATATTGGCAAGCCATGATACTTGAAAATTTGAGAGCTAAAGAGGGTTGCCGTTTGATGTGCCCTAAAAGTCTTTTTGACAAGCATAGATCGTGTTTTCTTGCTAAGCCTGTCGACTGAAACAATCCAAGTTGTTTCCCTTTATCAAATTTCAATTTTTGGTATACCACGCATTTTGAAACATACTCTTGTATGTTTACTTTTTATGGTAGACCAGTAGAAATGCATTTCTACTCCTCGAAGAGTAGATTATGGAATGCTAATTTTCCCCGCATAGTGAGAAGCATGGGATTCATACATGAAATTCTTATTGTATGGGTGAGTAACACATAGCCTATTGCCGTTTGGAAGATAGCCTCCTGCCGTTTGGAAGATAGCCATCCTCCAAGGTGAATGGTTCTTTTTTTTTCTTCCCTAATGCAAAGGCTGTAGTTATGTACTTAAAGTCTCGGTCAGTATTATACTCATCTATCATAAAAGATAGATCATTGTGAGTTGCCATACACACCACATTTACCCTTGGCCATTGTGAAAGTTCATTGACCACTTGATTATGCTTGCCAGCAATGTGAGCAATATGATTAGGCCATACTTTTATTACTTCCAACTTTGATGGATTCATACATATACCATCTTGAGAGATAATGTGACCTAAATAATGAATCTCTTGTAGGAAAATTTTACTTTTCTTTTGATTAACGAAAATCTTATTCTCCCTCACAACTTAAGAGATTAACTAGAGGTGTCACTTGTACTCCTCAAGAGAATTTGAGCGGCCAAAATATTTTTGTCCATCGTGAGTTTGAATGCAGCTGGAGCATTTGCGAGGCCAAAACTTGTAACTTATCAAATAGATCTTCTACCCATGGCACGGGAAATCTTTTTTTTAATAGTGATCCTATTTAGTGCTCTATAGTCGACACACATGTGATCTGTGCCATCTTTCTTTTGCACTAAAATTACTGGTGAACAAAATGGAGAGGAGCTACGCCTCACCATCCCTTATTCCACCAATTCATGCACTTGTCTCATGATCTCCTCTTGTTGAGCTTGTGAAACTCAATAAGGAAGTTTATTAGGCGGTGAGCTTCCTAGTAGAAGCTCTATTGCATGGTCATCATCCCCTCATTTTGGAGGTAGCTCACTAGGGATGTCATCAATGAAAACATCTTGGAATCCATTTAGAAAATTGTTGGTGGATACGCCGCGACGGACGTCAGCACAGCGAGAACTCACCTAACAAGATTTGTCAGCTAAGGATGAAGCTCGACCCGCATGCGTATGGAAGCAAGCATAGGGTGTCAAGCTACACTCGGCCGACTATTGACTACTTCCTACAGAGGTCTCTACCCAATGTCTAAGTTACAGCCTTCAAGAGTACACAAGAGGAGATTTCCTACAATGTTTTCAAGAACCAAATACCCATCAAACGTTCTCGAAATGCTACGAAACTTGAGGTAAATCCTATAAACACCAATAGGTCGCTCTCCCTAAGGTTCGTGATCCAAAACCCCAACCCTAAACAACCGGTGCAAAATTGCGTAGGATGTCTGGTCGAAATTTACAGGTCAACGTTTTCTGAAACTAACATCCTTAATGCGTAGCTCTACTCATTGTGAACGCGTGGATATGCTGAAATGCAAAAACAAACTCCATATGCTCATCGAATCACCAAAAATAGCTCACGAGTCAATCTTGTGAAGCCGGGCCGTACACGCGCAATGTAGGTGTTGGCACGTAGCTCTCTCCAGGGACAACATGCTGCACTTCTCCGCACTCAATTCCGACCACCAGTGTGCGCGTAGCGTCAAGATAAACTCTCACTCTCTCTTGTACACAGAGTATGCTCAACTCACACAGATAAACTTATGAAAGTGACAAAAGTTTTTATGCATTAAGGTCAAAAGTGGTATAAATACCTTACAATCTCAAACCCTAATGTTCCAATTTAACCATTTACTAAGTCTAAATGTCAAAAATGGGATACGATTTGGAAGCTTCTGCAAGCCCCACTATTTACAAAGGTGAAATGACGGTTTCTTCTCAATTAAGGAATGATTACAAAGGAAATTAGTATCCCGCTGGGCAATCATCCTCCGTGGAGTGTGTCCAGCCGCTAACACTCCCCCCCTCCTAGATCATGTCGTCCTCGACATGACAGTAGAACTGCTTCTTCAGTGGAGGCTTTCGCGCATCTTCAGAACAGACTCATACCGTGCATGTTGGGCCAGTAATGTAGGGCCGAATATATCTGTATCGATGGTGAAGAAACCGGTGTAGAAGGCTTCTTCAAAGGCCTTGAGATGGTACGAGGGCAAAAACATTATACAATGGTAGAGGGCATGTATCACCTCATGGGAAGGTTGAGCAGACAGTTCATATGCACATCTATATATATCTTGGAAGAAAAATATGTTGCATGTTGCCTGTCCAGGTTTAAAGATCTCAAAAACTACCAGAAGGGTTTTACATATCTTGTTGAGAATAATGCAAGAGAGGTGAGGCAAGCCAGTGAACAATTTAATGGTGCCCGTTAGGGTTTTCACCATGTATTGCTCACTCATTCTCTCACCTGCCTTCAAGCCTGGCAGCTTTGGGTAGTTGAGCCATGTGGGGTGGCTTTTCTTAAGCAGTTCTTGTTCTTTCCAGGTCCGCATCCTTGGTAGAGGGAAAAAGCTAAGGTTGTCTCTGATTATTTTAGGCGCCTCTACCAGATGTACTAAATACTGTGGGTATTTAGTTAACCATGCCTTCCTCCATTTTGGCTGAGAGTCCACAATAAGCTTAACACCTTCTGGTTTGGTGATATCTTCTTCGTATAGTGGCACTATCGGCTCCTCTTTAATCCTCTTGTTTAGTGTAGCAGCTTCATACTTGAGAAGAGGATATGGGAGAGAGGGTTGTAGCCATTCATGTCGAACGACATTTGCATCTAATTTCTGAATGGTCATAGACTTCAATATCCTCTGCTCCCACTGCATTGCTTCTTTAGCGGTGTCTTTTATGGTCGCTTCTTTTGCCTTTTGTAGATGGTCTTCTTCTTCTTGTGTCAGATCCCGGGGCTCTTGGGATGGTCCCACAAGGATGTCCTCTTGCATTGTTGTGTCCACTGGATCTGACACATTGTCTATATCAATTCCTTCCATAGTTGCTGGCCTTGTGCTCAATTGTGTCTCTTCGGTCTACTGTTGGCCTTTTAGCTCATCAATCTGCTTTTGATATGCTTTCTTTTCCTGTTCAGCTTGATCCCCCATGGTCACTAAAAGGTCATTCAATTCAGCATTGGCTTTCTCAGCCTCTTCTAGCTTCTTCTTGGTGTCTTCATTTTCAGTTTGCATCTTCTTGACATCCTCGTCCCCATCTTCTTTCTCAGCCTCTTCTAGCTTCTTCTTGGTGTCTTCATATTCAGTTTGCATCTTCTTGAGATCCTCGTCCCCATCTTCTTTCTCAACCTCTTCTAGCTTCTTCTTGGTGTCTTCATTTTCAGTTTGCATCTTCTTGAGATCCTCGTCCCCATCTTCTTTTTCAAGGCTGCTAGCTCATCTTTCATGGCCTTGTTCTCATCCTCCAAACGTCTTTGCATCACTAGGGAGCCCTCGGCCAACATCAATCTTTGTCTCTTCTCTAGTGTCAACTCCTTTTGGGGTTCCTTCATTTGTTCTTCATACATATCCTTCTCTGAAGCAGTTCTAGTTGAGGCCGCGGCTCTGACTCTGCCCGGAGATGCCCTTAGCCTCTGGATTGTCTGATCTTTCACTTTTATTTGATCTTTCAGCTCTATAACTTCGTCCTAGTTGGCCTCATCTTCTAGCTCAACTTTTTCCTTAGCATTCCTCAAAGTCTCCACTTCTTTGGACTCATCGGAAAGTTGGAGTGTCAAGTTGTCCCTTTCTTTCTCCGCATCCATCAGTGATTTGCTGATTTTCTTATACTCCTCATCTTCTCTTTGAAGCTTTTGGTCTGCTGCCTGACTCTGACTTTCCAGCTCTTGGCATCTTTTTAGTGCCGCGTTCAGATCAACTTGCATTGCAGCTTGGCTTGCTTCTGTGTGTTCTCTTGGTCCTGCTTTTGCAGCGAGTCCACCTCGGCTTTGATTTGAACTTCATTACTTTGAGATTATCACACTCAATCTCAGTGGCCATAGACCTTGCTCTGAGCCCAGTGAGTCTTTGCATCACCTCATCCCAATCATTGGCTTGTGGCTGTAAATGTATTGTATCTATGGCCATTTTCTTTACCTCCACCAATCGAGGGCTCATCATATATTCTTTGGGCCTAGTGCTAGACAATCGAAAAGCTGCATTAGCTGCCTCTTCTCGAGAGTATCCAGCAGCTAGTAGATCAAGGAATATTCTATAGTTTTTTGCTTATGGATCTAGCTTCTCATCTTTTGGTTCAATTTCTGCCTTCTGTTCTTTCTCTTTATCCTCCTCTTCCCTGGAGTCTTGTTGCCCATCAAATTTGTTCAACTCCTCAGTTTGTCAGGGTTGGACTAGGAGGAGGTGGTGATGGTGGAGGACTTGACTCTCGGCTTAATGGCGGGGTTGATGGTTTCTTTTTGAAATCCCGGTCAGCTTTTGTTTTTCTCTCTCTTTCTTCCCCTTCCTGCTCTTCTAGCAGCTGCCGCCTCACATCATCAACTTCTTCTTCGGTAAAAGGTATGTTTGGGATATTCTCAGCTGTAGCATCTAAGATCTCAAAAGTCTTTATGTAGTCTTCGAAGCGATCCCTATTTGCCCTTTGAGAAGATCCAGACATAGCCTCAAGTGAGGGATTCCATAATTCGCTCAGATCCCCTTTTAGCATCCTCTCAGCTATGAAACTCTCCATTAGTCTTTCCAGCCTTGCTGCTTTCTGTGACTTTGTTTCCTTTACTGGCACCTGTAGAGTTGCTTTCTTCCCCTTCTTGGGCTGTGGTGGCTCTTCTGGCACTGTCTCTAAACGGCACTTCAACCTTGTGGCTACCCTTGGAGCTGTATGTTGTTCCTCTTCCTTGTCCTCAGTCAGCTTTAACCAGTCATTCTGTGATAGAGGAAGAGGCCACTACCCCCTTGCATGTAAAGCTTCATATATCACCTTTGTAAGCATCTCCCTTGGTGCAATGTATGTAGGATTCGGGGTTCCCATTCTCATAATGTTTTACTGTAAGTATGCCGCATAATCTATCTCTTTTGGCTTGCTTGTCTTCATTGCCCATGTAAATGTCGTTCCAATTGCTGCCGGTGGTGCAGTGTACTTTTGAGGTCTCTTTGTGCACATATGGAAATATTGGTTTTTAAGTTGGCACATGGTTGCCACCATTGGATGAGCAACATCCTCGAAGGTGTAGTTCTTTTTTATTTCTTTGTATACCTTTACCTCTTCTCGCCTCTTGTTGACACTGTCGCCTTTGTTAAAGAGGTTCAATGCACTTGCGACCACTTCTGGGGTGATTACAATTACTATGGTCTTTCCTTGCAGGTCAGCCAATTTGGCTATGCCGTTTTCTTTGATTGTGGTGATGAATTCCCAGACTCTCTGGATGTCAATTCTTGCTGGCAACGCTTCAAAATAATTGTGTAAGTCCAGATTTTCCAAGAGAGACAGTATATCTGGCTTTCTCATGAACTCATTGAGTTTCTGAGGTATCATTGGCAGCTCTATGGCATTGCCTTGTGGGTCCTTGAACATGCTTGGCATATCCTGAGGTCGTTTGCTTCCAGTAGGTTGCTTTGTAACCAAGTGGTAATGGGCTTTATGGTTCCTGCTGGTATTACAAATGGCTCCACTTCATCTAGGTAATCTTTGTTGGTCATTCTTTTCTTCTTTGCTGGTGACTTAGTGGCTGCCATGGATCCTGTTGCACTCAGTAGTCCAAAGTTAGTTTTTTTACAGATTAGCTGATAAACTGAGTTCTGACTACCCAAATGACTTGAAAATTGAAATAAGAACTCAAAAGGGACTAGGGAAGCCATGCATGTGCCCACAGTAGGTTTGTGGCTGAAAAATAAGCATGTAGACATCCTACGCATAGTATGTCTACTTCCTCTAATTTTGATGAAACTTGACATGCTTGTGGCCCTTGACCTGTGCAACATGGCTATGTACTTGGAATTTGGTTTGGACATCAAAAGTAGAAACTCCCTGTTTGACTCTGAGTCATTTTCTGACTCTTGGAGTGCTTTTCGGCGATAAAATTTCTTGATGTTAGTCTCCATAGCTTCATGGTTCCTTGGGGAACCTTGCCATATGGTTTTTGTTGTCTTTGGCTCCTTTGGAGCTCCGTTTGGCGATTTGTCGGTCTGGAAGCGCCCATGGTCGCGTTTGCATGCCGTCGATGACTTGTGGTGGTCTACCACCATAGGACTTGGTTGTTGATGGTCTAGGCAAGCCGCTCGTGAAGTTTGGTGGCAAATGGACATCCGGTTTGGCTGTGACAGCTAGTTGACACTTTGTGTGTCCAATGCCGTTTCTGAAGCTTAGTCCCGCTTCGGGTCTTCTTATGGCCATGTGGGCTATATAGCCTTGTAGAGCATGTCGAAATGCTCCTACCCATGATTTTTGGTAGCATTTGGGCAACTTTCCACCGATTTACCACTTGGTGGCCTCTTGCAGGGCTTGTGATGCCAGGGTTTTTTCCAATGGTTTTTGCCGTCTTTGTGCATTCAAGAGTGGTCTCCTATGCTAGGGTAAACCCCATATGAAGCCTTATTGCTATTGGGTTAGCCGTTAGGTGGCTACCTCTACCTGTAGGTCTCTACTACGTGTTCCCCGTGTGAATCCTACACTAGTTTTCGCGACAAAACATCAAACATACGCGAAAAACTCAAGGTGTTGAGCCTACCTCTCATATCTGGAGCCTGTCAGGTGGTCGTGCGCGTCGTCGAAGAAGCTGGAAGTCCGGTTCGTTCTAGGTGGTGAGAGCTCTCTCTCAAGAAGGAAATAGTAGAAATGAGCTCTAAGTGAAGTGAAAAAAACTTATAATGGGGGTCCCCGGACCACGTTCTATGAAATTTGACATGTGCTCCTAACTTCTTGCGAGATGCGGTTTAGGCTCAAAAAGTTCCTGATTTGGACTCCGTTTGCCCAGTTTCTGAGAAATTTGCCGTTTCGGTCAAAATCTCGCCAAAACATGCCTCCCGCTATATTCACATAATTGCACCCCCATTGTATCATAGGTTTTTCTATAGTCACTGATTATCCCCATATTTTTTGTTTTTCATTACGACCGTATTTCACCTGCTTTTTGTATTTTTAAAGTTTTTCTGCCGATAATTAGTAAAATTAAAAAGGAAATAACAAAATAAACCCAAAAAATCTCCAAAAATCACAATATCTCAAAAACATCACCGCAAAACACTATGTACACTCACATACAATTTTGATTTCTCCGTTTTACCAATATTTTGCTCGAAAAATGGCTATTTTTACATATATACGCACACCTAGAGGCCTAATTTGGCATTTGGCCCCATATACTTGTAGATTCGTGTTGTATAAGGGCATATGTACTTAGGTTAGTCCAAAAAAATTTGCAATCAAACGAAAGTCGAAAAACATGCCCTTTTTTGCTCTTTTCACCTTCATTGGGTCCGCATTGAGAATGCCTCCCCCCTTCCTAGTCGGAGTCCTCTCGACGACAAGGTATTGCCTCGGGGTATGTGCAGTGCATGGGTTAAAAATTGTGCTAATGCGCTGCCTTGTAATGTGGCCCTATTTGATGCATACTCAGTCAATGCATGGAAAAATTATTGTTGTGCGAGAGGAGGGAATAAGCAAGATGCTTATGGGCATTCGATGTTGAGGTTTCCTATTTTTTCTTGGTTGGGTTGGAAGTTTTCCTTTGCAATTAAAAGTTGTAACTCTACAGCTCTTTGTTTGATCGTCTTTTTGCTTGGGCTGCCGCTACTGTCGATATGGCCGTGGTTGTTTTCGTTGATGGAAGTGTCGTTTCCGTTGTAGCTATAATCTTGTTCTCTATTAATTGCCCTTTGGAGTTTTGTTGGGGAGGCTTTTGTAGGTTTATTGCCTCATCCTTGGTCTTCATTGTTGTTCTACTGATCGGCATCCACATAGATTGGTTTGCCGGTTTCATATGTAGTGAGTGTCTGGCTGCTGATGTTGCTTGTACTGAAGGGAGTTCCTGTTGCTTTGGTTTGGGGATCCAAATGAATGTCGCATTTAAGTGGTTACTGAGCATTCTCTTCGGGATCCATATCTTTTTTATTCCCTTGGTTGTTGGTTGAGTTGTGTTCTTCTCTTGACTTCTGCTGTCGTATTGTGGTTTGTATGCCAGGTCGCCTCTATCCTTCTGTACCCATACTTGTTTTTCGCGTGTTGGTAACCTTGATCTATTCATTGTGGTGTGTGTTGTCTTATTTTTGTAGTGAACATGGTTGGCAGTTCTCTGGTTGTTCTCCATGGGTATCGTGTTCTGCTTTATCTGGTTCTTCCGGGTTGGCTGAGCAAAGGCTACCACTCGTTGTTCTTGTACATGCTGAATTTTAACTGTATCCGAATTCCAATCTATCTGCACATTATACTCTTTCTGCCAAGGTTGTCCCAACAACATGGGGTGTAGTGTGCTCGCATCCTCAACCACATAAAACTTGTGGGGTTAAACATATAGATGTATTTGTACATGCAATATTGTCCAGCAAAATGTTCCTAGCGAATGTGATGTACTACTTTCCAGGGCTTGTTGAGTAGGATGTAGTTGATCTTTGAGCTGGAGCTGATTATATAATTTGCTGTAGCCTTGAAAGATGTTCCGCGCGTAGATGAGTTTTACCCTTTTTTACTACCACTGTGAAGTCAAACTCTAGCAATATAATAAACCAGCGTACAATTCTCCCAGTATTGCATGGTTTATTTACTAGATACAAAAGAGCTTGATGATCTGTGAAGAACACAAATTTGTTTGCAAGCAAGTAATGCCGAAATTTCTTTATAGCATAAATCATTCCTAATCCCTCTCTTTCAGTGGTGGTGTAGTTCTTTTCTGCACTATTTAGCTGTCGGCTCGCATAACAAACTGGGAAATCCATTGTTCCTTCTCCAGGTTGAGCCAGAATACTCCCAATTGCGTATGTAGAGGCATCAATGTGAATATGGAATATCTTTCCCAATCTGGTGCTTTAAGTACAGGTGCTGATACAAGGTTTTCCTTAAGCTTTTGGAATAAAGTTTCACACTCCTTAATCCAGTCAAAACTGACTAATAAGCGATATAGTGGTTGTGCAATGACCACATACATATATATGAATCTTCGATAATATCCGCAGTGTCCCATGAAGGATTGTACTTGTTTGGAATTAGTAGGCCTTGGCAAGTCTGCTATGACTCTAATTTTGTCTAAGTCAGTGGTTATGCCATTTCTTGAGACAATATGTCATAAGATGCGGCCTTGCCTTACCATAAAAATACACTTTTTTGGGTTGAGACAGATTCGATATGTTCTGCACTTCTCAAATACCTTTTGTAAATGGTCAATATGTTCTCCTTGTATAAGAGAGTGGACACAGAGATCATCCATATATATTTCTAAGAATATTCTCAGGTATTCTTTGAACGCATGAGTCATTAACCTTTGGAAGGTAGTTGGGGCATTGGTTAAGCCAAAAGGCATAACTCTATACGCATATATTCCCCACTCTATGGCAAATGTTGTTTTGTGTTGATCCTCTATTGCAATTGCCAATTGGTTATATCCCAAAAATCCATCTAAAAATGAATAGGTCCGTTTTCTTGCCACCCTCTCAAGCACATGTTCTGTGATCGGCAAGGAATAATTATCCCTTATTGTGGCTGCGTTCACTTTTTTGAGGTTCACACACACACGCAGCTTTCCGTTCTTTTTGGGGACAACCACAATGGGTGACACCCAATCTGTATGCTCGATTTCATAGATGAATTTCAGCATCCATCAGCTTGTCAATCTCTTCTTTGATTCGTTTAGCGAATGTGTCATTGTATGTGTAAGGACGCTGTTTGCTAGGTTTGGCATCTGATTTCAAAGGAATTGTATGTTGGCATATCGATGGATCAACTCCTTTGAGGTCTTTTGTAGGACCATGCAAACACATCTTTATACTTCTTGAGAAGTTGTGTTAGCCTTTCTTCTTCGTCAGGCTCTAAATCAATTGCTATATAGATAGGCTGAGGCTCTTCGCCTGGCACAGCGAGGTCTATCCGTTTTGCATTTTTCGGCCCATCGTAAGATTCCTGGTTTATTATTTCCTTATTGGTGGTGTCATTATGATTTTTCTGTCCTCGATGGTGAATTTTCGATAGTGGGATGGTACATTCACGTCTCCTTTTTCTAAATCCTCCTTTACGTCACTTTCTCCTTCAGTAGTCCATACCTCTCGTAACGATCGTTTTAGTTCTTGGTATTTCTTTTTACGCTCCATTTTGGTCCACTCTAGATCTTTTGTCTTTTCCTGTTTTGATTGTTGAGATTTTCTTGATTTTGTTTCTATTGTTACCATATACATGTGGTAGTGATGTGTGTGAACACACTAGGACCGCTGGGGCATTTTTTCCCTCTTTAGGAGGTTTTTTCCCCCGTGCATTGTATATACGCCCATCACTCTAGGGCTATCTATCTTTCCATTGCACACTAAGAAACATACTCTCTATTGTGTGCCTTGAGCTTCCTTCGTCTTCTCCAAGCTGTGTGTGTTTCTCTGCAACCCTAATTCCAACAATAGGTATCAGAGCAGGTCACGTCCTCCCGGGCTTAGTTGCCAGCTGCTCCAACACACGCCTACTCACCTTCTCCGATTTCAGTGAGCTTAGGCGAGCGTTCGTAGGTCAAAAAAAAATTTGGGCGAGCTCAAAGAGCTCGGTCTGCTTAGAATTTTTATTTGGGCTCATTTCGACCTCCGTTTCCACAATAGGAAGTACTGCACAAGCTATTTCGTCGTTTTGTGCAAAATTTCTTTCAGTGCCGTTTTCTGCATAACAGGTGCCTTACAGTCTTCTACGGTTTGTGCTATATAGCAGAGGTTGTTCCCGCTCCGTTTCTCCTATTTTCGGGCAGTTTTCACATCAGGTGCAGCATTTACCATGGCTAACAACAACAACACAGATGTGTTCAACATGTTTGCTGTTGAGGACAGGTTGGATGGGGACAACTACCCTATGTGAGCTTATATGATGCAACATGTTCTTGTGTCAAAGGGTGTCTGGAACATTATGCAGGGCATTGATGTACGTCCTAGTTCTAATGATGTAGGCGATGTTGAGGATGTTGCAGGTCTTGCTGTAAGGATTGCAGCTGTTAGAGTTGTTTTGCCTACGGCAGAACAAGCTCGTTGGGATGTTAAGGATGCGCTGGCTCATGCATTGATTGCGTTGTCTGTGAAGCGCACCATTGTTCCTCACATCCGTTCTGCAAAATCTGCAAAACACGCTTGGGATATTCTAGCACGTCTTTATGCAAGCCGCAATGAGGCTAAAATTTCTTTGCTGCGTAAAGAGCTGGAGTCGAAGATTATGCATGAGGAAGATGATATGGACACTTTCCTTGCTAGTGTCAAGGATATCAATGAGCAGCTTATTTCTGCAGGTGAAGTCATTTCAGACAGTTCCCTTGTGCAGACGGTTCTTGATGCCTTACTAGATTCCTACCAGACATTTGCTAGTACTTGGAGACTGATGACCCAAGGAAATCCTCAAGTTGTCAAGTTTGATGGATTATGCACATTGCTATAGCAAGAGTCACTTTCTAGAAAAAATAGGACTAGGCAGCGTGCAGTTGAACAGGCCTTTATTGCTTCTCAAAGAAAGGGTGGTAACAGTAATGCAGCCACTTCTTATGGTTCTGCTGCGAGTGGCAAAAATTATGTTCCTAATGCTTCTGTTGGCAGTACTTCGTCTGGCAATTCTGCTGATAAGGGCAAAAAGAAGATGCGTTACCATTATTGTAAAGCCAATGATCACTTGATCAAGTCGTGTCCTAAGTTGAAGGCCAAAGAGGCTATGAAGAAAGTGGGTGGTTCCACTGCAAATGCTGGTTCCACTACAAATGCAGCCATTGTTGAGTCTTCTGTGAAAGGAGACTGTGTTGCTGATGTTGATGCAAAATGGGCTTTTAGCGCAGAGTGCACTTACAATCCTGTTGTCCATGATGCATGCTTGTCAGTTGCTGCAGATTCACATGTGTGGTATTTCGACAGTCGTGCTACAAAGCACATTACCTCACATCCTGAATTGTTAACCTCTCTCGAGTCTGTCCCTCATGGGAATTCAGTCACTTGTGCCAACAACGCCTCTTATCCAGTTCAGGGAGTTGGAAAGATTGTGCTCACTGCTGCTAATGGCAGTTCCTTCACACTTGTTGATGCACTTTATGTACCTGGGATCAAGAAGAATCACTTATCTGTATCCGCACTTGCTAGACTTGGACTTGTAGTCAAATTTGTGGATGACAGATGTACAGTTCATGATCTCAGTTTTGGTGATGAAATTGTTGCATCTGGGCTTCTCTGCCGTGGGCTGTATAAGCTCACTTTGTATGACAAGTGTGTTGGGGTATAAAGCCCAATGTGGTCACCCAGGTAAGTGGGCGGGCCGCCAGGTATGTACACATATTCTTTTGTTAAAAACCTAATAAGAACTCACTATGCTCTACACATTACAGTAGAGCGAGTTCACCATATCGTCGTGCTCTTCTTCTCGCACTCTCTCTCGCGTCACACTTCCGCTCGTACTCCTTCAACTGGTATCAGAGCTCAGATCGAGGCTCGGGGCAGCACTGCAGGAGGCTAGAGTCACTAACTCAGATTGGAGTGAAATTCGATAGGCAAAGACACGGCCCCAAATCTCGTGGGTAAGCCCAAAGGGCTTGGTGTTGTCAGAATTTCATTCTGAGGTCATCTCGGCCACCGTTCGGCTTCGACAAAGTTCTGCGCAGGCCATTTTCGACTACGTGGTCTCAGCGGGTGCAGATCCGACTCTGCAAATTCGGGGTTTTCGGCCTACGACTGCAGGTGCTGAGGATATCGACACTCCCAGAGTGTTGATTTGTGGCTGTTTACACATCGAAGGACAGCTCACAGTTGTTGGAGGCATGTCACATACGACACGGGCGCATCTACACACAGACTGTAGGCGACATCCACTAGTTCATCAGGTAGCTTGTGTTTGCTGCTTGATATTCCAGATTTCATCCTGACATTGCAGGTACTTCCACATGGGATGTATTGTCAGAGATGATGTATGCCTGTTGAGGGTTTGCTGGCTGTGAGTCATGCAACAAACAACCGCCGCAGCGGTTACAGCATACAGTGGGAAATTTGTGGATGTATGATTTTGTGGAAAGTCTATGTACAGTCAGATTTACTGTAGCCTTTGTTGAGGGTCGAGTGAGGTTTTATTGAGCTGGGGGATTCTCGAATGTTGAGATCCTTTCGGTGATACAGGTCTTGGAGCGATCCCTCGAGCACCCTTAGATAGGCAGCTAGGATGTATTGACTGTGAGTTAGACAGTTGGGATTGCATCTTTGCTTTACTGTTGTTGAGGCATTGTCATAGTCTATGCTTACAGGACAGTGACAGGACAGTCAGGTGCAGGACAGGTTTACCCGCAACTTACAGTGTCAGAGAGACAGTGTTTTTGAGCTGTTTTTTGGTCTGTTTTTTAGTACACCAGAGCCATTTTACAAAGGAGACTCTGCCGAAATTTATGCAGAATCTGAAGCTTTCTTGGTTCATTTGACAGGTTGATATTGGTTCAGAGGTCAGTTTACATGGGAAAATTTGCCGAATTTTTCCCAGAAAAGTAAACTACTGTGAAGTGTAGCTATGCCTGGATCATAGGACACTGCTCTTTACAATATCAAGAAGCTGGATGGAACCAATTTCCCATTGTGGAAGAAGCAGATTTGGCACGTGTTGGTACAAAAGAAGCAGATAAAACCTATAAAGCTCAAGGGGATAAAACCAGAAGATATGGAAGAAGATGAATGGAGCGAAATGGATGAATTGGCACTTTCTACAATTATGCTGACTTTGGCAGAAAGCATTTACTTCAATGTAGCATACGAGATGTCGGCTTATCAAGCATGGTTAAAGCTGAGTGATCTTTATGAGAAGCAGAGTGCAGCTTCACAGGTATACTGGCTTAAGAAGCTTGTTGACTTGAAGATGAAAGAAGGGACACCTATGTCCAATCATCTGAATGAATTCAACACAATCTATAGTCAGTTGTCAGCTCAAGGTGTCAAGTTTGATGAACCTGTTATAGCTATGTTCCTGTTGATCACATTGCCGGAAAGTTGGGACACTTTTCACACAGCTTTGAGTAATTCTGCACCTCCAGATGGTTTGAACATAGCAGGTGTAGAAGGAAGTCTGCTTACTGAAGAAACCAATAGAAAGACAATGGACAAAGGCAAAGGAACAGCCTTAGTTGTCAGGGGAAGGACCAAAGAAAAGTACAAAGGTGGAAAGAGGAATCATTCTCGTAGCAAGTCCCACAGTGCTAAAGGCAAGAGTGACATAGAATGCTACCATTGTGGCAAGAAGGGTCACATGAAAAGAGACTGCAGAGAATGGAAAGCAGAAAAAGGCAAAGAGAGAGCTGAAGACCATGGTGAGAAGAACAAGTCCTCAGTGAAGATTCAAGAAATAAATGTGACAAACACTGTTGCAGAGGATGACAGTCTAGTGTCAGGAGACATCTACTTCTTGAAGAATACAATGGACTCAGCTCTTCTTACAGCATCTGATGGAAATGCACTGAGTGACTAGATTATAGACTCAGGGGCATCACTTCATGTGTCTCCAAACAAGGAGTGGTTTACCTCTTATGTGACCACTAAAGATCATGTTCGGCTAGGCAATGGGCAGACATGTGAGATCTTAGGTGTTGGAGATGTTCAATTGAAGTTTCAGAATGGCTCTTCTTTCACGCTAAAGAATGTGAGACATGTTCCCGCAATTACAAAGATCTTGATCAGCACAGGTTTACTTGATGATGCTAGCTACGTCACCACTTTTGGACAGAACATGTGGAAGATATCCAAGGGTTCTATGAAAGTAGCACATGGAGTAAAGTCTGGAGGACTTTACATGATTTATGTATCAAATGTCTCTAAAAATGTAATCAATGTAACCGAGCAGTTGAACGTTTCTTTGTGGCATAGCCGGTTAGGACATATGTCCAAGAAGGGAATGGAAATCTTGTCTCGTTCTGTTTATTTGCCTGGCTTTTCATTTAATTATTTTGAATTCTGTGAACATTGTCTGTATGGTAAGCAAACAAAGCAGCCACATAAGCATAGAAGCAGTAGAAGAGATACACAGTTGGCACTTGTTCATAGTGATTTGTGTGGACCAATGCCTAACCTATCTCTAGGGGGAGCTTCTTACTTTATGACATTTATAGATGATTACTCGAGGAAAGTATGGGTTTACTTTCTCAAGCACAAGTGACGGGAGCAAAGCAAACCCCGAACCCCCGACGGCCTCTAAAACAGCGGGGACCGAATGGAGCGCCTCGAGCCTGTCATGGTAAAGTAAACAGGGGCACCACCTAGCTTCAGCGGCTAGGACGCAAATAACACACCACCATAACAAAGTTTTCATCCAAGAGAGATGGATGCTTGGGAGTAATGATGAAGAGGGAAAGGGAATGAGATCAAGTGAGAGAGAGAGAGAGAGAGAGAGAGAGAGAGAGAGAGAGGGAGGGGGTATAGCGGCTTAGTACTTAGGCACCACAAAAGGATGGCGAATCTGCACACCCTTCACACATACACAAGCTCACTCCAAACACAAGATTAGGTGGCGATTCCACACACCTCACATGGGCAAAACATTGCAAGAAAACATACTCACAAAACCTCAACCTTTATTTAGAGAATAAGGCGATGAAATGGGGAGCATAGGGTAGGGGAATGAGAAGGGAGAGAGCGGTAGAGCACATGGCGGATAGGTGGGAGTTGATGGCGAAGACTCGCACGAGGGTTATGGCCATCATCCTTCATTTAGTTGCCCTTCATCTTCCATAGCCAAGGGTGTAGAGGTCATGCTCAAGACAAGCATGGTGATTGCGGTGATGGTGATGGTGTGGGTGTGTGTGTGTGCACTAGGCACACACAGTGCATAGTGTGTTCTTTGGTGATGTTGTGTGTCCTTAGTGTGATGGTGACCCCTCTTTATATAGGGGAGGAGGGGGGAGAAATTCTAGAATTTAGAAATGAAGAAATCATTATCTACATAGGCCATGTGACTGTGGGCCCCACTTGTCTGGCTGTGTGTATATGTGCGAGAACAGCAGTCTCATGAGAGAGAGACTAAGAGAGAGAGATGGGTTGATGAAAAAAAGTGAGAGGTGACATGGAGAATAAAGTAATTACAAGAGGGGAGAGAGGGGAGTGTGTTCAGAGGTGAATCTGTGTGCAGATGTCTGTGAACACAAGAAAAATCAGGTAACCACCGGGTGGGGATGGGTCTGTGGGTACCTTTTTCAGTGAAACTGAGTGTGTGTGAGTGTGGGGGAGGTTATTTATCTACAAGACAAGAGACATGGCGCCCTTTAGAGAGAGAGGGGGGTATTTGGGTCATGGAATATGATAGGAGAGAGAAAGAGGGGGTGGGGTATACTATTTTGGAAGATAGGGTAAGTTGCATGTGAGTTAGGGTGCATTATTGGTGAGTTATAATGCATTATTGGTGAAAGGTGGGGTAGCTTGAGGGGAGAGATAAAGGAGAAAGGACAAGGGGAAGAGAGAGGGGGTTGACCTTTTGAGTGGAGGAGAGAAAAAGGGACATCCGACGGGGCAACAGTGAAGAAAAAGGAGGCAAGGTAGGGACGGGCTACCCCGCAGGCATGAGGTGGCCTATTTTACCTTTCTTATATATTTACATAATCATACTTTATTTTTTTCTTACTTTTTCCAATGCCTTTCATCACTCCCTCCCTAAGAGGGGGTTTTCATGGGGTGGGGACGAGAGAAGAGGGGTATGGGAGCTTGGCTTGTGAAAAGCCCCCATCATTAGCCCTCCCCTTTTAGCTAGAGGCATTCATGTCTCTAGCTCATCTGTTTGATCATTATTGTCGGAGGTGGCGGCTGATGGTGTGTCCTCATCTAGAATGTCAATTGGTGGAGCCTGGTCAAATCGAAGAAAATAAGGTTTAAGTCGCCAACCATTTACCCTGGTTTTATGAAGTTTTCCATCAGCCTCCATAAGCTGGTAGCTTCCATTGGCATAGTTTTTCCTGATGATGAAAGGGCCTTCCCATCAGAGCAGGAGTTTCTTATCCTTGCACGTGTCGAAGCGATTGTCGTAGCGGAGCACCAACATTCCTTTCTTCAATTATTTTTTCCGGAGATGCTCGTTAAAGCTAAGCCGTCTATGCTCTGCTTGTGCTGCATAATAATTTATTTCTTCTTCTCTGTCCAGCTGCAGTCTTTCCAAGTTGATGATGTGATCTCTCAAATGCATGTTGGGTTGTTGAATTTGGCTTGCCATTACTCTGAGACTTTGTAGTTGCACTTCAATGGGCAATATTGCTTCCTTACCAAATACTAGATGATACGGTGTGAATCCCCAGGATGTACGAAATGAATTTCTGTAGGCCCATAAAGCTGGTAGTAGATACTTATCCCAGTCTCTGGGATGATTGTTTACCTGCTTAGTAATAATTTTAGAAACCATTCCATTTACCTTTTCAACTCGGCCATTACATTGAGGGTAATATGGTGAAGAGTGCCTCCTTGTAATGCCCAATTTTTGCATTAATTCTCCTACCAAGTCTGCTCTGAAACCTGGCCCTCTATCAGAGATGATCTCTAAAGGTGTGCCAAACCTACAGCATATGTGCTCATAGATAAATTTAGCTACCTCTACCGCTGTGATTCTAGTGGTGGCTGTAGCCTCTGCCCATCTAGTCATGTAGTCGACCCCCATGATAATGTAGAATTTTCCTGAGTTGGCCCTAGGTAATGGCCCAATGGCATCGATACCCCATTTTTCAAATGGGCCATATGAGAGAATAGGTGTCTGTGGTTCAGGCATAAGTGACCTAGTGCCGGCCTTTTGACACAACTTACACGTTTTGCACCAATGGTGTACATCACGGTTGAGGCTAGGCCATATGAAGCCTGCCTGCAAGATTTTCCTACTTGTTATTTCTAGGGCAAAGTGACCACCACAACCCCCGTCATGACAGCTAGCAATTACTCCCGTGATTTCATGAGAGAGAGGGACCTTCCTGAGTATTTGGTCCTTACCCTTACAGTACAAACCATCATTGATGAGTCGATACCTTGTGGCCTTCCGCGTCAGCCATTGCTTCTGTCCCTTTGTTAAATCTGATGGGCATTCCCCTGTTTCCAAAAAATGCATGATGTCAGGCAAGGTATCACTGCCTTGAAATAGAGGGAGCTTTAGTTTTATTGCTCCAACCACCACTTCCTGTAGTCTTTCACTTGCTAGGGCATCTGTTCTTGGTTTTGAGCCCTTGGGATATGGTGTATTTGAACTTCTTCAAACTTACCCAACAAGGTTTTTACACCACTTAAGTGAGTCCTTAAACTAGGATTCTTGCATGTCCATGCTCCATTTACTTGCCTTACCAGAAGTAGAGCATCCCCAAATACATTAAGGCGTTGTACACCTTGCGAGACGCACCATTGTAGACCCTTGGTTAGTGCTGCATACTCAGCTTCATTGTTAGAATGTGAATCTAACAATTGGCCCAATGAAAATACCTTTGTCCCTTTGTCATCAAAGACCACTATGCCTGCAGCTGCTTTGTCGGACGCTCGCTTGTAGGCTCCATCAAAGTACAGAGAGTATGCTTCTTCTACCATCGGTGGTACTGGAGGTAATCGGACTTCTCCTTCCTTAGATTGCTTCTCCTTCCTTTCAAAGACTTGGTAGGTCATGAGTCCCCCCAAACTTGCCCTTGTCGTGCTTTCTACCTGTACCGTGTAGTCAAACTCTTGCAGACGAACTAGCCATTTAGTAATTCTAGCAGACACATCCATGTGTTGTACAACATAGGGAAATATTTCATCCGTGGTTAGAATCACAAATTGCTTAGGCAGCAAATATGACCTAAACTTTTTAGTTGCAAATCTAAGAGCTAGGACTAAGTGTTCCACATGGGTGAAACCTTTCTCTCCTACTGTCATCATTCGACTAGAGAAGTAGATTGGCCTCATGAAAGATGTTGTCGTATCCTTTTGGAGTAGCACAGCCCCCAATGAGTCATCACCAACACTTGAGGTGACATAGAATTTTTCATCCCACTTAGGTGGTGAGATAGTTGGCAGAGTGGCTAAGACTTCCTTTACCTTGTTGTAGTGATGTTCGCTTTCCTCGTCCCAAGTGAAAGTTGATCTTTGAGTGAGTTGTTGCAGTGGTAGAACAAGTTGTGATAGTAGATGTATGAATCTACTTAAGTACCTCACCTTCTGTAGAAAAGAGACCAGTTGACGTGCGGTCGTTGGTGAAGGTAGGGCTATGAGTGCGGACACCTTACTTGGGTCGGCGTTGATACCTTTTGCTGAAATTTCATGGCCTAGTAGAATGACTTTACTCTCCCCAATGTGGCATTTATCCACATTTAGTTGCCCACCTAGGCTCTGCAACCTGGCCAAACCTTCAGTTACCTTTTCTAAATGTGAAATACGGGAGCTATATATACAAAAATCATCAATGAACACTCTTATGGATGTTCCAAAGAACGGTTGAAAAACATATGTGACATATCTTTGGAATGTGGCAGGTGCATTTGTGAGACCAAATGGCATAACCCTGTATGCAAAACAACCCCATGGCATGATAAAAGTGGTTTTTAGCTGATCTTCCAAGGCTATGCATATTTGAAAGTATCCAGAATAACCATCACAGACGGTATAGCATTCAAAACCCGCTACTTCATTCAGAATTTCATCCAAGAAAGGGAGAGGAAAGTGGTCTCTCTTTGTAGCTGCATTTAGTGGTTTGTAGTCAACACAGACCCTCCACTTACCATTCTTTTTAGGCGTCACCACTACGGGTGACACCCATTCTGAGTTTTCTACAGGATAGATGAATCCCGCCTCTAGCAGTTTCCTTACATCGGCCAAGAGTGCCTTTTCTTGTATGACCCCCAGTCGTCGTAGCTTTTGCACAACTGGTTTTACCCCTTCCTTCAGCTTAATATGATGTTCCACCACTATAATGCCTGTGATTCTTTCATAGTTGTCAATGAACAGGCTAGGAAATCCCATCAACATTTGCAAAAAATTATCTTTCTCCTCAAGTGTTAATTCCGTAGACAACATACCCTTCAACCTACTTCCTCCTAGGCCAGGTGATTTGCTCTCCTCTTCATTGGGTTGCCCTTTTGGTGATGGATCACTAGTTGTGCTTACCCTTTGTGGATCCTTCATAATGATACCCATCACATCAATGGAACTGTCACTTTCGTCGGTGGATGTGGTCTCCTCCTCAGAACTGGAAGATTCGCTAGTGGTTTCATCTGCCGATGTTTCCAGATTCATTTGCTTCTGCTTGCCAATCCTCATGTCGTAGTAGATTGTCTCCCCTTTCTTACCGGTCATGTGTAGAAGGCCAGTACCCCAGTCCTATTTTTCCTTCATGGCCATCAACCATGGCCTTCCCAAAATTAGTGGATAGCCCTCTCCCTTAGTAGGCATTACAAAAACATCTACCTCTACCTCAGTGTTGCAAGCTTTGATTTTCACGGCACATACCACACCCACACACTTTACTTTTGCGTTGTTTGCCATCTTTGCCTTGCATGGAGAAGGCATGTCAACCTCAAGCCCTAATCGAAGCATCATAGCTTCGCTCATTACACAGATTTGTGCACCTCCATCAATGTAGGTGTTTCCAACCCTCTTTCCTTTTATGTTTACGTCGACAATTGGAAGGATGTCATCCATGTTGCATCCCGAAATTGCTCTGGCTACCTTTGTTTTGGAGCGTCTTGTACTTACCATTTTAGACCATTGTCGCCTTACTTTAGGTACAAGATGTAGCAGCTGTGGCCATGTAATCTTCGGTCCTTGCTCTGCCACATCCAATGTTAGATCATAGGGCTTAGAACTTTCCCCTAGCTGGAAGTCGGTGATGCCCAATTTCCGCCGTGGCCTGGATGGCCTCTTGCTAGTTTCTCCTCTCATGCTTCTCTCATCATCTGATTGTGTAGCCTTCTCCCTCCTAGCTCTTTTCATAGTCATGGCCTCAAGTGGTTCTAAAAAGGTTACCTTCTCCTTACCCTTGTCCCTCTCCTTTGCTCTGGGTGGATCCGCTACTACAACTTTTCCTTTCTCTTCTACCCTTATGATGTTTACAGGGCGATCAAGTGGTGGGGCTGGTGGAAGAGGTGGAATGGATGCTTGTAGTGGTGTCTGGGGTGGACGTAGAATTTGTGTTGGTGGGGTTGGTGCTCGGGGTGGGGGTATTCTTTCTCTAGGGGGTGACAATTGGTTCCTCCTACCTCCTCTATTATAGTTTTGTCGTGGTTTGGGACAGTAGTACATACCGTGACCGTCTTCTCCGCACTTGTAGCAATGATACTCCCTGTTTTGTCCTCGTGCTCTTCCAGGGTCTTGATCTCTTTCTTGACTCCTCCCTTGTTGTATTAAGTGGACAGACAAATTCTGCAGTTGGTCAGTAATATGGGCCAACATATCTTGTTGGTCATCTCTTACCCCAAGAGCCGGTGGTGGTGGTGGAATGGTGGTTGTCGTAGTTGCTGGTCGACGTGATGTTGCTGTTTCTGTTGACTCGGTTTCTTTGGCTTTCATTCGCACCTTCTTGTCCTTAAGGCGAGCAATCTCAACGGCTAACTCGTACGTAGCCGGGAATCTACCTTTCACCTTCTCCTTGAGAAGCGGCCATAAGCCATGCGTGAACCGATCTTTTTTTAGGAAATCGGGTGCAGTTTTTCCCCTTGCCAGTGACTCAACCCACCGTTCCCACAAATCCACAAATTTGGACTCATAGGTGGCATATTCTAAAAGACCCTCCTGCTTCAAGTCTCTCAACTTGTCCCACAACTTTTATGAAGTGGTACCTCCCCCAAAGCGCCTCTTAAAAGCGGTTTTTAAGGGTTCCAAGTCATCCTTGGTTGCTTGTGGAAGTGCATTGTACCATGATCTAGCTTCTAGCTTCATGAGATGCTTAAAGATTCTAACTCGGGATTCATCCGTATCTTTGTTGCTCACTACACATGCTACTTCAAAGTCATCTAGGAAGTCTGTTACCAAATCCTCCCCCTTCTTTCCTTTAAATGTTGGAAATGCTACACTTGCCATGATTACTGAGAGAGAGCTAGAAAGACACACTGCTTAACTTGCAAAAAAAAATTTCTTCTTTACAAGGAGGCGTGTATACCCTCTTATACTAGGACATAGATTAAAACTTCAAACGGTACATTGCCTTGTACCAAAGGTAGGACAAATGGTTGATCTGATTCCAAAACCTCAAAAAATCGCTCCCCACCCAACATGGTGTCAATGACGTGCTGGTAGTGAGCCTTCAAATCCAGTATTACCTTGATTGAGCGTACACGTGTTGGTATGTGTGATCTGTCTTGAGGTAGGTTGTACTGATTCATGTGAAGCTTAGAGGTGCTTAGTCACTGTCCAAGCTTGTGGGAGAGGGTGGTGTTCTTTCCTAAAACAAACTCAGTAGATCCCTAGTTTCTCTAGTGAGAGTGTGAGCCAATGATTCCATTATCTGTGCTGCAGCATCAGATGCGGCTTGAAAACTGACTGTGATAATTACCTCGGTGACTTGAGTTACCCGATTCTCAAAGTAGAATAGTGTTGATTCTCTATTGTGTAGAGCTCCTTCCATTTTGTTGTTGTGGGTTGGTTGTAGGTTGCGGACATGGTTTCGACCTTCTCCTTCTTCTTCTTGGCACTTGGCCTATGTATATCCACTGGGTTTGGCGTGTTGGTTGACTCTCCCACTGCAAATCGATTACCGTTACGCCTGGCACTCGAGCTTCGATGCAGATGCGGAGTTCGTCTAGTTGTGCTTGGAGCTCTTCTTCTTCTGTCGTCCAATTAGCAAATCCTACTAGCCATTCATCCATTCACAATAGTTTAGGGGTTTTAGTCTTGTAAACTGAAGGGTTTCATGAAAAGATCCTCAGTGGGGGCACCAAATGACGGGAGCAAAGCGAACCCCGAACCCCCGACGGCCTCTAAAACACCGGGGACCAAATGGAGCGCCTCGAGCCTGTCATGGTAAAGCAAACAGGGGCACCACCTAGCTTCAGCGGCTAGGACGCAAACAACACACCACCATAACAAATTTTTCCTCCAAGAGAGATGGATGCTTGGGAGTAATGATGAAGAGGGAAAGGGAATGAGATCAAGTGAGAGAGAGAGAGAGAGAGAGAGAGAGAGAGAGTGAGGGAGGGGGTATAGCGGCTTAGTACTTAGGCACCACAAAAGGATGGCGAATCCGCACACCCTTCACACATACACAAGCTCACTCCAAACACAAAATTAGGTGGCGATACCACACACCTCACATGGGCAAAACATTGCAAGAAAACATACTCACAGAACCTCAACCTTTATTTAGAGAATAAGGCGATGAAATGGGGAGCATAGGGTAGGGGAATGAGAAGGGAGAGAGTGGTAGAGCACATGGCGGATAGGTGGGAGTTGATGGCGAAGACTCGCACGAGGGTTATGGCCATCATCCTTCATTTAGTTGCCCTTCATCTTCCATAGCCAAGGGTGTAGAGGTCATGCTCAAGACAAGCATGGTGATTGCGATGATGGTGATGATGTGGGTGGGTGTGTGTGCACTAGGCACACACAGTGCATAGTGTGTTCTTTGGTGATGTTGTGTGTCCTTAGTGTGATGGTGACCCCTCTTTATATAGGGGAGGAGGGGGGAGAAATTCTAGAATTTAGAAATGAAGAAATCATTATCTACATAGGCCATGTGACTGTGGGTCCCACTTGTCTGGCTGTGTGTATATGTGCTAGAACAGCAGTCTCATGAGAGAGAGAGATGGGTTGATGAAAAAAAGTGAGAGGTGACATGGAGAATAACGTAATTATAAGAGGGGAGAGAGGGGAGTGTGTTCAGAGGTGAATCTGTGTGCAGATGTGTGTGAACACAAGACAAATCAGGTAACCACCGGGTGGGGATGGGTCTGTGGGCACCTTTTTCAGTGAAACTGAGTGTGTGTGAGTGTGGGGGAGGTTATTTAGCTACAAGACAAGAGACATGGCGCCCTTTAGAAAGAGGGGGGGGTATTTGGGTCATGGGATATGATAGGAGAGAGAAAGAGGGGGTGGGGTATACTATTTTGGAAGATAGGGTAAGTTGCATGTGAGTTAGGGTGCATTATTGGTGAGAGGTGGGGTAGCTTGAGGGGAAAGAGAAAGGAGAAAGGACAAGGGGAAGAGAGAGGGGGTTGACCTTTTGAGTGGAGGAGAGGAAAAGGGACACCCGGCAGGGCAACAGTGAAGAAAAAGGAGGCAAGGTGGGGATGGGCTACCCCGCAGGCATGAGGTGGCCTATTTTACCTTTCTTATATATTTACATAATCATACTTTATTTTTTTTCTTACTTTTTCCAATGCCTTTTATCACTCCCTCCCTAAGAGGGGGTTTTCATGGGGTGGGGACGAGAGAAGAGGGGTATGGGAGCTTGGCTTGTGAAAAGCCCCCATCACAAGGATGAAGCGTTTAGTGTTTTCAAAACTTTTGTGACACTTGTGGAGAATCAGAGTGGCAAGAAGCTTAAATGCTTACGCACTGACAATGGTGGAGAGTATGTTTCAAAGGCCTTTCAAGACTTTTGTGAGTCAAAAGGTATAAAACGTGAACTTACTGCTCCTTACAATCCTCCTCAAAATGGTGTTTCTGAGAGGATGAATAGGACCATACAAGAGAAGGTCAGAAGTATGTTGTCTAATGCACAACTGCCAAATGGGTTTTGGGTTGAAGCTGTATCAACAGCTGTTCATCTTGTAAATAGATCTCCTAGCAAGGTTTTGCAGAAGGATTCAGTGCCAGAGATGGTATGGTCAGGCAAAATTCCCTCATACAAGCATCTCAGAGTCTTTGGCTGTGAGGCATATACTCACGTTCCAAAGGAATTTAGGAACAAACTTGAGCCAAAGAGTAGAAAGTGCATCTTTCTAGGCTATGGTAATTCTGGTGAGATGGGGTACAGACTTTGGGATCCCGAATCCAGAAAGGTTGTCCACAACAATGATGTTCACTTTAATGAATCCAAATATCATTCTAAACCAGAGAGGGTTGAGGAGATTAGAAGAGTTGTCTTCCAAGAAGATGGACCTACAAGTGCAAGACAAAATGTCAGGGCTCAAGAGGAGCAAGGATAGCATAGAGTGGAACCACAAGTTGTGGCTGAGCCTGAGCCACCTATTGTGCGTAGATCTGGACGTGTCACGCGACCTCCTGATAGGTTTGTTCCATCTATGAATTATGTCGTGTTGACTGATTGCAATGAGCCTTCATGTTACAAGGAAGCAGTGCAAATGAAGGAGTCCGAGAATTGGCAATTGGCCATGCAGTCAGAGATGACAGCTTTGCATAAAAACCAGACATGGAAGCTAGTTAAATCACCACAGGGCAAAAAGGCTCTACCCTGTAAATGGGTTTACAGGTATAAGATCACCGCTCATGATAGTCAACCAAAGTACAAAGCAAGGCTTGTTGCCAAGGGCTTTAAGCAAGAACAAGGCATTGACTTTGATGAAGTCTTCTCTCCGGTGGTCAAAATGACTACATTGAGATGCTTTCTTGCATTGGTTGCCATATTAGATTTGGTGTTGCACCAAATGGATGTCAAGACAACGTTCTTGCATGGTGATTTAGATGTGGAAATTTACATGCAGCAGCCAGAAGGGTTTGTTGAGAAAGGCAAGGAAGATTGGGTATGCCAGTTGTTAAAGAGTCTTTATGGCTTAAAACAATCACCGAGGGCATGGTACCATAAATTCCACAAGTTTATGCTTTCTCAAGGCTACAAACGAAGTGAGTTCGATCACTGTCTATATACAAAGAAGGCTAAGGATGGTAGTTGGCTGATCCTTATTTTGTATGTGGATGACATGTTGATTGCTGGCAAGCACTTGGAAGAAATTTCAGCTCTGAAGTCAAAGATGGCAAAATCGTTTGACATGAAAGACATGGGTGAGGCAAGTCATATACTTGGTATGCGCATTGAGAGAGACAGATCAAAGAAGTTGATTTGGTTATCTCAAACAGAGTATATTGACAAGGTTTTGCAACGTTTCAATATGGAGAAGGGAAAGGCACTGAGTGTTCCATTGCCACCATATGTGAAACTTAGCAAACAAGATTGTCCTGTGTCTGAGGAAGAACAGGTTGAAATGGATAAGATTCCATATGTGTCTACAGTGGGTAGTTTGATGTATGCAATGATTGCTACTCGCCCAGACATTGCATTTGTAGTGGGAGTAGTAAGTCGATACATGTCAAACCCAGGCAAGAAACATTGGGAGGCAGTGAAAGGAATATTGAGATACCTGAAAGCTACAAAGAGTATGCGTATATGCTATGGGAGTCAGGAGCTAAGTGTAAAGGGTTTTACACACTCAGATTATGCAGGTGACTTAGACAAATGAAGGTCTACGTCAGGGCATGTCTTTACATTGACTGGTGGAGCAGTATCATGGCGTTCTAGATTACAAGATTGTGTTACTCATTCTACTACAGAGGCTGAATATGTTGCAGCATCATAAGCATGCAAAGAATCAATTTGGCTTAATCGACTAGTAACAGATTTGGGAATCAAAGAAGAGATGCCTGTGTTATATTGTGATAGTCAAAGTGCTATACAATTGGCTCGCAATCCAGTTTATCACTCAAAGACAAAGCATGTGGATGTGAAGTATCATTTCATCAGGGAAATGCTCGAGGATAAGAAACTTCAGCTTGTCAAAGTTCACACCACAGAAAATACTGCTGATCTACTTACAAAAGGACTTTCCTTAGAGAGCTTTGCGCATTTTCGCAAGCAGTTAGGTGTAGGGTAGTACACCACTTCTCTACATCTCTTGTATATTAGCTTGTATAGTAGCTTCTCTCACACTTAAAGTACCACATTGGACTTTAAGTGGGAGGTTGTTGGGGTATAAAACCCAATGTGGTCGCCCAGGTAAGTGGGCGGGCCGCCAGTTATGTACACATATTCTTTTGTTAAAAACCTAATAAGAACTCACTATGCTCTACACATTATAGTAGAACGAGTTCACCATATCGTCGTGCTCTTCTTCTCGCACTCTCTCTCGCGTCGCACTTCCGCTCGTACTCCTTCAAAGTGTGGACAAAATTTTGCAAATGCTGTTGCAGATTCAAGGGCTATTTCAAATGCAAAACTTTGGCATGCACATTTTGGTCATCTGAATTTTGCCAGTTTGCTGCGTTTACAGAAATCTGATATGGTTGCTTCTTTGCCGCCTCTTGAAGAACCTGTCAAACATGTCGGTGAAGGCTGTATTTTGGGTAAGATGCAGCGTTCCAAATTTCCAAAGGATGGGTCAGTTCGGGCCACATGCAGGTTGCAGCTTGTGCATAGTGATGTTTGTGGGCCCATGCAAACTCCGTCCTTGGGCAATTACCTGTACTTCGTGACTTTCATTGATGATTACTCCAGGCATGCATGGGCATTTTCGCTTAAAGCGAAGTCCGAAGTTTTTATGTGCTTCAAACAATTTCTGGCTATGGCTGAAAATGTCTCGAAATGTACTATGGGCACCCTCTGTTCCAATCGAGGGGGGGAGTATATGTCTCATGAATTTAATGCATTTCTGGCTAGTCGTGCGATAAAACACTAATGTACAGTGCCTTATACAGCTCAGCAAAATGGTGTTGCTGAGAGGAAAAACAGGTCACTGACGGAAATGGCACGATGTATGGTCAAAAGTCAAGCTTTACCGCATTCTTTTTGGCTTGAGGCCATCATGTGTGCCACTTATGTACTTAACAGGTGTCCTACGAAAGCTTTGCAGTCTATTACTCCATATGAAGCATGGCATGATAGGAAGCCTTCTATTGAGCACATGCGTGTTTTTGGCTGATTGGCATATGCTTTGGTGCCACAAGTGCAGCGTAGAAAATTGGATGATAAGGCTGTCAAATGTATTTTTGTTGGTTATAGTGCTGAAAGCAAAGGTTACAGGTTGTATCATCCGCAAACAAAACGTATTCTGGTTTCACGAGATGTAGTGTTTGTGGAAGATTCTGTTCAGCCCTTGCTGTCATGTACTAGAGACAGTAATGTAAGCTCACAGAACGTTTATGACACTTTGTTGCCTCTTTTCAGTGGTGGAAATACGAATGTAAGTTCCAATGAGGTAAATGTACAGCCTATGGGGGTTTCTGAAAATGTTATAGATCAGACTATTACTGATGCAGATGTACATGATGTACTTGATGAGGAAAGGGCTGAAAATGAGCAGGCTAGAGGTATGCCAAAATGGCTGGTGCACACTTTGCGTGACAGTAAATTGGATGCACCTTTGACTAGTTGTACTCGTTCAGGCTCTCGCCATGCATCTTATGCATCATATTGTTATGCTTTGGCTGTGTCTAGTTTACATGATGTTGAGGAGCCTCTGTCTTTTGATGAAGCATAGAATTCAGAAAATTGGATGGCTGCCATGCAATCAGAATATGATGCACTTATAGAAAATGACACATGGACTTTATGTGATTTGCCTCCTGGCAAAAAGGCCATTGGTACAAAGTGGGTTTACAAGTTGAAACGCAAACCGGATGGTGAGATCGATCGCCATAAGGCTCGACTTGTTGCAAAGGGTTATGCACAGCAAAAAGGCATAGATTATGAAGAGACTTTTTCTCCCACTTGTCGTATGACCACTGTGCTTTTTCTATGTGCATTGGCAGCTCATTTTGGTTGGGATGTACATCAATCAGACATTGTTACTGCTTTCTTGAATGGTGACATATTTGAGGAAGTTTATGTAACGTAGCCTCGCCGTTTTGTTATAAAAGGACAAGAGGACAAAGTGTGCAAATGTAACAAGGCTTTGTATGGGTTGAAGCAATCTCCTCGTGCTTGGTATGAGAAAGCTGACACTCATTTGGTCAAACAAGGCTTTCGTAACAGTCCAACAGAAAGCACATTGTATGTAAAGCGTGAGGGTGATGTATTTCTCATCGTGGTTCTTTATGTTGATGATTTGTTGATCACTGGACCAAATGAGAGACATATTGTTGAATTTAAGGCTGATTTGAATGCTACTTTCAAGATGAAATATTTGGGGCTGTTGCATCATTACTTGGGTATACAGTTTAAGCAGTGTGATGGTGGTATTGCCTTGTGTCAGAAAAGTTACATAGAGACATTGCTATGTAAGTTTGGACTTGAGGATTGCGAACCTATTGCCACTCCCCTGGAAACAGGTTTGAAGTTGAGTCTACATGATGCTGACGATCCTGCTGATGTCACTCTTTACCAAACTGTTGTTGGCTACCTCATTAATGTATGCAACACGAGGCCGGATATTCAGTTTGCAGTCTCACAGGTCAGCAGATTTATACATAGCCCAGGGTCTAAGCATTGGCAGGCTGTCAAGAGGATTTTCCGCTACCTTAGTGGCACTTTACATCTTGGCTTGTTTTATCCCAAGGGGGGATCATTGCCGCCAAACTTACATGCTTTTTCGGACTCAGATTGGGCTGGTTGTTTTGGCACACGAGTGTCCACAAGTGGTTTTTGTTTCATGCTTGGCAGTTCATGTATATCATGGTTGAGCAAGAAGCAACCTACTGTGGCCACTTCGAGTTGTGAGGCTGAGTACAAGGCAATCTTCACAGCTACGGTTGAGTGTGTATGGCTCAGACGCCTTATGGCTGATTTGGGTGTTGGACAGGACACTGCCAACACTATCTACACTGACAGACAGAGCGCATTGGCAGTTGCGAGGAACCCAGTTTTCATGCTCGCACAAAGCACATTGAGGTGCATTACCACTATGTCAGGGAGAGGCTCTCAGCAGGAGAGATCAGCTTGGCTTATGTGCCAACACAGGACAACCTTGCAGATCTTTTCACAAATGCATTGTCTCGTGAGAAGCTTGAAGCTTTCCGCAAATCTTTGGGCTTACTCCCCTTTGTGGACTGATCCTGTCGTCAGGGCATGGCACTTCCCTTTACTCATGTGCCAGCTCTCGTTCACCGCATCACTCCAGGGGGGATTTGTTACCATATACATGTGGTAGTGATGTGTGTGAACACACTAGGACCGCCGGGGCATTTTTTCCCTCTTTAGGAGGTTTTTTCCCCCGTGCATTGTATATACGCCCATCACTCTAGGGCTATCTATCTTGCCATTGCACACTAAGAAACATACTCTCTATTGTGTGCCTTGAGCTTCCTTCGTCTTCTCCAAGCTGTGTGTGTTTCTCTGCAACCCTAATTCCAACATCTATTTTAGTCTTTCGTGCTTGTTTTATTTCCTTGTGTGTCCTTTCCCTTCGAAGTCTTGAGAATCTTCCTGATATTTGGTCTTTTACACAATCCTCTGCCTTGACAAGCATTAGCTAGTGAGTTTTATCTTTCATCCTGGGAATCAGGTTCTCTCTAATTTTGTTTTCTGTTCTTTTTTTCCTATAGCGTTCCCGACGTCTAGGGTGTTGATTTGAGAAATCATAAAATCTGATATCTGCAATTGTTTTGTACTCTTGCTCGAGTTGTATGAACACTCGTTATCTGCATCGTGACTTATTTCCAGATGCTCAGAGGAGTTATAAAACTCTTCTTGTTCTGGTGAGTCTACATTCTCATCTCCTGCTGGTATAAGGCTTACCATGTAATAGGGTAGCACATCATAGCCATCCTTATGGCAAAATTTATCGTTGGGCTATCTGTAATGGTACAGACATCCAATGTTGCTAGTATGTGTTCCCATTCCAGAGGTTCTAAGGCATCTTCGGGAAAAGGTTCCGGAATGTAATCCTTGTCCTTAATAGATCTTTCTAAAATGCATTCCTCTCTCTTTAAGCTCCCACAATGTGAAGCTTCGCACATCCATAGCTCTTTTTTCTACCCTAACCATGCTGGGAGTTCGGACCCTGCCAATGTAGCTGAATCAAACTCTTCCGCTGGTGTCTAGTTCACATCCTTGTAACTATGGTCTTTTAGGTATATTTTGGTTATAGTCTCCCTCGGGGGATTCACTCTATATACAAAATGGGACGCCACCTACGAGTGGACAACTTTGATAAAACCCCTATATACAACTCATATTAGGAAATACGACCCCCCTTTCTACTCTTATACGACCATCAATGAAGAAAACTATCTTACATTTAAAATTTAGGTCTCACATGATCTAACTAAGTAAAACTAATCAAAGAGTGTGTAGCAAAGTGATTGGCAATGTACTAAGGAACCACTTATATTGATAGTTAGATGTACCCTCAATGTGTCTTAGTTTGACTTTCAAACTATGTACCCAATCAGCCTGCACTCTGGCTACTCATTTAATTTTGACCCATCCAAATCTGGTGTAAATCAACCCTTCACCTGCTCCAAATCAACACTTATCTATGACCGGCTTGATGCAAAATTTGATGTGTGATCTGATAAAAAACTTCCCCTAAATTCATATGAGTTCCAGTGCACACCGGTGACCAATCGTTACAAGTAATCAACCCGGGTCAGTTCCCCCCTCCCCCCCCCCCCCCCCCCATAAATATTACCCCCCTCCCTTATTTTTAATCTTGGGAGATAAATTATTCAGTGCCTGCCCCTAACTTATACGCTTATGTAGCTTGTAAAAAAACCCCCCTCCCTTGCACTTACGTGGTGCGGTAAGTTTTCCATGGTGAATCCCCCAGGTAGTCTCCCCACGTCTGAGGTATATATGGTCGTAACCCCAATCCTGGACCATCTTTAATTGTCTCATGAATGGTCTTCCCAAAATGATCTCGTAATTGTTCTTTTTGTCAAAATCAACTATTGCAAATGCATGCTCATACTCGATTCCGCAAGAGGTGACTATTACTTTTTCTAAAAGTCCTAGAAGCTTTTCCATGAACCCATCTGCCAATTGCAATTTCATTCTAGTAGCTCTCAAAGCCGGTTTTCCCCATTTTTTCCAGATTTCTTTGGTGGCGATAGCGACTCCCGCTCCACTGTCAAGAATAGCTTTGGATACTACTCCTTGAAATTCTACTGATAGTGTGGTATTTCCATCTTCTCCCTCGCAATATTCTCCAACCTTGTTTAAAGGTACTAGCCTAGTGTTTAGTTGAGGCTTGTCCAATTCTCTGATCCCTTCTTGAAGCTTCGAGGTAGGGTCTTTTACTCCAAATTTTTCTAAGCATTTTCCTATGGTGGTCCACATGTTTGGTCGTAACCTCAAGAGTTCGGCTAACGTGATTGTGCATGCCACAGGGGTGGACAATAACTCAATCAACCCTTGTGAATCCATTACTCTGTTAGGAGAAAGTCTTTGAGATGGGATTGCTCTCACCTCAGACTTAGCTTCATACTCCCCTAGGTAGGAGGGTAGAGTTTTTAGCAAGTCTGGTTGGCTGTGCCCCGAAGTAATTGAACCCTGGTCCCCCCCTTGTGAATGCATATCAAAGTTCATTTGTGATCTTGCCTCAAACTCTTCAATGGGAGGTAAGATCTCATTTTCCTCCTTTCTAGTGCTATTTATTTGGTGGTTCACCCTGTTAGCTTCATTTGCTTTCCGGATTTGCTTCCACAGGTCATCTAGACTGTTACAATCCTTACCCACTTCTACCAGTATATTAGGCTGGAAACTATCAATTGTCTCATCTGTTGTATTTGACACTATGATAGGTTCTCTCCTAGACAAAGAGGCAGTCGTGAGTCTCTCCTTCGTGTCTACTTGTTTCTCTAGAGTTGGTTTGATAGGGGTTGGAGCTGGTACCTCGTGCCAACTTGCAGGTTTACCAAGCGGATTTTCTATCAAGGATTGGGCTGTTTCAATCATCTTTCGACACATTTCCAACCTCTCTTTTTCTATTTCTGCATATGGATAAGTCATCCATCTTTGCTCTTGGTTTTGGTTGTTTTTGAGTCTGGCTTCGTATGCTTTTAAAAGTGCGTCCAGCTACTCATTTACTTTTTCTACCAGCACTGATCCTGCACTTTTGGGTTCTACTATTTCCTTGGCTCCTTTGGTTGTAGCAGCGTGTGAACTTAAACTAGTTAGATCTTCTAACCGCTCCAATCTATTCTTTGTGTGTTTTAACTCCTCAGATAGAGCCGTTTACTCTCGTTCTCTCCTGGCTTTCATACGCGCCTTTCTAGATTTCCAAGTGCTTCTCTGATTTTTCATTTCTACACTTGGGCATCGGTCTTTGGCTCTTCAATTATGGGTTCGTTTGTCATTCGTTGAGCTTGTGCTTGTGTCACTGCCTGAATAGGTATTACTGTCTCGTTTTCTAACCCTCCACTTGAAGGCGCTGCTTCTAGCATGCTCAAAGTAGTTTTTTCTCTTTTGCTCGGGTTCTTAGGGCAATTAGGAATTAGGTGAGTAATTCCACACTCGGTGCAATACGCGTTGACTCTAATGATTTCATCGTGAGGACAATCCCTTAGCCAATGATCTCCACCACACTTGTAGCAGGGTCCCTTAGGCTGTTGAGGTGCTCCTTGAGCTCCTCTCTGTTGGTATGCATGCCTCTACCCGCCCATGCCTCCGTTGGCTATGAAGAACAGTGTTCGTTCATCCAAGTTGTATCTTCCTTCTCCTGCTGCCTGTGCAGATGTTGGTGGTCTTGTACTTCCAATCATGCTCCAAGGTTCTAGCGTTGGGGGTTCTTCTGGTGGATAATAGACAGGATTTGTTGCATATCCATTGGAATCTTCGTAATATGCATGCATAGGTACCAAAGCCTTCTCTTCTGGTTCGTTTACCGTTGGTGTGTATCTTATGCCAACCGATCATAATCCTGGTAGGGGTGGTTGTTGCCCCAATACTAGTTGTGGTCTTTCAACACCTACAAGTCCTGGTAGGTTGCCTGCTTGATGCCTAGGCATCGGTGGAAGTTGAGGAGATGCTACTTGAGCTTGGGGAGCATAAGGTCGCTCTCTCACATTTCCCTTGTTATAATAACATTCCTCCATCACATGGTTTGTCCATTTTTGTTCAATAGCGCACCACTTCGGCTGCTTGATGCCTAGGCATCGGTGGAAGTTGAGGAGATGCTACCTGAGCTTGGGGAGCATAAGGTCGCTCTCTCACATTTCCCTTGTTATAATAGCATTCCTCCGTCACATGGTTTGTCCATTTTTGTTCAATAGCGCACCACTTCGGCTGCTTAGCCTGAGGCTTGGCATACATATTAATTCTTTTTAGCACTTCCTCCACAAGCTGCTCCTGGCTTACAGCTACTTCTCCTTTCGGTGCTGTCCTAGCGGACTTGCTTCCACTTTGTTGTGAGAATGAATCCTCATCAAGATCCTTGAATTCACCCTCCTTGTAGACCGCACAATTGTCTACAAGGTAAAGATCCTCCTTAGTTAACACATTTAAAGTCGTTCTCCTCTTCATATGTAAGTCCTTCTGGAGATCTGCGTTCCTTAGTCCTTGAATAAATATAATCATAAGTCTGGACTGAGTTGGCAATTCTTCCACAAGGCAAAACTTCACATATCTTTTTAGTCGTAGGGCTGCCTTTCGCACAGATTCCCCTTCTTTTTGTTTGAATTTATGGATTTGTGAGACTATATTATGAGCTATCCCCCTTTGTGAGAATTCCTCAATAAACTTGTCAAAAACCTCCTCCATAGACTCGAAATCTCTACGCTCCACAGAGTCAAACCAAGTAGCGGCACCCTCTTCTAGGGTAAGTCCAAACCTTGCAAATTGAGTAGGGAAGTCCAAAAATTCTTCATCTCTAATTACACGCACAAAGGCTACTACATGATCCCTAGGATCTCTGTTTCCCGTGTATTTCTTGTTTACCCATTTTTACACCTAAGAAGGTCTAATTCTAAGATGGCCTACAAATCTCATCATTGGTTCTCCTCGTCCTACTCGATATACCTCCTCTGGCCTTCAGTAGTGAGAGGGTTCCTCTCCCAGAGGTGCCCCTAAGCCATAATTTCTGACGGTTCTTGCAAGAGGTGGTTCATCTCTTCTAACTCGTTCTATGGGTTGTCTTCTGGGCTCTGCCGACTCTTGAGTTTTTGGCTTACTCTCGCCTTGATACTATGAATAGAGTGGTGGTTCTTGTAAATCTCTTAGCCCTCGTGTGGCTGAATAACCATCTCTGTTTTGGTCTTGTTCTAATGTCGCACTTTGTTGAAGCCATGTGTGCAATGATGGTTGGGTTGCTTGTTGGTTCTGGTAGTTGAACGTCTATTGTCGGTTAGAATGTGATGTTGCATCGTACTCTTCTGAAAATGGATTTGTTGACTTGCTAGGGGTATAGGTGGACCTTTGTACTTCTTCAGGGGCATATGTTGATGTTTCTGGAACTGTTGCCTTTTCTACCTCCTCTGGGAGAATTCGTTTGTATTCTCGCCCGTACCTATCAACAAAAATGATATCCTTCCCCATAGCAATTTCAGAAGAGAATAAGTAAAGAACCTTGTATTTGCTTAATTCATTTGGGTAGGGTTCTTTGCATCGAAAATAAGAGACTACTCTCTCGCTCTCATGCTTGTAAATTTCCACATTCTCATTACAGGTAGAGACCCTGGTTGTTTTTTTATCATACATAAAAAGAGCTCCATGTCGATCAATTTTTGGAGGCGGCTCTTGAGCCTCTGAGACCATTTTTCCTTTTGCCACATTATCTCCATATCTGTTGTAATCCTCAGGGTTACTAACTATCAGATATAGTGGTTCCCCTTTTCGTCTCAGAATCTATCTCCATCATCATAGACTCGAATTAAATCTCCAATCTCTGAGAAGGTCTCTCCTCTATACAAATACACTTGCGTCCTCGATAGTTAGAATAAACTAGGGCTCCCCTAGAGTTTGTTCCTTCTAAGAAGATTATAGTGAACTTGGCATCGTTCAAAGGGTTTTGGGAGGTACTTCCTCCTAGCATTGGTACTTCACCAGAGAAACCTCCTGGCTATTGACTACCATCCTGAAGAAGGACTTATATGATGAAGTGGCAGTATCACTACACTCCTCAATGATCGGTGCTAATGGATCTAGCCTTGCCTGAGTTACACTCTCCTCGGTGGACACTAAGCTACCCTGATCACCTGCCACTTTTTAGTCTCTAGGAATGTGTCTTCCTAATCTTAAATTCATCAAACTTAGCAATGCAATTTATCACAAATCCAACCACTCACCTGGCAAGGGATCAATTTTCGCACAACTTCTTGCCTTGCCGCTGAATATACATGTACACAAGCATTTAATTTTGGCAATCGAATCAAAGCATTTAACCGCTAGAGGTGGTCTTAGTAATGATTGGTATAACTGGAGGGTTAACCTCAACCACTACAATACTCTATACACATCGGATGTTCTTGATTAGGCTGCTAATCTGGAACTGTACTTTACCCGAGTGTTTGTCGGTCTAGAGGTAAAGTCTAAATTCTATCTTTGCTCCGTCAAAAGGTCAAACAAGGTCCAATTTCAATTCTGAAAGAAGTTCTGGAACTCTTAAGTCAACTGAAACATCACTCTATGTCCACAGTCAGATTTTGACTTCAATATCATGCCTTAGACATACTACGCGTAGCATGTCTAACTGCTCAAAATTGCTCCAAATTCAAACCACAGACTCCTCTTAAGGTGTTGATCACTCTGGTATGTTCACAGTTGGATTTGAAGTGCTAAATCATTGTGAACACATCCAAACTTGAGCCACAGCTTCCCCTTGATGTCAGCAACCCAATGCTATGCTTAGATTTTAGTTTGGATTTCAAAAGACCCCAAATTTAGCTATTCTAGCCTTTTTCAGTCAAAAATGCTAAATTCTTCTTAAAACCCAATTTTCTCACCCAATTGAGATGAAACCTTTCTCATGCACTCAATAAATCATGTAGATCATGCTCATGAAGACATCCTATGGTTTTGGTCTAATGCCTTGGCACAATTTGGGTAGGATGTCTGGCAATTCCTTTCTTTTGGCCTTATCCTGTCAAGATATGGTCAAGTTCCCCCCTCCAAGTGAATATAGGGTAATTGCTACCTTCTAAACACATTGGTCAACTCAGATTTTCAAAATTCTCACTAGAACACCCTGTAGACATCCTACACGTAGGATGTCTACTGCTCCTTCTCTCATACTAAAGTGCTACTTTGCCTTCCCTATGCTCTCAGCAAGTGCCAATATGCCTTACAAGTGCAAAAATATGCAAATTTCTCTCAATTTAAACCTTTTTTGAACTTTTATGTTTTCTGAATCCGCCTTTTAGCTTTTGGGAAATCCAATAAGGAAAAAACACTCAAGTCTATATGTTACTAGGGTGAAACCCACCCTCTAAGCACACAGATGACCTCAGTTTCCCCAAATTCCCTGCCAAAAACCCCCTGGAGACATGCTACGCGTAGGATGTCTACTATCTTAAAATTTAAATTTTTTGACAGAAGTGCTCCCTATGCTAAGCATCTCTCTCAGAAATACTCACAGAAACTTTTGAACTTCAATTCAGCTTCTAAACACTCTTTTCCGTCTTTTATAGCTCTTTGATGAGCCTAACAGCAAATATAACATGCATGAAGTGCTTCAAATCATAAATCATGATGTCCTACTTACCCTACTCCTACTCATCGTGTGAGATGGTGATTTTGGTGTCTCGGTTGCTTCTTGGCCTCCCTGGACTCTCAAGCTATCCTTTCACCACCTCTACCACTCCAACTCCTACTCTCTACACCACAACTTAACTAATACCTAAAACTACCTATGTCAGAAGATCTAGTCCAGGCACACGCTCCTTAGACTCCTCCTAAGACCTAGAGAGTCCACCACCCTCTGATCCTATCTAAATGTAAAATAGGACTCTGGCAAGCCAAAGAATCCCTATCCTCAAGGACTAGTCTCGGTCACCTACCTATGGTTTTTATCCCCGGCATCGGCACCAATGTTGGCAGATACGCCGCGACGGACGTCAGCACAGCGAGAACTCACCTAACAAGATTTGTCAGTTAAGGACGAAGCTCGACCTGCAGGCGCGTGGAAGCAAGCATAGGGTGTCAACCTACACTCGACCGACTATTGACTACTTCCTACAGAGATCTCTACCCAATGTCTAAGTTACAGCCTTCAAGAGTACACAAAAGGAGATTTCCTACAACGCTTTCAAGAGCCAAATACCCATCACACGTTCTCAAAACTCTACGAAACTTGAGGGAAATCCTATTAACACCAATAGGTCGCTCTCCCTAAGGTCCGTGACCCAAAACCCAACCCTAAACAACCGGTGCAGAATCGCGTAGGATGTCTGGTCAAAATTTACAGGTCGACGTTTTATGAAACTAACATGCCTAATGTGTAGCTCTACTCATTGCAAACACGTGGATATGCTGAAATGCAAAAACAGACACCATATGCTCACCGAATCACCAGAAATAGCTCGCCGATCAATCTCGCGAAGCCGGGCCGTACACGCGCAATGTAGGTGTTGTCGCGTAGCTCTCTCCGGGAGCAACACACTGCACTTCTAGACACTCGATTCCGACCACCAGTGTGCGCATAGCGTCAAGATAAACTCTCATTCTCTCGCGTACACAGAGTACGCTCAACTCACACAAACAAACTTATGAAAATGACAAAAGGTTTTTTGCATTAATGTCAAAAGTGGTATAAATACCTTACAATTTCAAACCCTAATGTTCCAATTTAACCATTTACTAAGTCTAAATGTCAAAAATGGGATACAATTTGGAAGCTTCTGCAAGCCCCACTATTTATAAAGGTGAAATGTGTAAAGAAAGAGGATGCAAGAGAGCTACACAAGACAAGCACACACCACACAGAGATGGAAAGCTTCTTCTTCTTCTCTAAGAAAAGAGAGTACAAAATGACTTAGTGCTAAAACTGAAAAGTAGCACATATGTACATGCGGTCACTAAGTGTGAACTCGCTAGAAGCGTACTAGGCTGGCACTATAAGTGTAGTCCAGCTGTAGAATCACTGGCAGAGATCCTCTGTGTTGGTCACCTAACGCGCCAGTGAGTAAATGTCGTAAGCGGCCAAGACCCGTAGTGGATGCCAGCTCAAGATGTAGAGCTCGACATCTCAACACTCCCCCTCGAGCACTGCATGTCGCAGAGTCCAAGCATAGTCCGAAAACGTCGAATCTTCTCAGCTCCGAGGGCCTTGGTAAAGATATCTGCTATATGCTCCTCTGTGCTGACGTAGACCAAGTCGATGTCGCCCGCCAACACTCGCTCTCGAACGTAGTGGTAATGGACCTCTATGTGCTTGGTCTTGGCATGGAACACTGGGTTCCTAGCCAACTGCATGCTGCTTAGGTTGTCACAATGGATGACAATCTGTTGGTCCGTCTGTACTCCCAAGTCTCAAGTAATGTGCGTAGCCAAGCTACCTCGCACGCCGCAACTGCTGCACCTCTGTACTTGGCCTCTATGCTCGATAAAGCAACAGTAGGCTGCTTTTTGCTGCTCCAAGTAACAGCAGTACTCCCAAAAGAGAACATGAAGCCACTCGTAGATCTCCTATCAACAATGCTACCTGCCCAATCTGCATCTGTATACCCATACAATGCTAATGGCGCATCTGCTGCATAGAACAATGCGTAGTCAAGAGTCCCTTGCACATATCAAAGTGTGCGTCGTACTCCATCCAAATGTGGCTTCCTCGGAAGCTGCATGAATTGACTCTCCAAGCCTACTGTGTAGCTCAAGTCTGGCCTCGTGATAGTCAAGTAGATTAGACTACCCACAATCTTCCTGTACATCTTGACATCCTCAACAACATCACCCTTCTCTTCACTCAGCTTTGCATTCACATCCAAGGGAATAGAAATTGGCTTACAATCAGCCATACCATACTTTGACAACATGTCCAAAGCATACTGTCTCTGTGACAGCCATACGCCCTCTGGTGTCCTGATCACCTCAATGCCAAGAAAGTAGCGCAACTCGCCCAAATCTTTCATTTCAAACTCTTGTTTGAGAAGACCCTTCACATGGTCAATCTCCATAGCATTGTCACCCACAATAATAAGGTCATCTACATATATGGTAATGACCACAATCCCCACATCACGCTCACGTACATTGTTAACCCTCGTGGCTCACGGACACCCTATCACCTACGACGGACGTGTATTATGTATTTGGTAGAGTCAGGCACCGGGCTTATCGGACCAATAGGGAAAGGTAGAGTGATCGCCGATGAGAGGCGCACTTTAACTTGGACATTCAAGGGATTAGTTGGTTAAGCATGGGCGCCCAAGTGTGAATGGGGTGAGCTCCTATAAAATCCAACTAAACCTAATTTTTACTCATTCTCTCATTTGTGCAATTGAAGAGTGCTCTTGCTCCATCTTTTCTTCTTCTTCTCCTTCACCTCCTTGTGTGTGTGTGTGTGTGAGAGAGAGAGAGAGGGAGAGTGTGTGTGCAATCGAGCATTACGAAGGCACGACGGCGGCGAAGCGGTTGAGCACGGCACGACTGCAGCTTCTTCTTCATCGCGGCGAGGAATCCACCACGAAGGCGAGCGTAGAGCGGTGAGTGACACACCCTTTGTTTTCTTGAGCTTGCTAGTTTAGGCTTGTTGTGTGCTTGGAGCCGTTTGTGGCTCGCACACGGTGTATTGGCAAGTCCCTTGCTTCGACAGTGCGGCAAGGAGCGCACATTTTTGGCGCCGCTGTCGGGGATATGCCCTACACTAAGCTCGGTTAGCACTTTACGCTTCCTTGTGGTGCAATTTCTATCATAGGAAAGGCAGGGAAGGAGTGTGTGGAGATTTCTGTTTTTTGCGTTTTCTGCATTTTCTGTCAAGTTTCAATTTCTGCTTTTGTCTGCGTTTTTTCAATTTTCTGCAATTTTTGCATTTTCAATTTCGGCGTTTTCAATTTCTACGTTTGCTGCATTTCTGCGTTTTTTCAATTTTCTGCAATTTCTGCATTTTCAATTTCTGCGTTTTCAATTTCTGCAATTTTCTGCATTTCTGCGTTTTTTTAATTTTCTGCATTTCTGCATTTCAATTTCTGCGGTTTCAATTTCTGCAATTTTTTGCATTTTCAATTTCTGTATTTTCTGCAATTAAAAAAAAGTTTTTTTGGAAAAAAAAATTCTGAAAAATAAAAAGCGAGCGGTTAAATTTTTCGAAAATAAAAAGCGTGACTCTTAAAACGGACGGGTTGGTTTGTATAAAAGATAGATCGGGATCGTTTCCCCAAGCCCAAGCCCAAGCCCAAGCCTCAGGCCTCAGTCTTATGATATATACTAGACTCACTCTTATATATATACCCTACTCCCTCAAGAGGGAATGAGAGGATGTGGGACAAGTCCTCCACTCTCCTCCTTTCTCTTCCCACTTGCACCCTTAGACTTTCTAGTTTGGGCCTAGTTCCCTACTGGAAATTGACAGTTTTAGGGATTCCGAGGGCATAGAGTGACCAAACGGAGGGCTGTAAAGCACGACACGACCCTTTGACCGATACGCTCGTTTCAAGCTATCACACGGACCATTTCACGACACGCTCTAAAAAATCTAGCAAAAAAACAAACAAAAAACACGCTAAAAACTAGTCACAAGGCCTCCTAGAGCAGCTTTTTGACACCTTAGGGTATCAAAAGCACATGCACTCACGCTCTGGGCGGGTGCTAGAACACGAGTATATTGAGGGTGCCTCTGTTCATACGGATACCCATTACCCATCCACGATAAGCTCTAGACCCTCAGCGGGGACACAAGGTAGCACCACCCAAGACCCTAAAATAGCCGCTAGTGATTCCTCCTCCGACTCAGAAATCATGGAAGCATACCCTAACCAAAACACTGAGAGAGAAGGCCATGCACCTCCCGAAGCTCCACAGCCTAGTACTAGTATGTTTAGCCGTTTCATGGAAACATTAGGTAGAGCTACTCGCTCGGAACCTGATGCAAATGAAGCACACGAAGGGGGTGGGGAAGTGGACTCTCCTTTCACATCGCACGTGGACCCCACACCCCCAAAGAGTGTCCATGTGGATATCCTACCAACTTCTTACCAAGAAGGCCCTGTTGAGCTGCCTCCTTCAGAAGTTCCCTCTAGAGTACCGTTGGTGACAAGTAAAACCACGAGGAGCAACATTGCTTCTACCTCGCAAGAAACCGTTAACACGTCGACTCTAGAAGGATTGTTTATTAATGATCATTGGACATACGACCTCCACACTGAGGTGTTGACGGATCTACACTCTGGCCACGCCTACCATGTAGGATGGATAGAGATTGTACAATCCACCTCTAGTGCCACGAGCATCGAAGATCAACAGAAAATGATCTGTAACGTTATCCATGGCGTTATTCAATCAGAAAGGCAAAACCGAGGGGTAAATATACTCTCAACTGGCCCCATGAGATTTCTGGATACGAGCAAGGCTCAACAGCCTACTCTATCACAAATGGAGACTCCTCTAATGAGCCCCATGGACCCATCCTACGTCATTTCACCGGGGGTCTCTATGCAATCTGAGCCTCCGAGCGAAAACTTTAGCTTCCCTAACTTGGCTCAACCCTCTATCAAGGAAAACACAGTGCTCACTCCAGGGATAAGCCTGACAGAGAATGTACCGATGACATCTACAGTTAGCGCAATGCCACTACCTAGTGTCGTAGTACCTAATATGGGGCCTCGACCATATGTGCCTCTAGCCCCTTATGCACACATGGCCCCCACACCTCCAATTGTACCACTTGCTTATGCTCCTCGAGTGCCGCTCCCTAGCTCTTATCCGAGTGGACCTATGCCCGGTTATGTTCCATATCCTGCATCATCCACACATATGCCAAGACCGGCACCCGTTCCTCTCCCACATATGATTCCAAGAGTACCTCCACCGGCCCTGCCTCCTCACATAGGTGACTTGGCAGCGTTTTCTCAAACCATAGGTCGATCTATCGCGGAAAATATGCGTCACGCATCTGATAGAGAGCCTAGAAGTAAGGCAGTACAAATTTCCAAACTCACGCAAAAATTCAATGGGGATGAAGATGCTAGAAAACACATTGAAGTGTTTGAACAAGTATGTGATTCCTTAGGGGAACGCAACGAACTACATAAGTGCAATGCCTTAAGCTTGACATTAAGTGGGAAGGCTGGAGATTGGTATAGAACCCTAAGGGTGGACGAGAAAACAATCTACCCTACCCTTCGAAGGTTGTTTCTAAAGGAGTACATACGAGAAGGTGTGCTTTGGGGTGTAGCATCTCAGCTACAGAAGGCCAAACGTAAGGAAGGAGAGTCAGTAAGGGACTTCATTAGTCGTCTAAAGCACTTAAACTCTCGCTGCCCTGTAAATGAGTGCTTCAACAATAACCAACTGCTTGATCAATTCATTCGAGGGTTGAGGAATGAAGGAATCTATAATGGACTAGTGATTAGAGGTATCACAACCTGGGAAGATGTCACTGCCAATGCAATCCAACTAGAGGACAACTTGATGATAGCAGGCATGAGGGTGTCTACTGACACGAGATCCACTAGCTCACAAGCCATTGAGTATGAACCCATGACTGCAAAGCCCATTGCCAATGAGCCAAAGGTATTTGAGACATTCTTGAGAGACCTCACCAAGGCAATCCAAGAGTCTCTTAAGGATAATCGACCCCCTCAAAATAGTCACATGTATCCAAGAAGGGAGCAACAATGGTGTTCCATTTGCTTAGGTCCACATAGCACTAGTGAGTGCCCTACGTTTAGAGTAAAATTTAATGGAACTTGCAACGCATGTGGTAGGTATGGTCACCAAGCTAAGGATTGTTTAATGATCAAACGTATGATGGCAAATAGACCACCTGTAGCCTGGACGGATGCGCCTCGAGCTCCTGTATTGATGCCTGCTCCACCTGTTGAGCAACTACCGCACACATGGTCCCTAGATCTCAAAATGTTGTACAAGCTACACCGCTACCACCTCCTGTGCTAGGACCGCAGCCCCCGCATCCAAGAGTCGCCCCTATGAACCAAGTGGGTTGCGAGCCATCAAATGCTTATGCAGATGGCTGTGAGGAGGAAATAGACACTAGTATTGCCTACGGTCTTGATACATTGGAAGAGTGTCCTATATACTACATGGAAGATTGTTGGGGACAAGTCAAGCCGGTTTATCAAGCTGCTGCTCTCGCATTCAGAGGTCAAAATATCAACACCCAGGCTAGGAGGCCACCTCTTCAATGCTACGAGTGTGGTGGACCACATCGAGTAGCGGAGTGCCCTATTAGGCTGCAAAAGAATGCTGCACAGATGCAAATGAATCAAGGGAGCACGTCTGCAATGCCAATACTCACATGTAATCGTTGTGGCATAGATCACTTGATTGCCCAATGCCCCTATAACCCAAATGCGCCTAAAATCACACCCCTAAATTTGGTCGAGATTGCTAGTGTGACATCGCCAATACCACCCGTCGCACCCGCTTATGCGATTACACGGTCCATGCTTCAAGGGCTAGGACATATCCTCGAAGAGAGAGATACCGCGTCAGTTATCCAAGCAAAGAAAAAGAAGACACGAAGGAAGAAGTCGCAGAATACGGAAAATTCAAAGCCAAGTTCCAAAACAAACATAGGAACAGGAGATGACCCCGTGTATATGAATGACCTCGAGGATGATTCAGATTCAGTCGAGACAATGGAGACTAGAACCAATACCACAAAGAGAAAGACCGACAAAGAAAACCGTAACATGGAACCAAATGAAAACCGAATAAGAGAAAATCATAAAGAGCCTCTGAAAACACCACAAGTGTTTCCAAATCCAATCCAAGACCCCCAAGATAAACCGCAGGGGCAAAAAGGGAAGAATCGTAAAAAGAAGATTGGGACGTACCCAAACCCAGTAGACGAGATTGAGCAGGTGAAACATCTAAGAGGTTTAGTGGAGGAGACTCAAAGGAAACTAGAACCAGAACCCATGCAGGTCAAAATTCATGACACAGTGTTTCCCACGCAAGTTCATCCACCCCACATGAACCATAGACCGTTAGCCATATCTAGTATCATCCAAGAAGGGAGTGAGGACGGGACATCAGAAAGTGAGCATACACCCTTCTTGTTGGAAAGGATGTTTAACGAAGGAATACCTGATCCCATTGAGGAATATGAGATTCCATCCTCACCAGTTCCTAGTCAAGGACCTACACCCTGCAAAACGCCAATGAATGTTGCCAAACTAATGGACTTCATGTCTTCTGAGGTTCGAACCACGATCATAGCAAAGCTGTATGGAGATCCTGAGTTATTCCTTGCACTTCGAGCATTCCTTAACGGAGAGCTACGAACGGGATGACCGCAGTTTGCGCAACCAAATAGGCCTGACTCGATTATGATTGATGAGGAAAATCATGTGCAATCACTTGACTTAGATGGACACGAGTCTGTGATTGAGGTACCCATTAACGAATTAGGGCAGTATTTTGAAGGCGACGAGTCTAATGCGACCCTACCCATCACTACAAAGGGATTAACTATAAAGGGAATTCTTGATGGTGGTGCGGGAGTTAGCATCGTTACAAAAGATTGTTGGGAATCCATGGGAAAACCCCGCCTCAGTGTTACTAACATTGTGGTAAAGATGGCAAATGGTACCATAGCCAAACCTATGGGGATGCTCAAGGATCTTAAGATCAAAGTTCTAGGACACAAGGTACGACATACGTTCATTGTAATGGATTTCTCTAAACACCTTATGTCATATGAAATGATTTTAGGATGACCATTCATGAGGGAAGCACAAATGGTTCATGATTGGTCTAAAAATCATGTCTATTTGCAATTCCAAGACTCTGTCCTTAGAGTGGATTTGGTGACTGGTAAGGTACACCCCTTAGGGAGTAAAACCATTATTGATCATCGCTCTGACACCACAGTTCACTCGGCCCCACTACAATATTGTTACACTTGTAAGAAGGATACAGACATTGGCCAAGATTCTCCTTATATGGATGTGTTACCGGGTATGACGGAATCAGACAATGTGGATTGGGTCCACCTAGCATCAACCATAGACACTTGGGGAAATAGGGGGACGACCTGGGTAACACCTGAGGGGGATGAAATTCCTATACCCTTAAATATGCTACAAGCAATGCATATCGCTTCCGACAAGACTCATCCTAATGTAACGAAGAAAACATACAAGTGGGTCCCTAAAGCTTCTTTAGTGACCATACCTAGTGCTAAAAAACAGAAGCCTTGTAAGAAACGTACCACTCGCTCCAAGAAAAGTAAGAAAATGTTGCGATGGATCCCTAAACGACTATTGGAAGCCCAAGGCTACTATCAAGGAAATGATCAAATCTGGGTGCCAAAACGTAGATTGTGCTCTTACCTATCACCTGACCCAAGTGAGCCCAATCCCGTAGCTCCAAAACGAATCAATGATCGTGAAAAGAAAAAAATCACAAAATGCTATACACCCGCTCCCGAGCTAGTTTGGGTACCAAAGAAAGAACGATTTGTTCCACCTAGCTCAGGAAGGGGGGAGTCCCATGAAGCTTCTAGCTCCTCATGTAATACATCCATAGAGGTAAAAGCTTCTACACAGCCTCCATCTATAGTAGTGGACCTCCATGAAGCTACAAAAGAATCCACACCTCCCAGTGTTCAAGAATCACCTGATGAACCACTTCAAGTTCGATCCTGGGAGAGTACCTTACCACCCTTGCAGCTTGACAAGGCACCTAGGGTAATAGAAAACTACTGGCAAAAATCCTCACCTATTATCAACTGGAACAATTGGTTTCAAAGGGTGACAAGCTCATTTCAAACGGTATGATCTACCCAAGGAAGGGGGGAGTGTTTGTGGACATCCATCATTCATTTGTTCCCCTCTCAACCTTTTTCCCTGACCTCTTAATCTCCGATCTTAGGGAATGTACATATAAAGCTTTATACTCACAAAAAAAAAATAAAGAGCAAGAGCAATTAGCAAACGAGTATGCACAATAAAAGTCAAAACATTGACTCAGACCTACACATGTCACATTTGGTACAGTGAAACAGAAACCTATGCCATAAAACACCTTTGATCCTCATCACTTGAATGATGGAGGGTAGGTAAGATTAGTACAATAGGAGTGTTTCTATTTTAGAGTTGAGTGATTAGCGAAGTTCTCTTTTCCCACTGATGTGCCTCCTAGAGGTATTGTTTGTGTTTCATAGTGTGTACAGGAACGTGTTGCTGTGGTTAGGATTTGGACCTTCATGGAACCTTCAAATCAAGCGCGACCATCAACACAAACAGGTGTTTCTTATCCATTAGCATTGCCCTTATCTTTTTGCATCTATGATTGTCTGCTTTGATTGTGATTGGTAGCATAATATTCAGCGCATTGGCTTAGTATCAAACATTTAATTCAATGTAATGTTTTGTCATAATCACTTGTCTAGGTGTAAAAATCAAGCAGTCCGACTAAGCTAGTTTGACCAAGCTAGGTGTTAGAGATCTTCTCTTAATACCATGGGGAATGCCTTCCTAATAAGCAATGGTTACTTAGGTTCTTAATCCGATTTAGGCAGCATTGTATGAAATGTACTAGGGATTTCTAGTGGGCTTAACCCTATTGACCTTTAGCTTAAGTATTATAAAGGGAGTTTACTAATGTGATGAGCCTGGGGAGGGTAACAGTGTTATATGACCCCCCAAAGTTACAAAATTAAAATGCTGAAAATGAACAAACAAAAAATCAAAGTGCCACAATGTAAAATTTTAAGCTGGAAGAGAAATCTCAGCTTGATTTGGTACTTCACTCACATGTATCGCCTATGGTACTAGAGCCCTAGAGGTTCCCAGTGTGGGCGCTTTTCCTTGAAAAGAAAAAAACCCAAGGCATACAAAATAAGCACACACTTCATAATTGAATCAATGTGAAAAGACTTTGGGGGGTCAAAGAAAAAGTAATCAGTCAGGCGATGATTTCATGAGAAATTCCTTTTATGGTAGCTTAACTACAAGGTTTTCTAGATATAGCCTCTAGTCAGCCCTCGAACATCAATACTTGGCTCTCGCGATTAAACAACTTAATTGACCACTGAAAATTAAGAAGCTTACCCATGGTATTAATATTCGATCTCTAGTGCTTTCGACCGTCAAATTAGCGACCCCAGACTTGTTTAATTTTCGACCTTTACATCTGTTTATGCATTTGATTACATTGCAATTTAATGTTCATTGCTACCAAATTGTTTGAAATTCTTTGACCAATCAATTTGTCTACCTAAAACTGCATATGCTTTTTAAGAGAATGCAATTACTGTGCCAATGTTGTTTGATTTTGCAGTGACTGAAGAAGGCTAAGGACATTCATCTCAAATGCTCTTCCACCTCGACGAACCAGCTTCAACTCAATAGCTTCCGAGGACGGAATCTACATCAGGAAGGGGGGCATGTTAACCCTCGTGGCTCACGGACACCCTATCACCTACGACGGACGTGTATTATGTATTTGGTAGAGTCAGGCACCGGGCTTGTCGGACCAATAGGGAAAGGTAGAGTGATCGCCGATGAGAGGCGCACTTTAACTTGGACATTCAAGGGATTAGTTGGTTAAGCATGGGCGCCCAAGTGTGAATGGGGTGAGCTCCTATAAAAGCCAACTAAACGTAATTTTTACTCATTCTCTCATTTGTGCAATTGAAGAGTGCTCTTGCTCCATCTTTTCTTCTTCTTCTCCTTCACCTCCTTGTGTGTGTGTGTGTGTGAGAGAGAGAGAGAGAGAGGGAGAGTGTGTGTGCAATCGAGCATTACGAAGGCACGACGGCGGCGAAGCGGTTGAGCGTGGCACGACTGCAGCTTCTTCTTCATCGCGGCGAGGAATCCACCACGAAGGCGAGCGTAGAGCGGTGAGTGACACACCCTTTGTTTTCTTGAGCTTGCTAGTTTAGGCTTGTTGTGTGCTTGGAGCCGTTTGTGGCTCGCACACGGTGTATTGGCAAGTCCCTTGCTTCGACAGTGCGGCAAGGAGCGCACATACATAGAGTGAATGATCAGCATGAGCTCTCCTAAACCCAATACTGACAAGATACTTGGCAATCCTGTCATACCATGCTCTAGAGCCCTGCTTCAAACCATACAAAGCTTTGAGAAGTCTGCATACATAATCTGGGTAACCTGGATCGACATAACCAGGTGGCTGATTCATATACACTTCCTCTTGCAACTCATCATTCAAGAAGGCATTCTTTACATCCATTTGATGCATAATCCATCCTCTAGATGCAGCCACTGCTATGACAGCTCTCACAGTCTTCATCTTTGCCGCTGGAGCAAAGGTCTCCTCATAGTCTATGCCATACGTCTGTGCATAACCCTTTGCGACCAGCCTTGCCTTGTGACGCTCAATGTTACCATCAGCCTTATGCTTGGTTTTACACACCCATTTACAGCCAATAGCTTTCTTGCCACTTGGCAATGGCACCAACTCCCATGTGTTGTTTGCTTCCAATGCAGCCATCTCTTCATTCATTGCATCATCCCAATGCACATTTCCAACTCCATCCTCAAAACATGTGGGCTCCACATCTTGTATCACCTTAGCCATGTAAGCTTGGTGATGCACTAGATACCCATCATAAGTCAATTTCTGAACTGGATTTCTGACTTTGTTAGATCTGCGCGGTCCTGGGTCACTCCTTTGCCCTCTAGCATCTTCTTGTACTTTCCTTACACCAGGTGTCCTGATAGCCGGAATTCCAAATTCCTCATCAAGACTTTGTTCAGAACCATCTGAATCTGTGTCTACATGTGAAAAACCTGATGATGCATCAGCCATAAAGGGAGGTTCATCAACCTTTTCCTTTCCTTTTCGTGATACATTCCCTGTACCTGCTGGTGGAGTAACCTGCGTACATAGTCTACCATTCCATGGCTTCTCAACAGAGCGACGAGAAGACGACTCTTGTGGTCCACTCAAAACCTGTGACTGTGGCCTCACATTTTGTACAACCACATCATCTTTTACATCAGCCCCAAATAGTGCCATGTGCATTACTGTACCAGCTGCTCATCTCATCAAAGACTACATCTCTGCTCACTCGTAATTCTCGTGTAGTAGGATTGTAGCACCTGTACCCCTTTTGTTCAAGGGAATATCCCACAAGAATACATTTCTCTGCTTTAGGATCCAATTTCCTACCCAAATGATCTGGTACATGCACGTAAGCTATGCAGCCAAACACTTTCAAGTGTGCCAAATCAGGCTTTGTACCTATAAACTTTTCCTCGGGCGTTACATCATGCACCGCAGCTGTAGGTGTCATGTTCATAATGTACACAGCTGTATTTACAGCTTCAGCCCAGAAATGATGAGGCATGTTCTTCTCATTCATCAATGCACATGCAACCTCTGCAATGTGCCTGTTTTTCCTTTCTGCGACTCCATTCTGCTATGGAGTATATCTGCATGTAAATTGCCTGCGTATACCATGCATTCGCAGAAAATCTGAAAAATCATTGGAGAAGTACTCTCCCCCTCCATCTGACCTCAATGTCTTGATTTGCATATCTGTCTCCTTCTCAATCATGACTTTGAAGTCCTGAAAGTGACCAAACACTTCACTTTTGTTACGCATGAAGTAGACCCATACTTTCATGTATGGTCATCAATGAAAGAGACATAATACCTGCAACCATGTATACTTGCAGTATCGGTTGGACCCCAAACATCTGTGTGCACCACCTCAAGTGGCTTTTTATATACATTGCGCTCATGTGGAAATGAGCCCTTTGACTGTTTTCCAAACTGGCATGCTGCACACACTTTATGCATACCATCCACCTTGAATTTGGGCAAACCTTTTACAATCTGTTTTGATTTCATGCTGCACAATCTCCGCTCATTGACATGGCCAATGCGTTTGTGCCAAATGTCAACATCAGCCACAACACCTGTGCCCTGTGCAAATAATGCAGCTTTTACCTCAGGTGTGTCTACATTCAGCATAAACATTCTGCCCACACATTTGCCCTCTGTGATCAGCTTACAGCCATTCTGGAAATCTTCTACATAACAGCCATTTGGATTGAAGCGAACCTGCAAACCCTGCTCAACCATTTGTCCAACAGAAACAAGATTCTTTGTAATGTTTGGGACATGAAGTACATCTACTAAGTACTTTGATTTCCCACTCTTCGTATTTAGAGGTATGTCCCCTACATGAGCAATGGGGTGAGTTGTCTCATCTCCTGTCTGCACATAGCCTGACACATCTGGTTTGCGCATATCTCTAAACCACTCTCCACGAGATGTCATGTGATTAGAGGCACCTGAATCCACATACCAAACATCATCTTGGGTGGAATTCTCTGCAGTCATTGTATTCATTACATGCTGCATAACAAACATGCGCTCGTTCTTGCTGTCATCTGCATCTCTGCTAGTAGATGCATAGTTGCCATGTTCTCTCTTTCCACTTGCTTTTCCCTTTGGACAGTCACGTGACATGTGACCTCTTTCACCACAAGTCCAACATTCTCTGCTAGCTGCAGTATGTTGCTGCCTGCTTGATCCTGCACCACGACCTCTTTGACTCCCCCTGCCTTGAGACTGGTTTCCCCTGCCACCTGTATTGTTTTGATTTGATTGACCTTCTCGAAATTGGCCGCTGCAACCACTTGGGCCTCGACCACGACCTCTACCTCTACCTCTGTTGGAGTTAGAATAGAAGGCCTGTTCAGAATTATTTCTGCCATGAGAAGAAGATGTGTCAAGGTTCTTCTCCTCAAGAATAAGCATAGAAATCAAATCTTGGAACACGCGGATGTCATCTCTTGTATTCATGGAAGACCTGAAATGTACATACTCATCTTCTAGACCATCCAAGCATGCACGGACAATGTCATTGTCTTCCACTGAGACTTTAATAGATCCAAGAGCCTCAATGATACTCTTGATCTTCAAGGCATAATCATTGATTGAGAGGTTGTTCCTCTTAACCGGATTTAGCTCTGACTTTAGTTGAAGCTTCCTGGCCTTGGTGTTCACCTCGAACACTCTGCCTAAGTTTTTCCATGCAATGGCGGGGGTTTCAGCATCCTGTAGATAGCCCATCATGCCATCTGTGATGCTCATAGAAAGCCAATACATCACTTTGCTCTGGCCTTGTTGCCAGTCCCTCAAAGCTTTTCTTTGTTCTACTGTAGCATTTGCCTCGGGAATCTCTGGTTCCTTTTCATTGTCTCCTTCTACATAGTCCCAATAACCTTTTCCTTTTAGGAAATTTGTTATTCTGAAACTTCCATGCAGGGTAGTTATTTTTCTCAAGCTTCTCAGTGACAATCTGACTGAAACCGTCATACATCTTGAAGCACTAAGACAAAATAGCTGCAATCTGCAAAAACCTGCAAATCTGTTGAACCTGCTATCGTGGTACCTGTAACGCTTTCTACACTCAACGAGTGTCCACAATCAAGCGTACATACGACCACTGTACTTGTACAGTAAATCTCTGTGTACTGCAGTTTGGAGACCTGTTCAGAAACTTGTACAAAAAACCCCTAAAAATCGTGGATTGCGAACGAAGGGATTGTGATGCTCTTGCTCTCTTAGCCTCTCTTGCCTGCACCAGGCTCTGATACCATGTAAAGAAAGAGGATGCAAGAGAGCTACACAAGACAAGCACACACCACACAGAGATGGAAAGCTTCTTCTTCTTCTCTAAGAAAAGAGAGTACAAAATGACTTAGTGCTAAAACTGAAAAGTAGCACATATGTACATGCGGTCACTAAGTGTGAACTTGCTAGAAGCGTACTAGGCTGGCACTATAAGTGTAGTCCAGTTGTAGAATCACTGGCAGAGATCCTCCGTGTCGGTCACCTAACGCGCCAGTGAGTAAATGTCGTAAGCTGCCAAGACCCGTAGTGGATGCCAGCTCAAGATGTAGAGCTCGACATCGCAACAAAATGACGGTTTCTTCTCAATTAAGGAATGATTACAAAGGAAATTAGTATCCCATCGGGCAATCATCCTCCGTTGAGTGTGTCCAGCCACTAACAGAAATTAGATAACTCTAACTCCTCTTGATTCCCTATATTGCTACTTGTGAAAACATTAGAATCACTTACACATTCTCTAACAAAACTAATATACGCAAAAAATAGAGCTTTTCATTGACTTATCAAAAGCAAACATATTTACCATGGATATGGTGTTTTCCGACTCATTAGCATCTATGGACTTTACGAAAGGCCTCTAATTCTTTGGGAGAGAGCTTAATTTTACCTTTGTAAGATCCTTTCTCCTTGGCCTTGTTGTTGTTGGTGTTGGTGTTGGTGTTGGTGTTGGTGTTGGTGTTGCCTTTGGAAGAGTTTTGAGCATTGCTCTTCCCTTTAGCTTCATTTCAATCTTTGTTTTCCATGGGCTTGAAAATTCTTCTCGTCCCTTGTTGAAAATTGATCCTTGAAGCAACCATAGTGTGGTGGTTGACTTCAGTGATAGTGCTAGGCCGTTGTGAGTTGACATACTCGGCCATTTCTTCAGGTAATACCGCACAAAATTGTTGCTTTTGTTTGACGAAGTCTATCCTTTGAAAGACTGTAGCTTTGAGATGTAAATCCCAAAACTTGTCTACATATTTGTGAATAGACTCGTTGAAGAGCAGCTTCAAGCTTCGCCATTTGGTAAGCACTTTCTCCTTTGCATCACTTGCAAGGAATTGCTTCATGATGGAAATTTGTAGAGTCTTCCATGTCTTTGGGACCTCGTCATTGCCACGAAGGCTAGCCCACCATTGATGAGCAGATTTATGGAAGTGCATAGCTAGATGGTGTAGCTTGGAGGACTCTGTGAAGCCCTCATCTCCAAAGGCTGCATCAGATTGTTGGATGAAGGCCAACACTTTGTCGGTGGCAGCAAAGGTGCCATCATAGGTGAGAAAAGAGATACTCTTTTCTCTCTCTTTGAACTTCTTGAGCTTTTATGATCTTCGCCATGCAGTGAATGATTTGCGATGTCCTCCCCTCTTGCATTCTCTAGGAGAATAGCCATAGGTTTTTTCAAGAGAGGAGGAAGATGAAGAAGAAGGAGAAGAGGGTGACCTCTTTCTTGCCTTTTTCTTCCTTTGTTTCCTCTCTTGAAGTAATGAGGAGAAGGACTATGGGTTGACTATTTCCTCTTAGGAGGAGTCGGCGATAGTCTAGACCGTCATCTTCATGGAGCCACAACTTTAGAGAAACTTAGGAATTCACTTCTTTCTCGTTCTTTGGATTCCTCCTCTCTTATGGGAGAGAGTCTTCTTTTAGGAGTCTCATCAAGAGGCCTCCTAAACTCTTTCTCCTCTTGGAGAGGCAGGGAAATACCATAAGCACAAAGTTTTTGGGTAATTTTGGCATGCAAAGTAGGGTTGCCCATAGCTTGATGCAACCTAGTAACAAGATAATTGATAAATATGGGGGCATCATCATTAGCACCTTCATGTGAAAAATCAAAGTTATCAATGTTCATTCTACTCTCTTGGTTATTGTCACCCATGCTAATTATCCTTATGTGTTTACTTAGTGTATTCTTTGGCAATTCAAAACCTTAGTTGCTACTCCTCTTAGCCTTTGAAAATAAGCACTTAAGTATCTACACCCATGGCTCGAATTGGTTAATTATGGAGAGTAGTGGAGTGGGTCTAACATAGTATAATTGCCAAGGGATAGCTCCTTTTGGACTCCTTATGGCTCAATAATGATAAAGACATAGGCAAGTCTAAACAGACCCCATTATTAAGACCAAAGCTCCCGAGGTGTGCACCATATCCCATATAGTGGGCTCAACAAAACCAATTATAGGTCCCAATCCCACTTACCCTAATATAATTAATAAAATCAACCATTAATAGGCTACTTAAGGACCTCTCTTCTTAAGCAAGAAAAGAGAAACCAAATGCTTTGATACCAATGTAATGGGAATGGCCTATGAACTTTGAGAATAGCGGAATTAAGAGAATTAAAGTGAGCATTTTTGTGAAATCAATTTGAGAACATAGAGAGTGAACTTAATTGATGGTAGCAACGTAAACATAGTACTCAATTAACTTGGCATGAACAATACTTTTGCAAGAGAGATAGTATTAGAGAACATGACAATAGTTGAGGATCGGATTTACTTGGAGCCAGTCCCCCCCTCCAAAAGGCGTTTGTATTATAGATTCTCTCATCAAGAGAGACTTGGTACAATACAATCTTTGTGTTCCTTGTGACCTTGGTGATGCTATGAAGATGGAAAGCTTCATGCATCACGAGCATAACATAAACTTTGCAAAAATCATTAACTATCCCAAGCCTAAGTCCCAAGGCCTCAAACACCTTTGAGGGTGGAGAGAGCTAGCGGGGAATGAAGGTAGGGAAGAGGAAGAAGGATCATTCATAGGAGAAAGAAATAGTTCCTCACTTATCATCACTCTTCTTGTTTAGCATAGCAAAGTAGCATAGAATGAAAATGAAGAAGATGGCAAGCTTAAGCATTGAAGCATGGCTCTTGGTTGGATTTTCATTCCACAGCAGCCAAGAGTGATGGAGTAGCCTTTCCACTTCTCAACAAGCTTGGAGAACGAGATGGAGCTCTTGCACTTTGCACTCCATACAATGACAGAATGTGTGTGTGTGTGTGTGTGTGTGTGTGTGTGTGTGTGTGTGTGTGTGTGTGTGTGTGTGTGTGTGGGAAAGTATACCTCCCTCTCATGCTTGGTCCACCTCTCTCTCTCTCTCTCTCTCTCTCTCTCTCTCTCTCTCTCTCTCTCTCTCTCTCTCTCTCTCTCTCTCTCTCTCTCTCTCGTATTTAATTAGTTCATTTGAACATGTGTTTCTCTTAATTCCGTTATTCTCAAAGTTCAAGGAGAAAGAAATAGTTTCTCACTTATCATCAATCTTCTTGCTTAGCATAGCATAATAGCATAGTAATGAAGATGAAGAAGATGGAAAGCTTAAGCATTGAAGCATGGCTCTTGGTTGAATTTGCATTCCATAGCCAAGAGTGATGGTGTAGGCTCTCCACTTCTCAACAAGCTTGGAGAAGGAGATGGAGCTCTTGCACTCGCACTCCACACAATGAGAAAATGTGTATGTGTGTGTGATGAGTATACCCCCCTCTCATGCTTGGTCCACCTCTCTCTCTCTCTCTCTCTCTCTCTCTCTCTCTCTCTCTCTCTCTCTCTCTCGTATTATTTAATTATTTCATTTGGACATGTGTCCTCTTTTTCTCTCTTTGAGAGAAAGAACTTAATAATTTATTTTTATACATCTAAATTCTCATTGGACCCCTTCCAATAGGATTCAAGCACATCATGAGGGCCACATGTGGAGGATCATTTGAACATGTGTCCTTTATGTTTCTTAAGTCATTTGGTTTGGATTGAATACTTCAAGCACTTAGTGGAGGATCATTTGAACATGTGTCTTTTATGCTTCTTAAGTCATTTTGTTTGAATTAAATACTTCAAGCACTTAGTCAATCAAGCATAAAAACCACCTCAAGCTTTGGGCAAGGTTCCCATAAACATTTTAAGCACTTTAGTTAGCAAGCCGCCAAGCACCTCATGCTTGGGTAGATTTCCCACCTCAAGATCAGCCCTAGCTTGCCTAATGTCAAAGGACTTTTTAACACCAATTTTGGAGGTCTTTAATTAAGCTAACCCTAAGGTCTTTTAAGCTCCATTAGATGCATGTTGCTCTTTGATAGACTACCTCCTTTTGGACCCCTATTGAGATGTAACCATCTCTCCTCTTGGTCCCTTGCTGAGGTAAATCTAGAAGCACTTATTGCACATTGCTCTTTCATAGACTGTCTCCTTTTGGACCCCTATTAAGATGCAACCATTTCTCGTTTTGGTCCCCTGTTGAGATAGGTCTAGAAGCACATATCTATATCCTAACTCTTGTTCCCCTTTTCTCTTCCCATATTAAATGATCAGTTTAATATGACAAAATCATTTGGTAAAGTTAGATATCATATTTTATGACACAAATAGTGGATCCCAATATCCATAGCCAAGGGTAGTTGGAGTATAATGCAGTGGAGCATGAGGAGAAATGACTCCTCAAAAAACCAATTCTTGTCATTTTGGAAAGAAAGAGTGAAAAATTTGAGGCTTTCTAGAGCCAAGAAGACACTAAAGAAAGTTTTAGGGCAGCATGTTTACATGCACAAGGAGGTTCATGTTTACATGCACAAGGAGGTTCATCTCCATCCCAAGAGCTCCATTCTTCCTTTGCACAAGGATAATTGTAAGTGATTCATATGGTGACTATTATTTCCACTTTTTTTGGGTTGTTTGTGGTACTTTTCTCTTATGATTTTTATACTTTTTGCTTGTTTTGTGCTACTATGCTTCTTACACATCTCTATCCCTAAAGCATAAAGGAATGGCAATCGATGGAGTGTGCCATGGATATTTTGGATGTCTATCATGGCTCCATTTGGGAGGATCATTACAAAGGGAGAACTTATTGGTCTTTGGTAAAGAAGGGGTTATTCTTAAGAGCACTTTTGTGTTCCACGACATTGATATGTGGATGAATAGTGAACATATAGCCACCTTGAAGATAGGATCCATGTACACATTGCATCAAATAAGGCAAGATCTACACAATGCACAAACATATTTTCCTACAGCTTTTGCTTTTGAGATAGATGGAAAGGTGTGTAGATAATGATGTCTTTCTTTCTACCATTCTTTGCTTCTATGAGTCATAGTCTTAGTTTCCTTTTTTGAGATAGATGGAAAGGTGTGTAGATAATGATGTCTTTCTTTCTACCATTCTTTGCTTCTATGAGTCATAGTCTTAGTTTCCTTTTTTATAATATGGCTTGCAGACCTTAACAAGGATTGAAAGAAATTTCTACGCCAAGAAGTGTCAGAAGGGATTGCCCATCTACTACCATTCTAAAGCCTACTCCTTAGTTAGATTCTATTGCTAGTGTTGTTGGTAATTTGTATCAATTGTTTCCTACAATTGGCATTTTGTAAAAAATATTTTGATATCAATGACAATTACTTGTTTGGTGCAAATGTCTCATCTTGTTGATTTCCATTTTGTAAGGCTTTTCTGTGGTTGGATGGAAAAAGGTCTGTCAATGTCATGCCCTCATTTTGTATGCTAAAAAAAGAAAGTGTTGTCGTACCACAATCGTGCCATGCCCTTGCTTCATACCACTATAAATAGCACATCCAATTTTCAAAAATCAACCACCCACACTTACAATGAGCAACACAAATAGAAATATGGGTAAGGATATATGCTCCTCCTCCTCATTCCTATGAGCAAGAATAAGGAGAAGAAGAAAGAGAAAAGAGGATGACAAGAAGACATAGAGGAGGATAAGGCTAGAGGAGGAAGTAGAAGAGAAGGTAGAGGCATACTTTGAGTCAATTTTCATCATCTCAACTTTAAGGCCCTTTAGGTGTAGATCTAGAATATGGCATGGATTATGCTTTGGGGTTTGACATGTTATAAAATTGATATTCTACTATTCATTTGTAGCTGACAGGTGGAAAAGGCTTGATCGAGCTACGCTATTGCAAAAGGATATTATATTTTATGTATATTTGATTATTCAAGTGCTATTTATGAGCTTTGGCCATTTATGACTAGCCGGTCAGTTTGTAATCAATTTGACCATTCAAGAAATCTATAAATCAAATATGTGCAAGAGGGAAATGGTCACTCTTGCACGGGGGGAGATTGCACCCAATGCATGCCTTATTCTTCTCTCCTCTCCACTCTTCTCTCTCGCCGTGCCGACGTAGCACTCCGCTCTAGGTGCGTTTGCACATGCTCTCTTGCCCTCTCCTGCTCTCTGTCCCTCTCTTATCGCGTACGGCTTGGAGTATGTGCAAAGATGGTTGCCAGGTATACAATTTTGTCGCTTTATCGCTTGCAATATGTTTTTCTCTCTATTTGGTAGGGCCATTTCGCCTTCTATCTGTAGCAGTGGTATAAAGCACAAGGATACGCTCTTGGTAACAATCAGTCTCACAAAGAACCAAAAACTAGAAATTGAGCAAGGATCTATAGGACTATGTACCGAAGCTAAGTGCACTTACATAATTTTTTTAAATTTTTTTATCTTCTTTCTCGATTTATCAAAATCTTGTCATTTTATTTCTCTTTGATTATAATTATGTATTGTAAATCTATGGATACTTAGCGTTAATCCTACGTTAATTTGTAATTCTCAAAAGAATCTGACTAAGATATATAAATCATGATATTTCATCAATTGAGTGAAGATCTAAATATTGCTAGTATCTCATTTAGCACTCGGTAAATAACGATATAGCTTGTAGTTTGTTCATGATGCATGAGAGGATAGATACAATCAAGGATACGAATAGTAGAAGGAGAAATAATTTATATCGAAGCAAATCTAGCTTCCAAGGGATAGGAAAATTCTTGATAGACTTCAAAGATCTATCCGATGAGGAGAGTTGAACTTAAAACTTGCTATTCAAGAGGGAAATAGCATAACCAATCTACCACACTTGGGTGCTAAGAAGAGAGACAAAGATTCCCTTTTTCTTTCTTGGCATCATGAGTTTATTACCTGTGAGAAACCATCCCAAATGAATAGAACTTGTAGAGCTTAAATTTGTTTGAATATATGTATATATCTATATGTCCCCCCCCCCCCCCCCCCCCTTTTCTATTCTGTTTCCATTGGAGCAGCAAAAAAATAAAATAAAATAAAAATCACCAGGGAGACCTTCACCACCGGCAGATTTGAACCAGCGGGCTATTACACAGTGGAGGATCGGATGAGAAGAGATAGATGCATTGGGGAACAACAACATCCCCATCTTTCCTACACTTGCCTGGCCTCTACTCCCACCTGAGCCGCCACCTCCCGGACTTAGTTACCCTCAAGTTGTAGTGTCGTTGTTGCCAAGACAACATGCAGCCAGCTACTTGAGTTTGTTTAGCCGCCAAAAATATTCACTCTCTCTCTCTCTCTCTCTCTCTCTCTCTCTCTCTCTCTCTCTCTCTCTCTCTCTCTCTCTCTCTCTCTCTCTCTCTCTCTCTCTCTCTCTCTCTCTCTCTCTCTCTCTTTGTCAAATGGCGACTGCACACACCCTATATAGGCTCGTAATTTTACTTGAAAGTCAAAATTCCCCCCTAAATCATGCAAAGTGAAGCCAATTTGCTTTGAAGCCATGCAAAGTGGGAGATGCTCACACTCTTTCTGTGAGTTGCATGCAACCAACCAACCCCCCATCCCATGCAGTGGCTGGTTTGTTTGTCCACAATCGCTCAACTTTCTCTCTCACTCTGCGGCCGTCAAACCAACCACCCATACAGTGGCCTTTTGTTGTCTCCCTCTCAGTGGTCTCTCTGTGGCACTTGATTGCCATCTACTCTCTCTCTCTAGCTCTTCAGCTAGCGGCCACACACATCGTCCCTATTTTCTATCTCTTTTTGACCAAATGCCATCGAACTCTCTCATGCTCTCTTAGTTTTTTGCCTACACTCTCTCTTTCTCTCCCTCTCTTTCCCTCTAATTGTTTGATGGCGCAGCGCCCACACGACCTGTCTCTTGTGCATGACAGACTATTTTGGGCCATGCAATCATAACTTGTGCAGACAGTGAAGGTTGCTCAGCCTGCAGCCAAAAGGGTGACTTTAGGGAGCATGTCTACAGAAAAAGGGAGGCAACAAGGCACAGGGGGGGATCATAGAAGGAGGGCCGTGAGCACGGCTACAAAGTAGGAGAGGAGCAGCATGCATGGCAAAGAAGGGACATCAGTGCATGGGTTCAGGACTTCGGCTAGAGACGGCCAGTAGTTGCGTGTAGTGTTTTCCTTAAGGACGATATTAGTGATAATGAAGATGATGATGATCACGAGGATCATGCCGATAATCAAATCTCAAAGCTCTTCATTGACTGACATCGACACCCCCTAACCGCCCCCACCCCTCGGTTTCTTTCTCTCTCCCTCTCTCCCCCAAGTGGACTGCTTACAGAGAAGGACATTGACGAAGCTCTGCAGCTACGCACAGAAACGGACATTGACAAAGCTCTACAGCGACTAGCCTTTATTTTACTCTATTTTATTTTGTATCCAGACATTGTATTAGATTCATAAGATTGTATTAGTTTGCTCTCATAGGCCTGTCGCCGAGGATGGGTTATATAACATTTCATTTCATTTCTTGTTCTCTCTTCACCCTCCCCCCCCCCCCCCCCCCCCCCCCCCCCCCCCATCTTTCTCGCTCTCTCTCCCCCTCGTTTGCTGCATCCAACACCCACACAACAATGGCGTCCCCCCCGATTACTTAGAGAGACGAACATTAACAAAGCTCTTTTGGACTCTTGCAACAATACTTTCTGCAAAAATACCCAGAGCATCCATGGGAATTGTCAACGATGTTCATGATTATTTTAGTCTAATGCCCTTAGACTTTTAGTTTTTTTACTTTATTTCATTACAATTTTGTACCCAGACATTGTATTAGATCCATAAAGATTTTATCAGCGAGGTCTCATAGGCCTTTTGAAGATGAGTAATACAATCTTTCATTTCATTTCACTCTCCCTCTTTCCCCTCCCAGTACCGCTATTACAGCGGTGCACATTGATGACGTTCTTCAGCGAGCAGTGCACTACTTTCTCGCACAACACCCGATGCCATGTATCCTCAGGCATTGACAATGATGATGATGATGATTTTAGTGTGATTTTTTTAGGGTTTTGTTTTTCATTTAGTCTTTCACTTTACTTAATTTTATTACCCAAACATTGGTTTAGATCCACAAGGATTATATCAGACTGGTCTCATAGGAAATTTTGGCATTTTTTAAGACTGTTAATATAACTTTCATTTAATTTCTTTCTCTCTCTCTCCCCACCTTGTCTGCAATTCGTGCACACACACCTGCAACTAATGCAAACTATCAACTCGCAACAACAGGTTACTCCGAGGGCGACATCTCTTCTGATTAGCTTAGAGTCTCATTACCTCTCTTCTAAAATTGAGGTATATGTATTGGAAATGAGTATACTCTAACTAAGAATGCTTCTCAGATTTTTTTATTTTTTTAAATATTTTGTGGCTTTCTACAGCTAGTAAACGATGGTAATCTTTACCTACATACAGTGGAAGGGGGGGACGTCTTGCATGATATTACTCATGTTTACAATTGCTCCTGTTTATAATCGATTTGCATTTGAAGAATTGATAGTAGTTGTATTTGGTATTGAGGATACATACGATTCAAGTAATACGGGTTTCATGAAGAGTGTAGGGGCACAACAATATAATGTTCCACTGGCATGTAGACCTAAAGACTGTCGAGGGCATTAGTTTATGAACGCATTATCTAGAGAACACTAAACACACCCACACACACTCATTTATCAATTTCGATGATATACGCACACATACACACACATCAATTAATCATGGGCTATGGTGATTGCAAGGCTTTCCTACACATATACACCCATTCTTGTACTCTCTCTCTATCTCTATGGTTTTTGGTTTTTGAATAGATTTGTATCGATTGATGTCTACAATAATTGACAACTAGATTTTATCTTTTAGGCTTTAGATGTCTATGGAGAATACCCTCCTTAGAAATTTCGGAAGATTTTATTATTTTCTATTACACACAAATAATCACACTCAATCGTTGATTAACTGACAATACATCTGGCTTTTGTAGAACTCTTCAAGCTATCATTACATTTGTAGGACTTAAAATTTGTGGTATTTACACATTTGTGGAAAATTTTCATGATTTTCTTTAACTCGTTCTTATATTTTTCTAGTTGTTGCTACGTCAAAGGTGGTTCAACATCCATATCTTGATTGACACTAACCAAATGATGATTTTGTTGTTGAGCTTCATTTTTAACAACTTGTTTAGTCTTTGACAGTCTGTGCATATATTTAAGTCAAGCAATTTGAAATTGTTGAAAAGATTTGTCATCAAGTTGTTATATAGCCACACACAAGAGCTACGACGCTTTTGGATCGTGAGAAACGGTTCGTAAGTACTTTGGTACCTAAGTATACTTTGGTACCTAAGCATACTCCAATTTTGTGTCAAACAGATAATAAATATTTTTGTAATTTTTATGTCTAGTCTAGTCCATTGGTCACTTGCACACAGATTCGCCGGTTTAGGTACTGTGTCAATGCTCATCCTAGTGAAGATTTGTCAATTTAGGCAGCACACCAAGAAACTGCAGATTCACGATTTTTTTTAATATCAAATGTACATTCGCAGATTTAGGCAGCATCAATGCAAATTTGCCAATTTAGGGAGCACATTCTATTGGTGTAGATTCGCTGATTTAGACAACACTAATCACGAAATCATGTTGCAGTGTGGCTGGCCACCACTGCACTTGGTAGGATTTTGTTACCTGGGTATACAAAATACGAATATTTGGATTTGGATTTGAAATGGGTACATGTTGGCAGATGTTTGGATTTGGATTTGGAATGGATACATGATGATTTCTTGTCGTGACAGTATTTGTGAAATTGGACTTGAGATTGATGAAAATTGACTAATTGAATGATGAGTGTGACCAATGATATCTTGTCAGGGTATGACATGTACTGCTATTCTAGTGGTATGGGACACTAAAATAGGTAGTATGTGGATGACGATAGGCATAAGCAATATTCTTTAGTTTAATAATTTTTTCTTTTACTATATGATATTTTGACACAGAAGACTAATCACTATTTTTTTTTACAAGTATCGTTTGCAGATTCATACTTTGCAACTGAGGACGGTTTCTTTCTAACGGAGAGGTATGTTATGAAATTAATATTCTACGATTCATTTGCAGCAGCTGACAGGTGAAAAAGGCTTGTTCGAGCTAGGCTATTGCAAAAGGATATTATATTTTATGTATATTGGATTATTCAAGTGCTCTTTATGAGCTTTGGCCATTTATGACCGGCCGGCCAGTTTGTAATCACTTTGACCATTCAAGAAATCTATAAATCAAATACGAGCAAGAGGGAAATGGTCACTCTTGCATGGGGGGAGATTGCACCCAGTGTCTGCCTTATTGTTCTCTCCTCTCCACTCTTCTCTCTCGCCGTGCCGACGTAGCACTTCGTTCTAGGAGGTGTGTGCACGCACTCTCTTGCCCTCTCCCGCTCTCTGTCTCTCTCTTATCGCATACGGCTTGGAGTATGTGCAACGATGGTTGCCATGTATACAATTTTGTCGCTTTATCGCTTGCAATATGATGTTCTCTCTATTTGGCACGGCCACTTCACCTTCCGTTTGTAGCATGACATGCTAATTTCAACAAAATTAGATGGGACTAAACATGCAGAGACGTATCCAAGGGCTACCACAATTAAAACAAAAATTGAATGACTATGTTACACTTGACTTGGAGACAATGAAATTATAGCAATGGAAGCCTTTGGTTAAATTTACTTGTATTTACTTAGTTTATTATCAAAGTGTTTGATTTTACAAGGGGTTTATAGCTATACAAAATGTTGATTTTCCAAAAGGGATATTGTAACTTCTTTACAAAATGTTATGTGCTCTTTACAAAATGTTCCACCTCATATCTATTTTGAATTGTTCCGCAACCTACCTGCAAAATTTCTAATAGGGAAGCCTGAGAATTTCCACAATGAGTGCCTTCTGTGCTCTCTTAATCTGTCTGACGCATATCACTCTTTGAAAAAATATTCTCTTCTCTGAAAGAAAATGAAGTGGAATATTGGTATCAAGTCCTTTCACGTTTTTCAATTAATCTATTGGTAGCAATGTGTATCTTCCATTAAACTTGTGTCCTCCCTACGCAAAAACTATGTAAACGGGTGACTCTCCGTGCATAGTATTTTTGCATAGGGATGAAGCTTCTGAAGGGGATCGGGGAGCACCACAGACGGAGAGTGAGAGAGAGAGAAGGAGACACACATACGATGTGGGTGGGGAGACTCAAAGAGTGAGCAGCCCCCTATACACTTATGCTATGTATAAGGTATACAAGTCAGTGGGCGCTCAGACTCTGGGCAGCCGGGCAAGGCACAGGCGCCTATACCCCAACAACCTCCCACTTAAAGGCGACTGTGCCTTTAAGCAAGAGAACCTAGTCTAAAGACTACAAAAGGTGAGAGAAAACCGCTCTCAACTGATACCCACTGGCTGGCTGTGATCGTGTGCATCCGACTGTCCTGCTCCCATGTAAGTCCATACACCACCAGACGTACGGCACACGTACTGCAAGTATGTACGCAATACCTGCATATCTCCCTCGTGCACTATGCCATCATCGGTCAACAGACGACTGACAACCCCAACTGCAAATGCTCCCACTGCAGCTGCGATATCCGGTCTCAAGATCAACATCTCATACATGAGACCACCGAATGCCGATGCAATGCTAGCGGGCCCTGCTAGCTCTACGGAGCATGCATCAACATATATATCCCTGGCAATAGGCATCTCTGACTGACAAGGCATGTCAGCCACATGCATCTCCTGACTATCCGCAAAAGACGCATCAACCTGTCGTGCAACCTCAGAGCAAACCAGCTGCTCTAGATGTCTGCTGGAAGACATATCCTGCACAACTATATCCCCATGCTCACTGTCGAGCATAGAAAGGAATGACTGCATAATCGCTGACATCTCAGTCTCCTCTGCAATCATCCACTGCAAACATGACCACTCAATCTGTTGTGACTCACTAGAGCTCTCATGCTCTAACTCCGTATGCATAGACTCTTGCACAACGTCCTCCTATCGTGACTCACTAGAGCAAGACCGCTCTACCTGTCTATCCTGCATAGAAGTATCTCGTACAACTGACTCTCTGCTTTGCTCAGTCACTAGCAAAGCATGCATGTCTGACTCTGTCACTTCTCTATGTGACTGCTCAAGTTGTGCCCCAACTGTGTGCACAACGAGCTCACTACTCTGCACTCCATGCAAAGTACCTTGCAACCCACAAGCAAAAGAGACTGGCCTGCTCTCTCGCTGTCTACCTGGCTGCGTGATCACAGAGACAACACCGTCTCTCCCATGATCCACATGCAATGGGTAACCTGTACCACTCCTGGCACCTCTCGCAATCACTAGCGAACCCAAATGCATCACAAAATCTCGCTCTCGTAGCAAAATCTGACATCCACTATCCCGTAACTGTCTGACTGAGATCAAATCCCGTCTCAGATCTGGCACATAACGCACATGACGCAAGATAAATCTCATACCATTGGGCAAGGACAAACATACGTCTCCTGCACCCTCAATGTCATACACAGCACCATCAACCATGTGCACACAACCAATTCTCCCACTAGAAAACGTGCTAAACCACTCACGATGCGACGTGACATGGAAAGTAGCATCTGAATCTAGTAACCAATGTGAAGACAATGTGCAATCCGATATGCAATCCGTAGACATAAGATCGTCTGAAGACAAGCTAGATGTAAATGTGACATTGCCATCACAAGCATACTCAGTAACCACCGTACTGATCTCACTAGCATCTGTCATGCCCAAATCTGCATCACGCATATGTCGCCTCCGTTGTCTCAAACGCCTGAAACATCGACGCCTAATGTGCCCTCTATGTCCACAATGCCAACATGTCAAGTCTCTATGCCGTCGAGACTTGCGTGTGGGACCAATCTCTCCCATGGACATAGAAGTGGGACTAGACTCCCCTGTAGACATGGATGTCGCGTACATAGCATGTAAACTCTGCCATAAAGCATGAGTTGTAGTCTCCCTCGAGACCTGCCAGTAAACAGACTCAACCAGATGCAAACAAATCGTAGACATGGCTAACTCATCAAGATCCTGCCAATCATCATCACGCATAGAATTGGGCTTCGCCGATAAACCACGCAAGGGTTTATCCTGCCCCAAATCCGCCAATGCAACAAGCATATGCTCCTTCCAAGCAACAAAATCTGCACCATCAAACTGTGTCAGACCATAACGCTGGAAGTCAAATGAAAAATCATCCCTAATGCTCGCAAAAGAGCAACCAACAATGAGTAGCAAATGTCAACCAAATCAGCCCTAAACTGGCTCGAATTGCATCAACAAAAGTCTGCAAATATGGCTGTAAGATATGGCTGCAAATCAACCCCAAAACAGCCCCAAAATTCAGCTCTTAAACAGCTGCATAAACAAGTCACAAATGTGTCCCAAATCAGACTACAATTGAGCCATACATGGACACCTGCAAAGAGGAAACAATGGCTAAAAATTCAGCGCCCAAATAAGCCCTCAAACCTGCCTGTAAACTTGTAAACCTGTAGCTGAAACCTGTTGAAAAACCTCAAGCCATAAGTGCTCGAATCCGGCTACCTAGCTCGTAGCCACACAAGCATACATCACAATACTCACTCCTGTGAGTGTGCCAAAATAACTGTACGCCTGTCAAACCCGTGAGCTAATCACCAAGCCCACACTGTGCGGTATCGATGCATACACACGCACAAATCTCCCACCTGCAAAGAACACCGCACGCAAATGCTGAGTGCAAACCGCAATCTCTACCTAGATCGCATAAATGATACGCATAAAACTCCTGGGAAAATTTCACCAAAGTTTTGTCAGTAAAATGGCCACAAAACCAGTAACCAAACTGACTGCACGCTCAAAACCATGAGCAACCAAAGCGCATCAAACCGCACTCCAAATGCATGCACCAATCTCCACACTTTGCATACATCATTGCAAACACCTGCAAATCTAGTACACAAATATCTGATCTACCTGTGACTGCCAAAAAACATGCTCGAGGCATACATTGCCGAGCTCAAAATGCAATCACATTAGTCTCCCTGAGCATCAAACCACATAAGGCATACATCGTATCCTCCCACCTGTGAGGAAACTTGCAGCAAATATCACTCTCACATCTGAGAGCAAACCATGTGTGGAATCCTCGACACACAATAAACAACTGCTGCTGCAGAAAATTCAGCATTCAGAATTTTAAAATTCTGATATAACGAGCGTGTCCATAGCATGCCAAAACCCCAAGGTAGACTCCTGGATCACATGTATCCGAGTCCGGGTGTGAAAGCTATGCCAAAAAATGTTGTTTTCGGCCCAAAAACGCAGCATAAACTGCCAAAAGAGGGCTGAAGATGCAGCTCCTCAACCGTAGCTCGAATGAGGTTTCTGATGGCTCGAATGGCTTCGAAAGGGGGGTAAAACGCCAGGACGTCTGATGGAAACGCTCTCGGAAAGCTGAATTTTCCGATGCCGAAGTCGAAACCCTGTTTGCACTCTTGAAAGTGCGCGCGCGCGGACGCGATTTCGGGAATGAAACTGGCTCTCCACTGTCGTCGTGACTGTGCACACACGCGCTCCCTCCGCACCTATGCCCTGATACCAATTGAAGGGGATCGGGGAGCACCACAGACGGAGAGTGAGAGAGAGAGAAGGAGACACACATACGATGTGGGTGGGGAGACTCAAAGAGTGAGCAGCCCCCTATACACTTATGCTATGTATAAGGTATACAAGTCAGTGGGCGCCCAGACTCTGGGCGGCCGGGCAAGGCACAGGCGCCTATACCCCAACAGCTTCTTGGAGTATAATCTTTTCATCAAGTTTCTTAAAGATGTGTCCTCCTTGCACGAAAACTATATATATGGGTGGCTCTCCATGCATTGTATTTTTGTGTAGGGAGGACACATATATTAGATACAAAATCTCTTAAGTTAAACACCTTCTATATGTATTGAGTTGTGGAATATAGTGTGATGTATATGTTTAAGTGGTCTTAACGTATGAATTTTATTTCTTTTCTCTTGGCTTCTAACAAGAAGAGTTTGAAAGGCATGGAGATTGGAGAGGTTGAAGAGATAAGTGATGATAGATGATAGATTTAATCTACCAAGTCAAGCAGTTATCAAAGTTTTCCTATGTCGAGGAAATATTTAATGTTCCCTTCAAGTTAAAGGAATTTTTTGAAGATTAAATTCAACAATGAAATGTTAGACTTGCAAAAGGTGTTTACCGACCTTACAAAGGAGCACAAGGCTGGAAACTTTGTATACTTTCATGATATTCTCAAAGCAAGAACCTTAACAAACAACACAAGTGCCAAGAATTGACATCACTCCGAGATTAATGGAAGAAGATTCGTAACTTGGAGTGGACAAAATCATCCTTCTTGAAAAGAAAGAATTGCTTTAAGATTTATGGGCTCAAGAAGTGCATAATATGACACCATGGCTACTTATGTCTTTGTCTCTTCTAGTGACATAGGCAAGCAGTTAAGGGTTACAAGAAGCAAGCGTACTTGAAGTGGAGGAAAAAAAGTAATTGAAAAGCATGATGTTGGTTCCAGCAACCACAATTGATCCTTGTATTATTCCCCATTTCTTCTTTGCCTCTCTCTCATGCAAAGCCATTGTAAAAACCTTTCATTTGGAGATAACCTACTATATGCATCTTTCCTTTTTTGTATACTCCTCTCTCTCTCTAGCTGTAGCAATATAAAAATTTTCGAATAATTTTTTGGATTCTTTTGATCGTGTTATATGCCATATTTGTTTATAAAACCACTGGACTACTTCAAGCAAGCTATTGGCTTTTTGAGCTCCTCCACCATGTCATAGTGTGTTTGAAAAACTTGGTCTCGCGTTGGTAGTGGGACTTGTCCATACCTTGAGTTGACCAGATTGACAAGCTTCCATATTTCTTTATAAACCAAGGAGTGTGATTGTAGATAATATGCTGCATAAAAAAGAGAATTGTTTTATCCACTTATGCAAGTGTTGAACCAAGGAGTGTAATATGCTGCACAAAAAAGAGAATTTCTTTACTAGCCACTTATGCAAGTGTTAAAGAAAATTAGAAGAATCATAATTCATAATTACCTGATTTTCCATGGAATCCTAAGAAGGTCCTGGTCTTCACCCCACTAATATTAGCTCTCGTAGGAACATTATTTCCACTAGATGACCTCTTTTATTAGTGGGGTGAAGGTCTTGGCCTTTACCCCACTGATAGAAGCTTCCCTAGGAACATTATTTCCACCAAATGACCTCAATCACCACATTCCCCCCATGAAGTTTCTTTGGCTCAGAAAGGTTGTAGTTTCCATACAAACCCTATATAAAGGTGCACAATCTTCTCAATGATTCTACACAATGCATGCAATGTGCACATGTGGACATTTAAAAGGGGAACATCTAAAATAGTTTGAAAGTTTGGATCTTTAGAGTTTCTATTTGGCGATTTGTTCCAATTAGCAGGATCTAGCTCCTTTGTTGCACCCATGCAATAGATAAAAGGGATTTTGGCATTGGTATCCTTTGACACATTTTACATACACTTTAGTGGCTTTAGGTCTCCCCCATGTGCCATTCTACCTTGTACCTTTCAAAACCCTCAACATATAACTCCTCCCCAACCTATTAGGCTTTGATTAATGATGGGATACTAATGTGGTGGAACACCCAATTTAGCACATTAAAATCCTCTCTATCAACCTCAAAAGTACTCAACCACCAAATGTTCTTCTCTAGCTGTGCACTAAAATTTTTAGGACTTTTTTCCCTATGTGGTATCAAGAGCTCTATTCATGAGGGTTATTGCTACCCTCTCAAGTTTTCTATCCTTCACAATTTAACTTTAATCTAATTTGATCACAAGAATGGCTTCCCATTCACCTCAATATGTTGAAGATCGTATAATTTTATCATTGCCCTCTGCAAAGTTGTCAAGCCAAAGAACAGAGTTCAAGTTGAGGTTTTTCTTCCTACCAGGATATATGTCATTGGTGTGGAAAGGCTCTCCAAGGTTTCTTTGTGAATAATCTAGCTAAACTAAGGATCTGAGGTAAACTTAACCCGAATAAACTAAGGACCTGAGGTAAACGCAAACTTACAAAAACTATAGCACCCAAAGATATTGACTTACAAAACAAAAAATACCAATTTGAAAAATAAATCGATTTTATATGATTGTTTAGATTGTTTTGCTCCAGCCTCCGATTCCTCACTTCAGACTCTCAATATTCTTCAACTTCTTTTGTCTTTGTCTAAGTACAAGCTCTATTATCTTTCTTCTGGCTATATTTAGCAATGACTACAGGTTCTTTACATTCTCCTTGCTTTCTTGAAGTCGATGATTAAGAGAATCCTTGCATTATTGTTGCAAATGGTTCTCCATCTTAAGAATGTCCCTTTTGGCTATAAGGTTTTGTGTATAACTAAATAGCCCTTTCATACCATCTCCTACAAATCTTATAAATGAAGAGTAGCTGAAAAAGGTGGGGTGCATTTGGTAATGGGGTCTATAGAATACAATCCACCATTTGTCTATAGGTCAATGTGCTTCTTTCCTTTTGATCTCATTACCATTACACCACTATTTACGCCCACATTGTGTAACATCTACTCAAAACAAGGTGAAGTGTCATGTTGGCACTCTAAATCAAATAAAATGCAAAAAAAACCAAATGATGTTTACTAAAACAAGACCCTCTTACTAGTAGAATACCAAACAAGGTTTCAATCTTTCAATGCCTTACATATAAAAGTCAATAGTGTACCTAACTCCTTAAGGCTTGTTTTATAAAGCCAAAAACCTTACAATTTCAACCTTTCGAAAAGAAACCAAGAATCAACTAGGACTATCCACCAACAATACTAACAAGGCCATTACTAACGTGCCAACGACAACACTACCTGTGTGTGTCTGCGTGTGTGTGTGTGTGGGCGAGGGGGGGGGGGGGGGGGGAGAGAGAGAGAGAGAGAGAGAGAGAGAGAGAGCAGCATACCTTGCTGTCTTTGCTTGAGGCTCTTTGCGTTGTCGCTACTGTCGATAAATTAATTAGCTTTTTCCTTGCAACTACCATTTTTATTACAAGCGTGGCTCCAAAGGGACACTGAAAAGCAACATCTTATAATAGCTTCAAAAAGCCTAAACGTTGTGTACAACACATATCATAGGCATAGGCACTACGCCTATCACTCCATGCAAGTAGGCAGTGCCAACAAACACATGATTTTACAAGCTTCCTAAAAACCACCCTCACAAGTTGTAGAATTCACCTTACTTCTTCAACAACTCAAATAGACGTGCTATAAGCGAGAAGCCAAACCCATTTGGGCCAAAGTTGAAGCCCTTACTTTGGAATAGACGTCTTGTTTTGTGTATGGCAACATCAGAAATGAGATGTAATAGCGTGGAGAGAGCATAGAAGAGAAGAGAGATGGGTTCTCTTAAAGGTTAAACTCTATGTGGTCAACATTCACAAAGGAAAGCACTCGAAGATCGAACTTCACATTAATGACAAAACGAGACATACATGCTCCAAGCAAAGCTCAAGAATTTGACTTCTTATTCACAACGTGAGATTCAAGTGGCAGAATAGTTTTTTCAAAAATGAAAAGTTACAATATGACAAAGGACACAAAATCTTTAATAAGAAACCATCTGTCATGTACATGTAAGTGGTTGTGAAACCACTTTTGTAATTACATATTTTGAGGCAATATAAAAGGACTTTTTTTCTTGTCAGGCTTACGGTTTTTTCCTAATGTGCAATTATATAACCCCCTAATAGGTCTGCCACATCTCAAAAAATTAAAGGTTCATTCAAAACATATTAAGTGCAGAAGTGAAGGTTGAGTTTAGAAAACGAAAAGACGGATGAAGGTGGAAAGTAGAAGACAAATGAAGATGGAAAGTCAAAAGACTTTTTGTGTCCATAGAAGTAAGTGTTAAATAAGTTAAATTTTAAGAATTAACACACCCCTCCTTTTTAAGGCTCGTTATACACAAAACTTTCTGAGGTGAGCATAACACTAGCCATCCTATTAAGACTTTCCATCAAATAGTAGCAATCACCCACTATAACCATCCTTTTTTTTTTTAAATCATCAAACTCCATGTAGTGGTAGTAAAGTTTGAAAATTTGTTCATCTCCGCTCCCCAACAAAAACTCCATTTATCAAAGGAATTTTCTCTTGACTTCAACATAAGTGCTTACATCCCGCACCAAAAGAATTGCACTGAAACTGGCCTAGAGACGGTACAAGTTACAACATTCTCATCAGAGCTAAAAATCTGGCTAGTTCTGCTACAATTTAAAGTGAAATAAATGGGAAAATGCTCATCTGCATGGAGCTCCAAAGACTCAAAGTCTTGCTGATTTTCTTCTAGCCAATCTTGAAGAGCAAACCTCCATGAGCAGCAAAAAAGGGAGCAAAAACAAGGGACTCCACTGCCATAAGCTTGATGAGGATGTTCAGAGAAGGTCCCGATGTATCCTTGAGAGGGTCGCCAATGGTGTCACCAATTACGGCGGCCTTGTGTGGATCGGAGCCTTTAGGCCCAAGGGTTCTAGCATGCTCAGAAGCTCCAGCCTGCAAACACAAAGCCAAACAAAATGTTGGGCATCTTGACAAAGCTTCTTCATTTGAGAAGGTAAATAGTAGCCCATGTACAAAAAAAGCCAAACAAAATTTTGGGCATCTTTTCCCATCTTCTTCCCTTGAGAAACAGAGAGCTAAATAGCAGTAGCCCATGTACAGAAAAAGCCCACCTCAATATACTTCTTGGCATTGTCCCATGCACCTCCAGTGTTTGATGCAGAGATGGCAATCTGAAATAAGAAATCTCTTGGCTAAGCTACCTTAAATCTCAAAGAACAAATAATAGGCAGTCTCAGTACCATTCCAGCTTTTTTACCTGAACACCAGAAACCAACGATCCTGCCAGAAGTCCAGCCAAGGTCTCCACTCCAAACAAGATGCCCACAACCAAAGGTGTTAACATAACCAACGCACCAGGAGGAATCATTTCCCTGAGGGAAGCATCAGTCGAGATCTTCACGCAGGTAGCATAGTCAGGCTTGGTGATCCCCTCCATCAAGCCAGGAATAGTGTTGAACTGCCTGCGCACCTCTTCCACCATGCTTAAAGCAGCCTTGCCTACACTCTTCATTGTCATAGCAGAGAACCAGTAGGGCAGCATAGCACCCACAAGCAGTCCAATAAACACTTTAGCAGATAGCACATCCACTGTTGTTAATGCAGCCCTGCTCACATATGCTCCGAACAACGCCAGTGACACCAACGCGGCGGATCCAATGGCAAAACCCTGAATCATTGCATAGAGGAAAGATTATGCCAAAGAGTAGAAAAGTAAAGACAGACAGTCAAGATGATGCAAAGAACTGTAAGGGTATGTACGAGGATGCACAATGCATAAATTAAGAGCAGAGGAGCTACCTTTCCAATCGCAGCAGTGGTGTTTCCAGCAGCATCCAAGGCATCTGTGCGTTCACGGATGTGATGACTCATTCCTGCCATTTCTGCGATACCGCCAGCATTGTCACTAATTGGCCCATATGCATCAATTGCAAGACCAGTTGCGATAGTGCTGAGCATTCCTAAAGCAGCAACAGCAATCCCATAGAACACTGCCAAGGCAAAGCTGACATAGATTGCAACTGCAATTGCAAAGATGGGAATTATGACAGACTTGTAGCCCAATGCTAAACCGAAGATAACATTGGTAGCAGCTCCTGTTCGGCAGGCGTCGGCCACATCCTGCACTGGACTGCAAGAAACTCACCTACAGTCAGTAAAATGAGTAGAAATTCACCCAAAAGGCAGTAACTAGAAACTGAGGTGAACCTGTATGCATTGCTAGTAAAGTATTCGGTAGTATATCCAATTATCAGGCCAGCCCAGAGTCCAACAGATACACAAAAGAACAAATGCCTGCAAGACTCAAATTGTAAGACCACAAGCGATGGACCAGTACAGTAGAATGCATCCTAAACAACTTACCACCACTGCACAGTCTTCGGTGTACTGCCCAGATTGTAGATGGTAAATGAGGATGGCAATGCAAGGTAGCAGACAAGAAGAATCCCAAGAGTCATCAAAGCTGTGGAAATGATTAGCTGCCTCTTCAATGCAGGCTCAATCTGCTTCACATCTTTGATTTCATATAAGTCGGTGGCAAACAGGGTTGTGACAAGACACACAACAATGCCCATGGAGCTAATGAGAAGCGGGAAACACATGGCAGTAAAGTCATGGGAAGTCCCAAAGGAAGAAATAGAGGCCACGACCAAGGCGGCACAAGAAGACTCTGCAAAGGATCCGAATAAATCTGAGCCCATTCCGGCAATATCTCCAACATTGTCACCAACATTATCCGCAATGACCTGAAATCGACGCAAAGAGGTCAGTCAGAGAGGACATCCAACTGAATTAAGGTCTATTTGACCTGATCCAGAATGTTTTAACACGAAGATCCATCCAGACAAGCTGACTAAGTGGAACATCCATGGAGTGTCCAAGAGGCCATCACAATATCAAACAGAGATCTACTTTCAACTTGGGAAGTCGAGCATAAACAAAAAAGAAAGCTTCACAATTCTCGGTACTACACGCATACAAGCTTGTAACTTACAGCAGGATTCCTCGGGTCATCCTCTGGAATATTCCTCTCCACCTTGCCCACCAAGTCAGCACCTACATCAGCAGCCTTGGTGTAGATTCCACCACCCACGCGACCGAAAAGTGCAACAGAGGAACCACCCAGCCCATAACCAGTGATTGCTTCAAAGAGACCCTCCCATTCGGTGCCATAGTAGATCTTGAAGAGATTAATAGCAATGTAGAGGACAAGAAGACCATTTGCAGCAAGTAGGAAGCCCATTACAGCCCCGGAGCGAAATGCCACAATAAATGCCTTGCCAACACCTTTCCTAGCTTCCAAGGTTGTTCGAGCATTGGCGTAGGTGGCTATCTTCATCCCGAGGTAGCCAGACAGCACAGATGTGACCACTCCCAAAACGAATGCGACCGTTGTGAAGGCTGCGGTTATGAGGGCAGGAGCACACTCTTCAGATGTGTTGTACACACACTGCTGAGGGGATGTGCTGAAGTTCTCCACAGATCCCAGGAAGACAAAAATGACGATTGCAAATGCGCCAAGGAATGCCCCCAGGTACTTGTACTCTGTAAAGAGGAAGGAATTGGCGCCTGCAACATGCTAGCTAGCATCAGTATAACATTGGCGAGTGAATCCAAAAACCAAAACATAGGACAATGTACAGAGAGTATGTCTAACCATGTCAAGATAATATAAGCACACACAAATCACAATCCACACAGTTTAACCAAGCACTTGAGAGACCATGAAACCCATGGCACAACAATGCTGCATAAAAAGCATCCCAAAAAACCACTGTTATGCACCAAGATCAGCGTTCCACCAAAGAGCGGCGTGAAGTAGTAACGTCAGACAATTCATTGCAGCTTCCACCATAGTCATTTAACAACAACAGTCCTTGGGATCCCGCACACCAACAACATGCCGTTAGCAGCTTCAAGTGACTCTCAGAATGCATACTCCTTGTATACATATAAACACACGCATCCAAGGCCCACATTACGAAGCATCAGTGCAAATACAACAGACTGTGCATGCATGCCCACACTCACACACTACCTCGGTGCCTAACGAGACAAGGAAGCTCGAAAACTCACATTACGGCAAACGAACGTGAAGGATTCCAACCTACATTGTCCAAAGAGAGGCACGCTTACCCACAGAAATGGCCTCCTGAATCTCTGCACACTTGATGACGGCATCGGGTCCATCAGGGCCTTCTTCAAGCAGATAGTCCTCGTGGCCGTTGTCACTGGACTTGGCAGGGGAGACGGAGATGAAGGAGACATAGTACCATTGCAGAAGAGCGAACCCAATGCCTATCACAGCGGCAATGGGGATGAGGACCTCCGTCCACACAGTAGAGAGGATCGGCATTGTGAAGAAGGGCTGCCTATGCCCCTCTCTGCAGAGAAACTAGGGTTTTCTCAGCTGAAAGCGCAACCCAGAGCGCAAAACTCTCCCTGGGGATAAGGGTAAACGCAGATCTCCTGCAAATGGGAAGTATAAATTCGAGTACGTGTGTGTTGGTGTGCGTATGTATGGGTTGATATCACGTGATGTGTGTATGCGTGTGCGCTGAGAGGGCGAGTGGTGGAGAGAGAGGGTAAGTAAAGGGAAAAAGGAGCGCACGATGAGCGCAATGGTTTGCCTCTCCTAAATGCAGGCTCCAGAGCTCGTAGCGCGCTCTCTTCTCTCTCTCCCCCTCTCGCGAGTGACACACATACAACACGACCTGCGCCCGCTCTCTCTCTCTCTCTCTCTCTCTCTCTCTCTCTTCCTCTACCCCCCATATCTCTCTCTCTCTCATCAACAATCCCCCTCGGCTTTCTCTGTGTGTCACTCTCACTCTCTCTCTACTTGCTCCTAGCTGGATGGCTCAAACGGCAGGGAGATCTGGCCGCTGGGCTGGCTCTCATTTGCTGACTCGGCCATCCTGTCCAGCGTTTCACCTCTGATATTTATGGGCAATTATTCGGCTGTCGATCATCCATAGTGTGTATTAATAACATGAGGCCGTGTCACACTGGGTCTTGGGCACCCAGCACTCGCTGCCTCTTTGAGAGTGGTAACTGGCAAACCAAGTTGGTGTCAAACTTGGTCTTTCATTCAAGTTGGGTTCAAACGGGCCTACTAGCAAAAGTCGTATCAAAACTTGCCTCTCCTCTCATCTTTTACACAAGGAGGAGGCAGTTGCTATGATAAACATAGTTCCAAACAATGAGTGATGGCTCAACGGTAAGACACAGGCCATGAACGAGGCCCTAGCAGACTCGAGCTACATAGCACGTGATTTTCGTTGCAAAAGCGATTGGTAGAAGTGTGTTTGCGAGAGGGGGAGGGGGGGCTCGCTCAAGTTTCAATGGGTCCGACGACGTCCTCTTATATTTTGCTCCAATGAGTCCACCGAGAACACACGCCTCTTTCTCCCTCTCTAGCACCAGCCCATCTGAACCCATCGTGATGTTTACACATCCTCCCAACTCACGACCATTTTATCTAGCAACACATACGAGGGTTAATACTTCCCCTCTTGAGCACGTGAATTTGAGTACAATAATGCAAGTTGCAACCTCCTACCTCTACTCCACGCATCTTTTTTGTTTATCTCTTAGGAGGATGAAACTACGTACTTAAAGGCTTGTTGAATCATGCTTTGTTTTGAGTGCAAACTCCCATGAAAACGACAAGTGTTTGCAATATCATAATTCGCAGGTTCGGGACAAAGCTTGTTGACAAACTTTTGAAAATCCATGCATTGGCTTTGGTGTGCCACTTTCAGGAAAGCTATGTTCAAGGTTTGAGGCTTTGTTTAAAGGTGGGGATCATTATGGTGATCCATAGAGTCCATTGCATAAAAAAGTTGTACCCTTTATGATCATTTGCAAGCCCAAAGAGGTGAGTAATAATGTGGGCGTTTGGCATAGATAAAGTACCGTTGCAAATTGGGTGAGCCAAAAGAACTTGATTTTATCTCCCAAGAAAACCTGCGATGTAGAAAGATTGGGAAATGCAGCATTCTAAGTTTCTAAAAGATGTTTTAGTGCGGGTTGCTTGCAAGTTGCAACTTCGCTTATGTATGCATTACAAGTGAGTAGATTTATGCATAGCCCAAGGTCTGCACATTGCTCTTCTTTTGATCAACTTGGACATCTAAAGCCTCAATGTTAGAATTGGGATTGCATGGATGCATACACAACTTGGAGAAGATGAAGAAGCTCAAGGCACACATCAGAGAGTATGTTTCTTAGTGTGAAAATAGAAAGATAAGTTAGTCCTAGAGTGATGCGCATACATACAATGTCATGAAAATTAATTGCTAACCTTCTAAAAGTATTTTCCATCTTAATTTAGCCACTTAAGTTTGAGGAAATAAAACGAGAACAAGTGAAGTTGGTTTAAGTGCTTAAGGGCCAGCTCGATCAAAGGCTTAGGACCAAACGGAGAGAAGTCCATAAAAGAGCAAGGGTAATTGATTTAGTTATCTCAGACATAGTTATACGTCAAGGAAGGATAAATATATCCAAAACATCCTTGATCAAAGGTACAAGAAAAAGAAGGTTAAGTAAAGCTATGGGTGAAGGCTTTAACTAATAGTTTTTGACCGCCCTATGCGTTCCATCTAATTGCAAGGGTGGTAAGGTAATCTCCCATTATTTTATTTTCAGCTTTGTTGTAGGTGGTGAACTTACAACGGGAGGTGCAAACACTTCTTTGTTTGTATGGATATGTACAATAGTAGGTGGAGGTTGTGTCGAAGCTTCTATTTCCGTATAGGAACTAGATGAAGAGCAAAAAGCTTCATTTGACTTCCCTGTTCTTGAGCTAGGTGGAACAAATCGTTCTTTCTTTGGTACCCAAACTAGCTCCGGAGTGTGTGTGTGTGTGTGTGTGTGTAGCATTCTATGATTTGTTTCTTTCTGCGATCGTCAATTCGTTTTGGAGCTATAAGATTCGGGTCACATGGGTCAGGTGACAGGTAAGAGCACAATTTAAGTTTTGACACCCAGATTTGATCATTTTCTTCATAGTAGCCTTGGGCTTCTAATAGTTTTTTAGGAATCCAACGCAATGTTTCTTTACATTTCTTGGGGTGAGTGGGGCGTCTCTTACTAGGCTCATGTCTTTTAGCACTAGCTATGGTTGCTAAAGAAGCTTTAGGGACACACTTGTATGTTTTCTTTGTTATATTAGGATGGGTCTTGTGTGCCTCAAGCCTTATTTCAACTACAATAGTTGAAGCTCTAGAGAGTTGGGCTATGGGGACATATGGTTCAACCTCTTGGACATGCAATGTTTTGGGTTTTATTTTCTTAATAGGCAATATCTCAGGGACTATGGCTTGAGTGGAATGGCTAAGAGTTGGTTTCTGCGTTGTGACACCCCCAATCCCCCAATCAAAAGTGCATTTGGTGGCTATCATCCACGTGCGTCCTAGGTTTATATTACCCTCCATAGTTCCAGCAGGCATGACCAAAAAATCTTGAGCTACAACCCCATTGTCATAAGTGACAGAAGTGTGCCGGATTCCAAAAACCACAGTTTTGTTAACACCCTTGACTTGGATAATACTCTCAGATAGAGATGGCTTTTCTATGACTGACACCATACCTTATATGATAGCAGATTATACTTAGCACCCATGTCCAATAAGGCGTTATATAGCACTTTTTCATAGGCTTTATTTAGCTCAATAGGGTATCATAGAGGTGTGTCAGAGTCCAAACAATCATCCTCTGTTTCAACGTGGAATGCATGTGTAACTCTAAGGTTGGTCTCTCGTTGGCGTTGTCAGGAGTTTTTTTGAGCAAGGGATTGCGCATATGTACATATACATGCATGGTGCATCAAATAAAGAATTGCCCATTTTCCTTAGCCAGGTGGTTACGTGGGGCCCACATGTGTACAGGTAGGATAGGGTGTACATAGTGCATCGATTTTCACTATTACCAGTACCACTGTGTTTTTTCTACAATAAGGAGGAGTTGGTAGCGCGTAAAACTTCTTGAGGAAGCTATCCGCGGGCCGACGACATGAGGTAAGCAGGTGCGTCAGATGGCATCGAGTGGCGTCAGGAGACCGAACGGGGTCAATATTTGCACGTGGATGAATACGGACACAACGTGGGTGTTTTCTGGTGAGAGTTATGCAGAAAGGTCATCATTAGGACCACTTTTTGGGGCCACTTCACGTGGTGGCGAGATGCATTATTGGAAAAAAGCTGAGTGCCAGGTGTGCGAATGATGCAAAAAGGTGACAACTATGCACTCCGAGGTCAGTTTTTGGCCTGTTCGGGGTTCGTTTGAGGTCATCTAAAAGGCCAAGGGTGCCCAAGTAATAAAGCTAAGTGTGGGAACTGAAAAAACAGAGAGAAGACCAGAAAAAACGTGGAGAAGAGAGGAGGAACAGCCGCAGGTGTGTTTTTGCTCATTTTGGAGCCTGTTTTGGCCGTAAACTGCTCATCCGAGGTCGGATTTGAGCACTTTGACATTGTAGACTGGGGTTTTGGGCCGTTTCGGACGCGATGGCGCTGTCCATTTTGCCAAATTCCTCACTCTTTTCCTGCTGTTTTTCTGTGTAAGTTTCTCCTATGAGCGAAGTTTCTGCTCCAATTTGTGATTATATCTGGCTTATTTTACCCATACTGTGTGAGCTATTTTCCCCATTGGTGTTGGCCCAAGCTCATTTGTATCTAAACATCAGAAATTCTCCTCTTTTGAGCTGAGTTTTTTGGGTGTGTGTGTGTGTGTGTGTGTGTGTGTGTGTGGAGTGGGCAAGTGGATAGTCTCTCTCCTCTCACTCCAGAGGTGTGTTTCCCTGTTTCGGCCAGGTGTGTTGTGTAAGCCGAGTGGTGCCCCATAGTGTGTGTGTGTATCTTCCCAAGAGTGTGTGTCGGGTTGTTATAGAGGCGCTGTGTGTGTTTTCATCCCGCTCACATTCTTTTGGCGCCCCCACGGAGGATCTTCTTCGAGTACCTTCTGCTTCGAGCTTCGAGCTTCGAGCTTCGAGCTTCGAGCTTCGAGCTTCGGGATTACAGGTTACAGGTTACAGGTTACAGGGACAGGTACAGGTACAGGTGATTCACACAGGTACAGGTAGCTGGAGTACAGTGATATACTAGCAGTGATGTCACTTGCAGTTGTTGTGGGAATGCATCACTTGGCGCCTATTTGAGCGCATTGTCTACTGGATTGTACGTTACTTGTGGAAACTGCCATTGTACGCATTTGTGGAGCCATACTTGGTTGTATTTGGCAGTCCTAGCCATTTCTGAGACTTGGTCTGGAAGATAGTCATTTCTGAGACTTGACTATATACGATTTGCATTAGCCTTCGTGTGAGGGTCGATAGCGTGAGGTTTTTATTGAGCTGGGGGATTCTCAAATGTGGAGATCCTTTCGGTGATACAGGTAGCTGGAGCACCCTTTTTGTGACCTCGCCATAGGCTATGTATTAGTGAGTCCTACTTGATGCTCGGGTTTTATTGTTGACAGTTTATGCATACATAGACAGTCTATATTTTGGGTTCCCACTGCTCTACTTCTGGGGAAACTATGTAGAAATTTTCCCACGTTATGATGGCTGGTTTTTTGGTATTTTGAGCCATTTATGCTGTTATGCTGCTGAAATTTTGGCAAAATCAGAGGTTGATTCAGGTGTGCCTTCTTGGGAGCTTCATGGTTGGCTTTAATGGATGATCAAAATGGCCCTCAGTTCACTCCTTTTCATTTAACTCAAAGAATTCAGATTAATGTTCATGTGTCCAGGAAGATCTTTTTCCAGCAGCGCATAGTCTTTATGTTTGGGCCAAGAAGATTGAGAGAGATCCTGGAATGTCCTTTGCCTGTTGTCATTCCGATGATTAACTATGAAAACTCATTTGATGTGCATGTGTTTGTCCTTATCTAAAGTTGAGCTCCATTGAAGTTTCTGGGGATTGGGTAGTGAAAAGTTTTGGGTTCTTGCACGTGTGTTTGAAGGGGTTCTCTAGCCATGGCTTTCTCTTATCCGGAGTTTCATGGAAGAAGTGATGAAGTTGTGGAGGACTTTCTGGAAAAGATGGAGGTTGCCTGCATTAGCAACCAGATTCATGAACCGGCGCAAATGTTACGTCTTCTCCAAATTTGTTTGAAGAGTGATGCACAAGCTTGGTCCAAAGCATTTGAAGAGGAGTTGCGTATGGCTGATCCACCTATAAGATTGAGTTGGGACAATCTAAGGCATGGATTGGAAGTGGAGTTTGTGAAGATAGAAGACCCTGACAAAGTCTGGCAAGAAGTACAGGCTTTGGTGCAAAAGGAAGGTGAGCCAGTAGATGCGTACATACGTAAGTTTTCATTGGCATGGGAGCGAATGTGCAAGGCTTTAGCACCACAGGTACCCCCGCCTGACATGATGAAGAAGGACAGGTTCTTGGCTGGTCTTTGGGAGAATATACGTTGGAGAGTGGAGCTAAAGAAGCCTAGGACATATGAAGATGCACTAGAGGTGGCAAGGAACAAAGAGTGGAAGTTGAGGAAAATGAGCCAGTTAGGGGTGGAGTCTTTGCCAAAGAGGTCTGAATTTCAGCCTATGGACTCGTTACAAGGTTGCATGTCAGGGGTTCATCATGAACCAGTGGTTCCTGTTACTACTCAGGTTATGCCAGCAGTGGTCACTACAGCAGTGCAAGATGATGGCCTAAGGCAAGACATGAGGCAAGTGGTTGATTTGATGAAGAATCTCAGCCTAAACATGCTAGGTCAAGTGGGAAATAATCGAGGTCGAGGGCGGTTTGCAAATCAGCCAGGAGGTGAAGAAAGGCCTAGGAATGGTGTTGGACAAAGCAATGGTAGGTTTTGGAGGCAGACGCCCACATGTTATAATTGCGGAGAGTTGGGCCACATCAGCCCGCAATGTGATAAGCCACCAAGGATGGGGGGAGACATGTATCCATTGCCAAGACAGGTGCTAACTAGGTCAAATGATTATGGCATCGAAATTAAGGGAGACGAAGGAACGAGTGGACTGACCCAGGAGGAAAAGGGAAAGACAAAAGTGCTAAGTGTAGTCACCTTGGAGAAGGCATCAAAGCTAGAGGATACATTAGTGATGCCTATTGGGAAGAGGACCATAGAGGATAAGGAAGGAAGAAGTGCCCCAGGTCCTAGTAAGAAGAAAGGAAAGAGCCATGAAGGCGAGGATGTCAAGGCCAAGAGGAAAAGGAGAGCTCATCGAAAGTTTCATGTTTCAGATTTTCCACTAGGGGATGGGCAATTAAGCTATGACTTAAAGGAGGATCTGACGAGCAGGAAGGCAGATGTTACTTTTGGGCAGCTTATAGAGATGGTGCCTAAGCTAAAGCGACAGTGGAAGAGGATGGTTAACCCAATGGAGAAAGAGCCAGTGAGAGGTTCAGTAAAGGTGTTGGCAATGGACGAGCTACCAGACATTTGTCCAATAGTAGATGTGTGGCATAAAAGGAAAAATTTGGGACAAGGTTATGTGGATGGCGGAGCCCAAATATGCGTCATAACACACTCATGCGTTGAGAAGATGGGTCTCACAGTGGCTGGGGTGTCAGGTTTTCGGATCAGATTGGCAAACCATCAAAAAGTAAAATGCTTGGGTGTTGTAAAGAGCTTAGAAGTGGAGGCATATGATGCAAAGGCAGTGGTTGATTTTCATGTGATGCCAGCAGGGTTGGGAGCATATCCTATTATACTGGGCAGACCATGGTTACGTGCAGTGGGAGCTGTTCAAGATTGGCGACATGGTACGATTAGCCTCTATGGAAAGACAGGTACCAAGAAGCTTTATAATATGGACACAAGGAAACGATTAGAGGAGCTTTATGAAGATGAGGATGAGTCTAGTGATGAAGACTCTTCCACGGTGACAGATGAGGACAGTGATAGCACTACCAGCAGTGATGAGGATGCTGATGTTGCATTTCTTTTGATGGACAAAGAAATCCAGGAGATTGGTTTAGTTGCATTTGCGAATGAGGTTGAAGATGAAAGTGAAGGGCCTTATGAAGTGATTGAAGGGCTGATGCAAATCAAGGTTGAGTTGTCAAAGAAGCAGGAATTGATGACACAAATGATCAGTGGAGACCTCTCAGCTATGGAGAAGGGAATATATTTGCACATGCCGGTCTATGCCAAAGTATTTGATGCTTTTCTTGATGCAAGATTGATATATGGAATCTCTACACGTTTTCCTTGGGAATCAGGTGGAACCTTGATTATGCTTTTCATGCAGGGAATGCAAAGTGTTTCTGTGTGGGATCCAGGTGGAATGAATATCTCTTTTTGTTGCTGCTGAGCATGAATGCTCTAGCAGGCTAGGGGATGGGCAAATTATGTCAGGAGTTTTTTTGAGCAAGGGATTGCGCATATGTATATATACATGCATGGTGCATCAAATAAAGAATTGCCCATTTTCCTTAGCCAGGTGGTTACGTGGGGCCCACATGTGTACAGGTAGGATAGGGTGTACATAGTGCATCGATTTTCACTATTACCAGTACCACTGTGTTTTTTCTACAATAAGGAGTAGTTGGTAGCGCGTAAAACTTCTTGAGGAAGCTATCCGCGGGCCGACGACATGAGGTAAGCAGGTGCGTCAGATGGCATCGAGTGGCGTCAGGAGACCGAACGGGGTCAATATTTGCACGTGGATGAATACGGACACAACGTGGGTGTTTTCTGGTGAGAGTTATGCAGAAAGGTCATCATTAGGACCACTTTTTGGGGCCACTTCACGTGGTGGCGAGATGCATTATTGGAAAAAAGCTGAGTGCCAGGTGTGCGAATGATGCAAAAAGGTGACAACTATGCACTCCGAGGTCAGTTTTTGGCCTGTTCGGGGTCCGTTTGAGGTCATCTAAAAGGCCAAGGGTGCCCAAGTAATAAAGCTAAGTGTGGGAACTGAAAAAACAGAGAGAAGACCAGAAAAAATGTGGAGAAGAGAGGAGGAACAGCCGCAGGTGTGTTTTTGCTCATTTTGGAGCCTGTTTTGGCCGTAAACTGCTCATCCGAGGTCGGATTTGAGCACTTTGACATTGTAGACTGGGGTTTTGGGCCGTTTCGGACGCGATGGCGCTGTCCATTTTGCCAAATTCCTCACTCTTTTCCTGCTGTTTTTCTGTGTAAGTTTCTCCTATGAGCGAAGTTTCTGCTCCAATTTGTGATTATATCTGGCTTATTTTACCCATACTGTGTGAGCTATTTTCCCCATTGGTGTTGGCCCAAGCTCATTTGTATCTAAACATCAGAAATTCTCCTCTTTTGAGCTGAGTTTTTTGGGTGTGTGTGTGTGTGTGTGTGTGTGTGTGTGTGGAGTGGGCAAGTGGATAGTCTCTCTCCTCTCACTCCAGAGGTGTGTTTCCCTGTTTCGGCCAGGTGTGTTGTGTAAGCCGAGTGGTGCCCCATAGTGTGTGTGTGTATCTTCCCAAGAGTGTGTGTCGGGTCGTTATAGAGGCGCTGTGTGTGTTTTCATCCCGCTCACAGCGTCTTATACGTTGTTGTCGCTCTTTAGCCTCAAGTTGAGTTTGTATCTTCTTCAATTCTGTTTGTGCCTTGGCTGCCTTTTTTTTATGGATGGCACGTAGCTCCTCTTGGATTAAAGGATCATAGTATCTTTTAAATTTTCTCCCATTGAGGAATCCAATGGTTTCAACTCCATCAAGAGTCTCCACACGAATGGTACCTTGTGGGGTGATTTCACATACTCTATATGGTCCTTTTTCCGCATATTTCAACTTTTTCTTTTCGTTACGCACTCCATACATAAGGACTTTATCACCAACATTGATATCTTTGTTCTTTAGATGACGGTCAAACCATTTCTTCCTCCTATCTTTCTCCACAAGTGCGTTTTGCACAGCCAATTGCCTTTCTTCATCTAACCTCTCAAGGATATATAAGCGCTCAACTAAAGGGTTACCAGCCCAACCTTCTTGTGAAGCTACGCGCAGACTAGGAATCACAAACTCCCATGGCATAACTGCTTCTTGAACATATACCATTTTGAATGGTGTACAATTAATAGCCACTTTGTAGGAAGTACGATAAGCCCATAGGATTGAAGTCAGTTTCAAATCCCAATATGTGCGATGAGCTTCCAACGTTTTGGTCAAGATAGAGATTAAGGTTTTGTTGGTACTCTCAGCTTGGCCATTTGCTTGTGGATAATAAGGTGTGGACTTATGGTGAGCTATCATGAAGTTGTTAGTGAGTTCTTTTATCACTCCATTTATAAAATGAGTGCGAAATCTTGTAATAATGTTCTCAAAGAGAAACTTGGCAGTTAACCTTGCATCAGTCTTACGTATCGCCCTGGCTTCCGCCCACTTTTTCACATAGTCAGTGGCAACGATAATATATTGAGATTGAGTGTTACAAGCTGCCGGACTAATTGGGCCTACAAAGTCTAAACCCCATTTTTCAAATGGTTGAGTCACTTTAACAGGATGTAAGAGCATCTTATCCTTTCGTTGTGTGATCTTGTAACATTGGCATTCATCACATCCTTTTGCAAAAAGTGATGCATCCTTGAATAAGGTAGGCCACCAATAGCTTGATTGCAACACCTTTCTAGCTGTTAGTTCCCCTGAGAAATGTCCTTCGGCTGTACCCATGTGGGTGGACGAGCTATCTCGGCAAAGTTTAAAATAAACCGTCGGTAATAACCAACATGGCCCATGAACCTTTGAACTCCTTTATAGTTCATAGGCGGTGGCAATTCAGCCATGGCTTTAATTTTACTCTTATATGTGAAAATCCCATTTTTGGACACGATATGCCATAAAATGACTCCATGTTTAACCCAAAATTGGCATTTGAAAGGGTTTAAGGAGATGCAATACAATCTGCACTTCTCAAACACTTTTCGTAAGCATAGTAGATGTTCTTTCCAAGAGGAATAAACACAAAGGTCATCTAAGAAAGCTTCGCAAAACTCCCTCAAATATTCTCTAAAAGTAGTGTTTATGAATCTTTGAAAGGTAGCAGGGGCATTGGTTAAGCCAAAAGCCATAACACGAAATGCGAACCCTCCAAATTCGGTTATAAAGGCTGTTTTAGCTTGGTCCTCTAGTGCAATTGTGATTTGATTATATCCAGAGTACCCATCTAAAAAGCTATAAGCTTCCTTTCCTGCAACTCTTTCAAGCACATGTTCTGAATATGGCAAGGGGTAATGGTCCCTCATAGTGGTGGCATTGACCTCTTGAGATCCACGCACACTCTGAGTTTCCCATTATTTTTTGGCACAATCACGATTGGAGACACCCATTCTGAGTGCTCAATAGGGTATATGAATCCGCATTCCACAAGCTTCTCAATCTCTTCTTGAACGATCTTTGCATATTTAGAATTCATTGGGTAGGGTCGTTGTTGAACTGGTTTAGCCAAGCTACTCATGGGGATTGTGTGTTGCACCACAGAAGGTGGAATACCTTTCATATCATGATATGTCCAAGCAAATATATCCTTGAACTCCTTGAGAAGTTCTTGAAGTACACACTCCTCAGTCTCTGTCAGATCTTGGGCAATGAAAACAGGTTTGGACTCTTCTCCTAGGTCTGCTAACTCTATTTCCTTAACTATCGCTAGACCGCTCATAAACACCATTGCTTCCATTGATAGGTTTTCTTTGAGCCTTTGTATACACAACCTTACATTCCTCTGTGATGTAGGATTTGAAATGTTCAGGTGCAGGATGGTGTCAGTATGTGGGGTCTTGTTGTTCTTTGGATTGTGATTTCACTTCCGATTCCTTTTGTTGTTGAGCTAACTCGCGATTTTGTCATCTCCTTATGGTACGGCTCAACTTTGGCTTCTCTGTAGCCTCTAGTTGTGCGATGTCAATGGGTTGTGGACCACACCACATAACGCTTTGAAGGTATTCACCCCAGTTATCTAACAACTTCCGATGAGCATCACATGTCCCTATATAATTAAGCCATTCTGTGGTAGATTTCTTTTTGTTTATTCTAGCACACACATTTGCTTGATATCATCGCCTCTTATATCTCTTACTCTTCTTGTCTATTTTTTTGATTACGGTCGATCTCTAGTGAAGAGTCAATAGATGAATCCCTACTTGTGTCTTCTGCTCCCTTGGATAGATTGTCATCTAGGGTACCACTGGGCCCTGAATGGTTTGTCCCCACATTTGCACTAAGATTTAACTCAGATTATTTGTCCTCAAAGTCAATTTCAATTAATGATTTTGACCCCAAATCGTGTGGGCTATAGTCTTGTGAGACGCTACTGGTTCCAATGCTAGTCAAACCTTCATCTTGTAGGTCATCAGAAGCTATATGCATTGCTTCTAGCATACTTAAGGGTACGAGTGGTGGCATTTCATCCCCCTTAGGTGTTACCCAGGTCGTCTCACTGTTTTCCAATTGTCTATGGTTGCTGCTAAGTGGACCCAATCCACATTGTCCGACTCAGTCATCCCAAGTAGTACATCCATATAAGGAGAATCTTCCCTAACATCAGTGTCCATTTTACATGTGTAACAATACTGCAATGGGGCCAAGTGAATTGGGGTGTCAGATCTATGATCAATTATAAACCTGTTTCCTAGAGGATGTGCTTGACCAGTTACAAGATCCACTCGAATGACAGGATCTTGGAACTGCAAGTAGACATGGTTTTTAGACCAGTCATGTACCATTTTTGCTTCCCTCATGAAAGGACGTCCTAAGATTATCTCAAATGTCATAGTATGCTTGGATAAATCCATAACAATGACTCGGTATTTCTTATTTTATGTCCAAAAACCTTGTCTTGAGATCTTCTAGCATCCCAATAGATTTAACAATAGACCCATTGCCCATCTTTACTACTATTGTCGTGGTCCCAAGGTGAGGTCTTCCCATAGTTTCCCATCAATTTTTAGTCACAATGCTAACCTCAACATCACCATCAAGGATTCCCTTCACAGTTAATCCCTTGGTAGTGATTGGTATGGTTGCATTGGATTCATCGCCCTCAAAGTATTGTCCCAATTTGTTAACAGGTGTTTCTACAACAGGTTTCTCATCTAGGTTAGGTTGTGGATCTAAGTGTTCCTCCTCTATTGGCATCTCCCTAGCTCCATCCATATGTGCAAATTGTGGTAGCCCAAGCTTTAGTTCTTCATTGAGGAAAGCTCGAAGAGCTAAGAATAGCTCAGGGTCTCCATATACTTTGGACATAATGGTGGTTCTAACTTTTGAAGCCATGAAATCCATCAATATGGTAATATTTAACGACACTTTTTGGGCTTCAGTCCCTTGACGTGGGGAAGATAGGATCTCCATTTCTTTGATAGGGTCAGGTAGTCCCTCTGTAAACATTTTTTCCAACAAGAAGTGAGTACGTCCACTTTCCCATGACTTTAAGTCACTTTCTTCTTGGATGACACTAGGTATGGCCAGGGGTCTATGGACTTTGTGAGGTTGTTGTTGTGTAGGGAACACTGTGTCTGTAATCTGGATCTGCCTAGGTGCTGGCTCTAGATCCATTTGGGTATCTTCTACCAAACTCCTTAATTGCTTGACTCGCTAGATCTCCACTGCAGGGTTTTGATAAGTTCTTATCTTCTTCTTAGATCATGGCCATTGTGGCTAATGATGATCTTCCTTGTTGGTTTCTTTCTTAGTGGTCATTTCGGTCTCCATGGTTTCATCTGAGTCAGAATCCTCTTCAGCATCGTTCAAATATACGACGTCGTCACCAGTCCCTATGTTGGTCTTTGAATTGGGGTTTGACTTCATTGCTTTTTGCGACCTCTTCCTTCGTGTTTTCTTCTTCTTTTGAGATTCCTCAAGAATATAATTTTGTTTTTGGAGCATCGATCGTGTGAGTACATTTATTGGTACCACAGGTGTACTTTGTGTTGGCTCCTCCGTAACCTCAATCAAGTTTAATGGCGTGATCTTCAAAGCATTTGGATTATTTGGACATTGGACAATCAAATGATCTATGCCACATACAGTCTTCTAAGAGTAGGGTAAATCGTTTTTTCTTCCACCCTTAGGGTTCTATACCAACTAGCCTTTCCACTTAAGGTTAGGCTTAAAGCATTACTCTTATGCAGGTCATTGTGTTCTCCTAGAGAATCGCATACTTGTTCAAACACTTCGATATGCTTTGTCACATCCCCGTCTCCACTAAATTTTTGTGTGAGCTTGGCTATTTGTACTGCCTTACTTCTAGGCTCTCTATCAAGCCTGTTACGCATATTCTCAGCAAAAGATCAACCGATAGCTTGAGCAAATGTTGCCAAGTCACCAAAGTGAGTAGGCACCGTGGGTGAAGGTGCTCAAGAGACTACATGTGGAGTAGAGTGCATCTCTCATCGGCGATCACTCTTACCCTTTTCCTATTGGACCGACAACCATGACTACTAGAAGTGGATGCCGGTGGTTAACAAATGAAAGATCTCTTTCTTCTTCATCATCTTCTACTACTCTATTATACTAAGTTATGCTAAGAGTTTTCTCATGAAGTAAGCATACACGAAGTACAATTTTGCTTGCTTGAAAATTACTTATTTCACCATCATCGACCTCTTAATCGTAGCCTTTCTCCCCACTAGGGTGTTTAGGACTTGGGAAGGAGGATTACACCCTAGAATCTTGAAGAACACCATCTTCTTGGTTCAATGAAAGCTCCACAAGAGCAAGATGTGTTCTAATTGAATCTCTCTTTGAAAGAGAATTATTATACAAAGGCCTTTTGGAGGGGGGACCGACATAAGTAAATCTGCTTCTCATCAAGTTGTCAATCTTAGTTGTGGTATTCTCTTTGAATTATGTACATGGTTATTAATGTTCTAATGTGTGAATGTACAATGAAATAAGCACAACACAACCTCTAGTCTCATAAATAAAATTCTCTTAAAGGAAAAACTCTCTCCTTTTTTATAAGTTAAATTCCATTGAATGTAAAGTAAATATTAGATTCTCTAACATTGGTATCAGAGTTAAGGTTCTCTTTTCTTACCTAAGAAGATAGGTCCTTGAGTAATCTATGAAAGGTTAAAGTTGTTCATTGTAATAGGATAAGTGGGACTAGGATTTATTTTCTCGGTTGGCATGTCTGTTTACAGGGTACGAGAGACCATCGAGAACTATGGTCTTAATAATGGAGTCTTTGGGGACTTGCCTATGGCTTAACCATTATTGAGATATAAGCACGCTCGATAGGAACCAGTGCCAACTTAGCATTGTTAAACCCACTCCACTACTCTTGACAATTAACAATATTCTAATCTCTCTCTCTCTCTCTCTCTCTCTCTCTCTCTCTCTCTCTCTCGGCATCGGTCTCTCTCTTGGACATGTCATTTCCTCCCATTTTGTCCCAAAGCCCTTAGGGCATCTCTGTAGATTCCCATCCAAACAAATGTATTCAAAATTGAACCCACCTACTTACACGAGTACTTATTTTCAAGGTATAAGAGGAATTGTAGCCAAAATTTTGGAAGTGCCAAGGAAAGAGTTAGCATACACATACAAGGAAATTCAACCATGGCATAACATAATCAAGAGAATGTGATCAATATTGATTGTCAAAGTGGGATAGCAAATTCAACTATTGTTGATCTACTTAAAGCCTATGTTATGGAAGTAGATCAAAGAGATCAATGGAAAAAGTATTTACCCTTAGTAGAGTATGCCTACATTAACATTATCCATACTTCTATAGGAAAGGCACCCTTCAAAGTACCAAGCTCATATTGATAGTCAAAACACTTGGGAAGATATTTGTTGATGATATGATAGAGACCTTAAATAAAATTTTCATAAGATTAAGAAAACTATCTCTATCATGCAACATATGCAAAAGGCTGCTTCTAATAAGCATAGAAGAGCCTTGACCTTCAAAGAGAATGGTTGGGTATCGCTCAAGTTTTGCAAAGCATGCCCAAGCCATACTATGGGCAAGGGGACACAAGGACGGCCAAAGGGTCACCAAAAATATCATGCTAAGTTAGCCAAAAGATATTATGACCCATTTCAAATTCTTAAGACCATCAATGAAACAACTTACTAGTTAAGGTTACCTACCACTTGGCTCATTCATAATGTCTTTCATGTGAGCCTCTTGAAACCTTAAAGGGGCAAAGAGCCAGTAATTGAAGAACCGCTTGTTGAGTTTGAAGGCAAGAAGACATCTTGCAGACAAAGAGCATTCTACAACATGAGGACAAGGTTTTAAGAAGTAGTAAGACAAGGTCAAATTAATGAAATATCCTTTTGAAGATGCAAGGTGGATGGAAGACGTCCAACTAAAGGATAATGTAAATGTTGTAAACACTTACAATGACTCCTATCAAAGGTAAGAACCACGTATGAACAAGTGTTTCATAAATAATTTTATCTTGTTTTGATTCTAAGATTTCTTTTAAATGTTCAAAAGTTTTAAGTGTATGTATATCATGAATCATGCTTACGAAAGATTAGTCTCTCAAGCACCTAGTAGACCTTACCAATCCACTATGAAAAATGATTAGGGCTACGTAAAGACATGCTTGTGATAGCTAAGCCTTCCAAGCACCAAGTGGAACTAGTCACCCACTGTCGAAGAATGTCAACAAATAGAAAGGAATCCTCTACCCAAAGCAACTAGACTACCTATGAATTAATTTTCCCTACTCCATAGTCGAGGATGACTATGATTTCAAGGGTGAGGTAATGTCATGAAAACTGATTTCTAACCTTCTAAAAGTATTTTCCATCTTGATTTTGCCACTTAAATCCAGGAAAAATAAAAAGAGAACAAGTGAAGTTGGTTTAAGTGCTTATCAGGACTAGCTCGGTCATAGGCTTGGGACCAAAAGGAGAGAAGTCCATAACAGGGCACGTGTAATTGATTCACTTATCTCAATCATAGTTACATGTCAAGGATGGATAAATATATCTCGAGCAATCTTGATCAAAGGTACAAGACCAAGGTGGTTAACTAGAGCAATTATACGAGTCTAAAATAGAAAGTAGTTGTGCTAAGTTCAATTCTTTAAACTCCAAGTATGAAGTGTAGGAGCCTTAGGGTAAATTTCTAACTTACCACAAATAGTCTAAATTTAGCGGGTTTTGGGAGCAGCTTGGTGGCACCTCCAAAACACTGTGCTAAGGTTTCACACAGGAGATGAAGCTTTAAAGCCCAAGGGTAAGTTTTATTTTTACCAAAGTCTGTCCTAATTTACCAAGTTCTAAATTAGCAGGTAGGCTCTAGCCCAGGTCAGCTTCATAAAGCCTCCAAAGGTCTGTGCAAAGGTCTTGCACCCTAGCTAGTTAGATTAAAGGGTAAGTTTATGGTTTTTAATAATTGAAAGGGAAAAGCTAATGTCTAATGTTAGATCACATACATGCTTTAGTTGAAGTTAGCAAGTGTGAGTGCGTGTGTGTGGTGTCTACACTTGCCAAGAAAGGTCCAAGGAAGGTGTTAGTGGGTAGTTGCAATGAACATCCATAGCATAGCCCTCTAGCACTAACATACTCTTGTCAATGCTCAAGGAAGTGACTCGGACGTGGCACGGAGACTCTTTGAAGGTGTCAACCTCAAGAAGTGAACCTAATAAGTAAGGATGTCAGTCTCTATAAGCTAACGACAACTCAAAGACAATAAAATATGTCTATATCCTATCTCACTGCTCTTGGTCATCACGCTATTTCAATGACTAAATGGATTCGAACAACCACAAAACTTTAGGGGAAGCTATAGTAGGTATAAGGGGACAAGTCTACAAAATCTAACAACATTTTGACAAGGTACAAAAACCACGATCCATCATAAACCAACTCATAAAAATTGCAACAAAACTATCCAAACAGGTCGCTCTATCCATTCGGACAACCACAAAACTTTAGGGGAAGCTATACTAGGTATAAGGGGACAAGTCTACAAAATCTAACAGCATTTTGACAAGGTACAAAAACCACGATCATCATAAACCAAGTCATAAAAATTGCAACAAAACTATCCAAACAGGTCGCTCTAAGGTCTAATAACACTCTCCTATAGTCAAAATGACCTAAAATGAAGTTTTAAGCACTCAAAATTGAAGATATAGCTCGAGGACACTTAGTCACAAATAATCTCAGAACTTGAAATGCTTACACTTGAAAGAAAGAGCGAGAGAAGAGGATCAAAATGCAAGTTTCATAATTTGAAATAAATTACCCAATCAAGAGTTATGTTGATTACAGAGTAGAGCTGAGAGGCAGCTTCACAACACGTAGAATGAGAGCTCTTTCTTTATCCAAAAAACCCGTGTATTCAAACTAGAGCTATTGTCTTTTATACCTAGGGCTTTAAAAAATGGCCATTGACCGGCTACTTTGGGCCTTACATACATAATGAGACCTTTACAACTCAGAAGTCTGTAGCTCTAGGATCAAGATTACATCAATTCATGTACACGATCCTCAGAAAAAATAAGGTACAATGTATCAAAAATGGCTCTAAAGTTTGTGTTTGGCTAGGAGGGTGCCCATAAGCTGTAATGGCCAAACACTCCCCGCTTCCTAACCGATGCACATTCTCATGCATGCTGTTGAAGATCTATCTATAATTTTTGAAGTGCTGCTTCTCAAGGGACTGTAGTATTTTATTGAATTTTGCTACCCATGCCATTATGTCCACCTTAAAGGAGAGATCTTGAAGAGGGTCTTTGAGTAGGGTACTTTGATAGGCCCTGTTCGAAGCTCCTTTGTGAATGGATTAAATATGTTTGAATCGTTTTCAAAGAATCCTTTCATAAAAGCCACTTTGAAAGTCTGCATGTAGTTTGATGGCAAAAACATGAGGCAAGCATACATGCCCATATTAATACTTTAGGAAGGAGCCTCTTGGAGATCCCAATTGATGCCGTTTGTGCCCTCAACAAAAATCTCCCAAGGGTGCTCCACCTCATCGATGTCATCAAAAGCCTCTATATAGGTAATAATCAACTTTGCTATCTTAGGTATCATTTGACATGTAAGATATGGAACATCTCTCAATAACGCAATTGTTGCTCGAAGGGTGTGGAGCATGTATGCTCCAGTGGGATTGGTGTTCAATTTAGGATTGGCAAGGACTAGATAAATTAGCAACATCTTCCTTGTATATTATGTCTTCTTGAGGCCACTTCTAAAACCATTTCTTTCTCCACAGGAGATAGCTCTCAAAGGATGAGTAAAACTTGTTCCTTTCTTACTACCACTCCTCATATTCTCCATGGACATTTGGCTCTAAAGAAGGAAGCAGTTCTTTTTCCACAGGATAGCTTCATATTTAACATTTGTCTCTAAAGAAGGAAGCAGTTTCTTTTTCCACAAGATAGCTTCATGTTTCATTAGTGGCAATGCTAGCATGTCATGGCCAAAATTCTTGGTTTGCTCAACAAACTCCATATGTTCCTTGGCCACACCATTTGGCATTGATGCTATCCACTATTTTAGCTCATTGTGAGCATCTACATCTGGTCTATCCTCATCTAGGTCCTGAATTTCCCCCACATTTAATGTGTTGTGTAGGTCTGTCACTGGCGTATTCTCAACACTCTCAAATTCAATGTGTGTGGCTTGGACTATCAGCATAGAATCAAGTGTTTGAGAGGTGCTGCCCAAGCTCACAATTTTTGCTTTCGACACCCAAGCATGCATCTCTACTTGTGTTGCCAAATCCGCTTTTGCCTTTGCAAGTTTTTCTCGCAGTTCTTTAAAATGTTGCTCATGGTGGGCATTTGTAGTGGGCATTTGTAGTGAGCATTCCTGCATCATCAGTTGTCTATGTAGCCTCTCTTGTTCTAGCTTTTCTTTGAGTGCTTTGATCTCATCTAAATTTGTAGTAAAAGGAAGAGGAATTGATGTCGCTAGTGCATTCATTGATGGAGCCGCATCTGGTTGGTTGCGGTCTTTTCTTGTCAAGAGGATTTTAATCTCTTCTTCTTCCTTAGAATCTGATCCTCTAAAGGAGTGTCTTCCTTTTTTATCTCACCTTGAAGCTCTATATCTAATTTTGTGGCTTCTTCTTCCTTGGAATCTGATCCTCTAAAGGAGTGTCTTCCTTTTTTATCTCACCTTGAAGCTCTATATCTAAGTTTGGGTGCAAGAGCATGGATCATGATCCCAAAGAGCATTTAGGCCATTCAAGGGCACCTACATATGCGTCATGGTAGCCCTATGGCCCTACGGCCATAGGGCCTCTCATTGCAATAGAGGGAAATCTGTGGCCCTTAAGCTTATACATTGGCACCCTATGGCCATAAGGACATAGGATCTCTCATCAGAATAGAGGGCAACTTGTGGCCCTAGGGACACATGGTAGCATAGGTGTCAATGTAAAAGCTCTCAAAGAGCATGTTAGCAACAAGCTAACTCGGGTACCAGTTTTTGGAGCTCTCATTGTAAAACACATTTATTATTTTGATAAATTGGGAATATTGTAACTCCTATTTCAAGCGGAACTTAAAGCATGCCAAAACATGGAAAACAAATGGAAGAACTATCCTTCTCTAGACATGGAAGCAGCTAAGCTTGAAGCTTATCAAAAATTGGTAAGAATCACGCAAGAGATGCTGAAAAAACAAAAACACAACCTCAAAAGTATGGCAAAACCTGAAGAGCTTGTGGTAAGAACCAATAAAGAAAAATCCAAAGTGGTGGTAGAACCCCACCTTGAAACAAAAGAGCCAGAACTTATAATGCCGGACAACGAAGATGCCTTAGACAAAATTCCATTCGTAGAAGAAGACTGGCCATGACACTTATGGGAAAAGTTAGAGAGATCAATGATGCGAGCCTAACTCTGAAGTCAGCTCCTATAGAGGAAGTATGGTTAGACAATCTACCTCTTGATATGGACATGGATGTACAATCCTTGTATGGGGATTGCGGATTTGAAGCTTCAGGGAGGTCTAAACCATTGGCCTTGAAAACACTACCCTCTTACTTGGGAGATAACGAAGATGAATCCATAGTGTGTAAAACCACTCAAGTAAAAAGAGCGGAACAAATCCTAGAAGTGGACAACATCCATTCAATCATGTCTACACCTATCCAATGCACTCTTACTTTGGGAGAACTATTGAAAATCAAGCCATATCTATGGAATGATCTACAGAAAACTCTAGAGAAGGTGGAAATAACGGGGCTAATCGCAAAAAAATTGGGAAAATTGAAACATGAAATGGACAACAAAGAGATTTGATCTATTCCAATGAACAAAGTTGGAGAATACTACGAAGGGGAAGAAGGAAACACAACCCTTCCAGTGAAATATAATAACAGAGAAACCATGGCAATACTGGATAGTGGGGCAGGCATAGCCATAGCCGCGAAAGTAGTATGGGAATCCTAGGGACAACCAGCCATTAGACAAACTTGAACGAAATTGCAATTGGCGAGTCCTATGAAGGGCCTGAAAACGTAAAAAGGATAGATTTGGTTGAACCAGGAGAAGAGCCTAGACCTGCCTACATTGCAAATGACCTAATAAAAGAAGAAGAAGAACTTGTGTTAAGCTTAACACTAGAATGGTAACAGGACACTTTTATGTCCTTGGACACTTTTGTGTCCTGTTAACTGACCATTTTGCTTGAATTATTTGAAGAGTATGAAAATGAATTTCTAGGTGCTATATATCCACAAAGTTGCCTAATGAGCTGAAAAAAACTTAGCATTTTTTTTTTAGTATCGATCTCACCATTAACCTTACTCTTGCACAACATTTTTGAACCTAAACTGTGTGAAAAAACGGGTCCTGTTTTTGGCTTTTTTTCATTTTTGGCAACTATACCACTCTAAACTTTATGTTTGTGAGGTTTAGATGGCTAGAGGTTAGGCCTTCATAGTTCTCAACATGTTTTGATGTTTGTAGGGAGAGCTAAGTGTTAAAATTGAAAGTTATGACCAATTTACAAGAATTGCATAATCCTGTTTTTTGGCCAAAATTAGCACTTTTATGATTTTTTTGGTGGCTTTCTTGATATCCAAATTCAGTTTTGATTGTGTAAGTGTAATGTATAACATAAAGCTAATCTTCCTTGAGTTTTGGGGGACCTAATATGCTATATAGCATAGTATATGATGATGGTTGAGTTTTTTGATTGCTGAAGAATACGATATATTTTAGAGTAGCAAGTATAACTTTCTCAATATTGCTAGTTTCTTAGGCCAATTGTGTGTATTTTGTAGGTAGTAACCATATCTAATTATAGACTACAAACTTGGCTAGATATTGAGTAGTTTATATGGGTTTCTAGAGGTCATAATGCTAAACCCAATTTTTTCATGTTTGCTGTATTTAGCACTTTATCATTGCCCCCAAGGTTCCAATTGTAAGAGATCCATTATCCTTTTCACATGCTCCATGGCTCCTTTTGAATCCAGAGGCCCAAAGGGAACTAAGAAAACATGTATATAGTATATGTATTGAGCGTGACTATAGAAACTTTGATGATAGGTCCGCAGAATGGCAAAAATGCAACTTTTTGTACGTATTTTTTTTGCCCAAAAAAAAAATAGTGAGGTAAAGGCAACCATATGTTTTGGTCACCAACCCATTGAAGTTAGCGAGGCATTTTATCTCATGTCCTACAAAAATCTCCACTCTTATTTATATGCAATCAACCGTAAGAAATTGCTGTTTTGGGCAAAATGCACTGGTCCATCAACTTTGGAGGCTTGTAGTGACCAAGGGATGAGAAAAATTACAAGTTTCTCATTTTTTCCATATGTAGTAGTTATTGAACTATAAGCTCATGAAAGGATTTTTCAAAATGAGTGGATCTTTTATGGTTTTGGAAATTTTTCCCAAAACCCTGAAAGGACACTTTTATGTCCTATTAGGTTACCATTCTAGTGTTAATGAAAGAATATCGAGATATCTTTGCTTGGTCTTATAAGGATCTCAAGGGTGTTGATCCAGAAATCTGTCAACATACCATACCCATGAGAGATGATGCGAAATCAAGTAGACAAAGGCCGTACACATATAATGAGACATTTGGCAGAAAGATCAAAGAAGAGATTGAAAAACTAAAGGAAGCCAAATTCATATATGAAATTGAACACACAGATTGGGTGTCTCCAATTGTGGTAGTGCCCAAGAAAAATGGAAAATTACGAGTGTGTGTCAACGTCAAGAAAGTGAATGCAGCTACCATTAGAGACAACTTTCCTCTTCCAATCACTGAGCATGTTTTAGAACGAGTTGCAGAAAAGGAATCTTACAGATATTTAGATGGCTTTTCGGGATATAATCAACTTTTGGTTGACCCAAAAGATTAGCATAAAACTGCCTTTGCAACGGAATTGGGTATTTTTGCCTATCGGATTATGCCTTTTGGGTTAACTAATGCTCCTACCACCTTTCAAAGATTGATGAACCATGCTTTTAAAGAATATCTTAGGAATTTCTTGGAAGTATATATGGATGATCTATGCGTACATTCATCAATTTGGGATGATCATTTTGCACACCTCAAAAAGGTATTCGAAAAATGTAGATTTATAGGATTTGCTTAAATCCTGAGAAGTGCACATTCATGGGAAGACAAGGAAAAATTCTTGGACATATAGTGTCTAAAAATGGCATAGCTAATGATATGGATAAAATCCATACTATTGCTCATTTGCCTAGACCGACAACAGTTAAGGGGGTTCAAGCCTTCATGGGGCATTGTGGATATTATAGACGGTTCATTTACATGTATGCTATAATTGCAAAACCCATGTATAGCTTGATTACACACTTTGAATGGACTGAGGCATGTGAAGAATCCTTCATGAAGCTTAAGCAAGCTCTCACTTTAGCTCCAATATTGAAAACACCAGATTGGAATAAGATATTCTACATACATGTAGATGCTTTCAATTTTGCCATCAGGTGTATACCATCTCAACCAGGAGACAGAAAAATTGATTTTCCTATTTCTTATGCTAGCCGACAGTTGAATATGGCAGAAAAGAATTATACCACCACCAAAAGGGAAGGATTAGGAATGATCTATGTCGTAAAAAAGTATAGACATTACCTAATAGCAAAAAAAAATGTGTTCTTTGTGGACCACCAAGCCTTATTATACTTGGTCAACAAGTCATGCAACACAGGAAGAATAATGAGGTGGTTCATCATTATTTTGGAATTTGTTTTCATTGTAGTTGTAAAAAAGGGCACTACACATCAAAGAGCGGATCATTTGTCAAGGATTGTTTCAGGGGAACCATCTAAAGGAGTAGACGATGATCTACCTGATGCATATTTGTTCTCAGTGGAAATGATACCTTGATGGTCGAAAAATATGGTATCTTTGATGACCATAGCTCAAGTGGACTCACAAATACCACTTCCTATTACAACTAGAGTAATTGAGAAATTGGCTATGTATCAATTACTAGCTGGGAGACTATACAAAAGAAACCAAGATGGAATACAAATACCCATCCCCATCAACACTCTGGAAACAGATGACCAACAATGGGAATTGCCAAAAGATGCAGTGTCAATAGATGATGAATGGTTAGATGGAATGGACCTTCGCATCAAAGTACAACTCAACAATCATAGCACAAATGCATTGGTCGATACAAGAGCTCGAGTAAATGCAATCAGTTATTCCACATATAAGAAGGCAACCAATTAGTCTTTGACAACAGGAATAGCGACTATCAAAGGGTGCAACAAGAATCCAAACCAACTTTGGGAGTAGTCAACTTAAATGAGATAGTACATGGATGTTCATGTCATCATCAGTTTGTATGATTACCAGATGAACACATGAATGAAACAATGATTCTTGGAATCTCATGGATACGGAGGTACAAGGCAATACTAGATTGGGATGCAAATTAGCTCAAGCTATCACCTAAAGGTGGACAACTCATTGTTCCAATTGCACCAAGCAAAGAGGAATGGAAAGTAGGTTACCAACAGAGCAGACCATGAAGCAATCAATCTTCTCCATCCTATTGACAAGTAAATTCTCCAAGTAGCATGCAAGGAGTCAGGAAAATTTGGGTACCAAAAGCACAGCCTAAGAACAACCCGATTCAAATCTCGGTGCCCAAAACATCATCGACAATACCAAAGACGGTTCCAAAGATCACAACACAGAGACGAGAATTTTTGAGCAAGGAATCTAATACGAAATGGATTTGGAAGAAAGAGGAGCACTTATCTTCTCTGCAAACTATAAACCGATCAGGCAATGTAGAGTTAAGTCTCAGAAAACTTAACCATACATTCTGACCAAGACAAACCAAGATATCAATGGCGGATAAAAGCTCGACAACAGTTATTATTGATACCAACAACTCAGGAAATCAGCACGCCAAAGCATCCTGATGGTACAATCAAGCAAAGAGCACACCAGCTACAAGATTTGCTCTTTGGAAGACATCATGAGAAAACCTCGACATCAGAAACCCATGAGTTAATTACTCAAAACCCAATCTTGCACAGCATGACAGTTTGAACTGCACTGATCATCAAAGCATGATAGAGCCAACCAAGGCTATGCATAGACACGATTGTTCAACCCATGCACACAGTCATCCCGGAGTACGCCATCTAGGAGGGGTGGAAGGGCACTAAGTAATTAAGTGCAATGTTTGAAGAGGGAGGAAAAAGTTTGATGTTAACGTGTCACTTTTTTTGCAAAATTACCTAATAATGCCCTTATAAATCATCAACAGGGGAAATTTAACTGATAATATCTCCCCGATGAGTGTAAATAGTGTATATATTATCAGAAAATCATAAAGAAACAGTCCTTTTTGGTTATTTTTCATCATTTTTCTTGATATTGAGACTTAAAATGGAGAAATCCAAAAAAAAAGTCAAGGTTTGTTTTCCAATGGATTTTCTTAATTATTGGATTTTTACTTTGCTTTTTTAACATATTTTGTTATTTTCTTTGATTTTTCCAATAGACAGGTCAAAAATTAATAATAAATATCAAAGGAGCTCAGATGGAAAAACTGAAGATACGTTGGTGATAAAAAAGACAAGGCGGACAGGTACAAAAAATTTCAATCAAATCGGCAGATGGAAGCGGGAAGCCTAAATTAGGCGGCCAGACCTACTTTTGTAGAATTCTTGCAGAATGAGCTACAGGAATCCGATTGGGGAAATTTTTGAGTGTAAGATAGATTTCACGGCGTAGTAGGACTAATAGGGGAATTTGGGGAAAAATGGTTCGGGAAGTCCGAGTATAAATACCCAAGGTATGCTAAAATCACCTCATTTCCACTTGGAGAGAGAGCTTTTCGATCTTCTTCGCGCGCATTTTCTGGAGTCCACAGTCACTTGTTTTCAGCGCCGTCTCACACAAGACATGAGCGGTAAGTTCTATACTTATCGATGATCCATTTTGTACGGCCCGTAGCTAGTCTAAACCCCTGGAAAAAACCCTAGAATTCGAGCAGTGCACGAAGACCTACGACCAAAAATCGACCATAGTGGCATGTTAACTCAACCAAATCAGATGAGACTTGAACTGTAGCATGCCCCAACATAATAGAACACGTCTATATCAACAGTTGACCATTCGACAAGGGTTGAGGGGGTCCCAAGTAGAAAAGCTAGGTTTTTGGCAGATGCCAGAATTGGATTCTGACTCCACAGACAACTTACATACGAGGTCTATACACAATGTATATGATTGGTTTCATAAAATCAATCAAGCCAAGCCCTCAAAAAGTAGAAAACGGCTTGAAGGCTACAAAGCGTCAAATTTAACATACGAGGTCAAACTGACTCCAAATGGGCCAAAATTGGATGATTTGCTTCAGGACTATGTAGCGGACAAGTCCATAGCCTCAAAGTGACTAACCAACTCTACAGGCCATGTAGTCACAAAAATCGGTGATTTCATAGTCGACAAAGCATGAAGTGATGCCGGCAAGACCAAATTTTACCAAATTCAATTTAGGACTTGTTTTAGGTGTATAGAATATGTTTAGGTCAAAATTATCAAGTTTTGCAAGAAAAAGTTGACTGCTGTAAATAATCACGATTATTTACTTTTGCAATATTTTGGGTTGAAAATGGTATTATCACCTCAGCTATCACTTGTACACACCTATTACATGTCATTTTTCAAGTATGAGCCAAAATGATCAATTTAACTTGGAAAATTACCAAAAAACGCAAAGAAGTCCTTTCAAACCAATTTCTGAGTTATCTATCACAATTTTTGATCCAAATCACCTCAAATCTCATACACAAGGTCCACATCATGCCTAGAACCAAGTCGCTTCAATAAATATCCATTTTGATGAAAAAGTTAATAATCATGATTATTTACTTTTTGGCCAAGATGGGTGGAAATTGCAACTTTGCCATCATGAGACCAAAGTACATGATGTCCTAAGCCCACTAACCAAGTTTGAACAAATTTGGAGCTCAAAATCTCAAAATTCCTTTACATCTATTATTTCAGAGACCTAAAGCCTAAATATGGTACCATTTTCACTCAAATGAGCCCACACTTCACTCAGAGTATCTAATTGATACATACTCCAAGCCTATAATGTCAAAATTACAAGAAGTTGAAAAAATCTCTCAGCTGTAAATAATCGCGATTATTTACTTTTGCTGCAAATTTTTGCTTGGACTTCATGATTTTGATCTTTACATGTTTTTATGCATCTATGGATGTTCAAAACTTGATTTGAAGCAAATTGGACCCAATCTGTCAGCAATTTAGACTGAAGGACATTTCAGAGGAATCTGCCAAATTTGCTAACTTTGACACTTTATTCACCTAACAGGAGCCATGCAAGTTGCAGAGGAGGCCAAGAAGAGGGTCTCCCAAAAGGAGAAGCTACAAGAGCTACCACCATACCAACTGGACCCCAGTTCAGTAAAGACAGCCAAAGCAACCTATCTGTTTAAAGAACAGCTCGAGGAGAATAACACAACGATTTTCACAGGTAGATTCAAAAGTGAAGAAGGACATCATGTAGAACTACAACTTCTGCCAAAAGGGGTCTATGATGTCGCAGCAAAGCCCGAGACAAAAGAAGCTAACAGAAGGCTTGGGCTCAGAGAGTTCTACGACGAAGAGCCATGTGGTGTAGATTTTCAGGAAGCTTATGAGCTCCTGTCCACAATCAAGGAAGATAGAACAGCTCAGATTTCTGACCAGCAAGGGAACAAGGTCAAAGTGGTAATTACAAAAGAGATAGTAGCCAAAGCTCTCAATTGCTGACATAAGGGATGACTATGAGAGCTAGAGATAGAAAGACGGCAGGTACCTTCACCAAGGAAACCGCTGCTGCAACCTTTGTTGATTTCATCTAGAAGCAAGTGGAAGAACCAGCAAGATTATATCATCAACACTTCCACTTTCTCGCAAAGAGACTGCCAAGATACGCAACACCCAATCATGTAGTTGCAACTACATTTACCTAAGAGTTAAAGTCGACAACCAGGCAGCCCATCGAGCATGCATAGTATGTTCTGTCCACCTACAAAGAAAGAGGGTAAGATATTTGGGAGCACCTGAGGTACTCACAAGAATAGCCTACCATGCTATTGGCATGGAAAACAATTTGCCACTTGTCCCAGATCAGAACACATGGATAGTGTCTACCCAACCATCCCCTCGAGCCACAAGGTCCCCAAAAGAACTTACAAATCCGATGAAGAATCTGTCGAGAGCTCTCTAGAAGGGCATAGCAGCGAAAGCTCAGACAACGAGGAAAGAAGAGCCCGCATTGAAGAGATGAAAAGAAAAGTAGTGGCAGCACATCAAGAGGCACCTGAACAAAAGAAGGTAATGTTTGAGAGAGAGAAGAACTCTTATGAACAAAGCCGCCAAGCTCAAGGCAAGGACCTTGCAAAGTGGGTACGTATAGAAGTAAAAGGACCAAGAACAAAGCACTCTGCAGGAAAGAAGCAGAAGATCCAAAGGATTTCTTGGAAAGAATGTACCAGAAAGCGGAGGCATTAAAGCTGAAAGAAGCTCAAGAAGCAGAAAGAAAAGCTAGAGCAGATGTGTCCGAGCAAGAAAAACAAGCAAAAGAAGCAACCGCACAAGGAGAGACCTAGCATGAACAAAGTGATATGTCTCCTCGACCATCTTCACCTGCTACAAAATAGCACGACCACCCCATGCCAAGCCCATGTTGGGATTAAAGCCCAAGTGGCCTCTTATGCGGATATGGCCGCCCGCCCGCCTAACTCACTTACCTCTAACTCTTTGTATATACTAACATATTCTTTGTGAATACTAAGGAATTGAGAGATAACCCTTCTAACAGTTCTTTGCGTACTGTACTGTGTAAGCTCACTGTGTGTGTGTGTGAGAGAGTCGACCCACGCTCCGCTCCGCGACTTCAATTGGTATCAGAGCCTTGGTTCAGTGCGGTTTTGCGCAATCGCGCGCACGCACACTTTTTCGGCAGATTCTGGATCCGGAGTTCGAAAATTCACACTCGGCGTTCCGGGAGCGTTTCCAGCAGGCTACCTGAGGTTTTACCCCCCTTTCGAAGCCGTTTATGCCCTCAGAATTTCGTTCTGAGCACTACAGCAGAAGATAGATTTCAGCCGCAAAGAAATCCGTCTTGTGTAGATTGGCAAGCAGGAGGTGGCCGACATCAATATCGGCATCGACATACATCACTCATTAGTCTTCAGAGCATCATCTATAGACCAGGTACACATATATATCATCAGATATATATATTGCAGTCTGCATTGTTACTTCTTGTGCTTGCCAGGTTCCAGGGGAGGTGTGGCCATACGACGGCTTGACACCACTGGCATGTATTGCAGATTGATGTACTGTGATTGTGGGTCTGCTAGTTGTGAGTCACGCTAGCAGACAGACCGCCGCAGCGGTCATAGGACAGTGATTGGTCTATTATAGGATGTATGCTAGTTCTGGGCAGTTTGCTGAGCCATCTGAGAGGGTCGTGTGTGAGGTTTTTTGAAGCCAAGCACTGGGGGCTGGGTTACCCAGTGTGAGGTGGATTAGGTTGCTGGAGTTCCCCTCTACACGCATCCTCTTCGGCGACTTTTATCCCTTAGGATGTATGACTTTGTGTAGACACTGGATTGCATCTTATGCGTCAGGCCGTTGAGGCATTGTTCAGGGTTCAGTCTTGAGACAGATACAGGTTCTGTCATCGCCCAGAGAGGAGACAGTGTATGCTTACAGAATTTGTCACTGGTCAGCTATTTATGATTGTTTTTTGAGCTATCTTTTGGTTCCCAGAGCTCAATTTACAGGGGAGACTCTGTCAAAAATTTTCAAAAATACTGACAGTTCCTGAGGAGAGGTGTTTAGCTTGTTGATTACAGCTTGTTTACTGTGTACAGAGGCCAGTTTACAGGGGAAACTCTGCCGGATTTTTCTCAGGAGTAAATAGTTTGGCAGATATGGCATCTTCTCAAAGTGAGACTCTTTACAACATAAAGAAGCTGGATGGCACAAACTTTCCATTCTGGAAGAAGCAGATTTGGTAGGTTTTGGTGCAGAAAAAACAAGTGAAGCCACTAAAGCTCAAAGGGGAGAGACCAGAATTTATGGCTGAAGATGAGTGGGAAGAGCTTGACGAGTTAGCTTGTTCCACAATCATGCTGACACTGGCAAAAAATGTTTACTTCAACGTAGCAGAAGAGACTACAGCGTATGGCGTATGGCAAAAGCTATGTGGTATGTACGAGAAACAAAGTGCTGCTTCTCAGATTTACTGGCTCAAGAAATTGGTGGATTTGAAGATGAAGGAAGGGACAGCCATGTCAAATCATCTGAATGAATTTCACACAATTTTCAGCCAGTTAACAACACAGGAGATAGTCTTTCCAGATTCAGTGAAGGCTATGTTTCTCTTAATCACTTTGCCAGACAGTTGGGATACTTTTCGTACAGCGTTAAGTAATTCTGTCGCGCCAGAAGGTCTTACAAGTGCCAATGTAGAAGGCAGCTTGCTCACAGAGGAAGTGAACAGGAAGAACATTGACAAAGGCAAAGGCAATAGTGCTTTGGTCGTTCGAGGGAGACAACAATTTAAAGAGAAGAAGGGTAAGAAGGCACAAAACCGAAGTAAGTCTCGTGATTCGAAGTCAAAGGATGACATAGAATGCTACCATTGTGGCAAGAAGGGTCACATGAAGCGAGACTGTACGAAGTGGAAACAAGAAAAAGGCAAAACAAAGAGTTCTGAGCAAGATGAAAAGAAGAGTTCAGTGAAGATTGAAGAGGTGAATGTCACAGGATCTGGTTCAGACAGTGATTCTGGTATAGCAGCTGGTGACATCTTCCTTACAAGCAATCTTGATTCTGTTTTCTTGACTGCAGAGGATGGACATGCTATGAGTGATTGGATTATCGACTCAGGGGCATCTTTACATGTTTCTCCGCACAAAGAGTGGTTTACATCATATGTGGCTACTAAAGATTATGTCAGACTTGGCAATGAGCAGGTTTGTGACATACTTGGAGTGGGAGATGTGCAGTTGAAGTTTCAGAATGGCTCTTATTTATGGCTCAAGAATGTCAGACATGTTCCAGCAATCCGAAAGAGCTTGATTAGTACAGGGAAGTTGGATGATGCGGGTTATGTGACAGTTTTTGGGAACAGCGCTTGGAAGATCTCCAAAGGTTCGATGACTGTAGCACATGGCAGCAAGTCAGGAACTGTAATTAATGTGATTGAGCAGCCAAGTGTGTCACTGTGGCATCGTAGGTTGGGACATATGTCAAAAAGAGGAATGGAAATACTTTCTCATTATGGTTATTTGCCTGGCTTTTCATTTCAAGATTTTGAGTTTTGTGAGCATTGTGTTTATGGTAAGCAAACACAGGAACCGCACAGATCAAAGAGGAATCGTAGGGACGAACGGTTAGCTCTTGTACACAGTGATCTATGTGGACCAATGCCTAGTTTGTCACTAGGGGGAGCAGCGTACTTTTGTACATTCATAGATGACTATTCTCGCAAAGTATGGATTTACTTCTTGAAGCACAAGGATGAGGTGCTCAAGGTCTTTAAGACATTCTTGCAGCTGGTGGAGAATCAGAGTGGTCAGAAGCTGAAGTGCTTGAGAACTGACAATGGTGGAGAGTACGTTTCCAAAGCTTTTCAAGACTTTTGTGAAGCAAAAGGGATTAAGCGGGAACTTACTGCACCATATAATCCTTCACAGAATGGGGTTGCAGAACGTATGAATAGGACCATACAAGAGAAGGTCAGAAGCATGTTGTCAAATGCTGAGTTGCCTGATGGATTTTGGGCGGAAGCAGTGGCTACAGCAGTCCATTTGATCAACAGGTCTCCTAGTAGGGTTCTGGATAAGAGTGCAGTGGCCGAGATGCTATGGACAGGCAAGGCACCTTCGTATAAGCATCTCAGAGTCTTTGGTTGTGAAGCTTATAGCCATATTCCTAAGGAGTTCAGAAATAAGTTAGAACCAAAGAGCAAGAAGTGTATATTTCTTGGCTACGGAGAATCGGGCGAGATGGGTTACCGGCTTTGGGATCCTGAGTCCAGAAAGCTTATTCGTAGCAATGATGTGCATTTCAATGAAGCCAAGTTTCACGCTAAGCCAGAGAAGATAGAGGAGATCAGAAGAGTTGTCTTTAGGGAAGATGGACCTAGTGCTAGCACATCAAGACAGCATGGTCAGGCTCAGGAACAGCCTATATTGGCTAGAGAGGCAGAATCAGTTGTGGTGAGACGTTCTGAGCGTGTCTCCAAACCACCTGATCGTTATGTGCCATCTCTAAATTATGTCATGCTCACAGATTGCGGAGAACCATCTTGTTACAAGGAAGCATTACAAGTGGTTGACTCGAAAAAATGGCAGTTGGCCATGCAGTCAGAGATGACAGCTCTGCATAAAAACCAGACATGGAAGTTGGTTAAATTACCACAGGGCAAAAAGGCTCTACCTTGTAAATGGGTTTACAGGTATAAGATCACTGCTCATGATAGTCAGCCAAAGTACAAAGCAAGGCTTGTTGCCAAGGGCTTTAAGCAAGAACAAGGCATTGACTTTGATGAAGTCTTCTCTCCAGTGGTCAAGATGACTACATTGAGATGCTTTCTAGCATTGTTTGCTATATTGGATTTGGTGTTGCACCAAATGGATGTCAAGACAGCGTTCTTGCATGGTGATTTAGATGTGGAAATTTACATGCAGCAGCCAGAAGGGTTTGTTGAGAAAGGCATGGAACATTTGGTATGCCAGTTGTTAAAGAGTCTTTATGGCTTAAAACAATCACCGAGGGCATGGTACCATAAGTTCCACCAGTTTATGCTTTCTCAAGGCTACAAACGTAGTGAGTTCGATCACTGTCTATATACAAAGAAGGCTAAGGATGGCAGTTGGCTGATCCTTATTTTGTATGTGGATGACATGTTGATTGCTGGCAAACACTTGGAAGAAATTTCAGCTTTGAAGTCAAAGATGGCAAAATCGTTTGACATGAAAGACATGGGTGAGGCAAGTCATATACTTGGTATGCGCATTGAGAGAGACAGATCAAAGAAGTTGATTTGGTTATCTCAAACAGAGTATATTGACAAGGTTTTGCAACGTTTCAATATGGAGAAGGGAAAGGCATTAAGTGTTCCATTGCCACCATATGTGAAACTTAGCAAACAAGATTGTCCTGTGTCTGAGGAAGAAAAGGCTGAAATGGATAAGATTCCATATGCGTCTGCAGTGGGTAGTTTGATGTATGCAATGATTGCTACACGTCCGGATATTGCATTTGCAGTGGGAGTGGTTAGCAGATATATGTCAAATCCCGGCAAGAAACATTGGGAGGCAGTGAAAGGTATCATGAGATACTTAAAACATACAAAGAGTATGCACATATGCTATGGTAGTCAGGATTTGAGTGTCAGAGGATACACTGACTCAGATTATGCAGGAGACTTGGATAAGAGGAGATCTACATCAGGCTATGTCTTTACATTGGCTGGAGGTGCCATATCATGGCGATCTCGATTACAAGATTGTGTTACGCAGTCTACTACAGAAGCTGAGTATGTTGCAGCAAATGAGGCATGCAAAGAAGCTATTTGGCTTGGTAGATTGGTTGCAGACTTGGGAATCAAAGTAGATATGCCAGAGTTATATTGTGATAGTCAAAGTGCTATACAATTGGCAAAGAATCCAGTGTTCCATTCGAAGACTAAGCATATTGATGTCAAATATCACTTCATTAGGGAAGTACTTGAAGACAAGCAGATACAATTGCTGAAGATCCACACCAAGGACAATCCTGCTGATCTACTCACAAAGGGACTTCCAGGAGAGGGCTTTGTGCATTGTCGTGAGTTATTGGGCATTGGATAGATGGCAGCCATGTAAATCTTTGTACATTTATGTTCATAGATTTACAGTTACTTAAAGTGCCACATTGGACTTTAAGTGGGAGGTTGTTGGGATTAAAGCCCAAGTGGCCTCTTATGCGGATATGGCCGCCCGCCCGCCTAACTCACTTACCTCTAACTCTTTGTATATACTAACATATTCTTTGTGAATACTAAGGAATTGAGAGATAACCCTTCTAACAGTTCTCTGTGTACTGTACTGTGTAAGCTCACTGTGTGTGTGTGTGAGAGAGTCGACCCACGCTCCGCTCCGCGACTTCAGCCCACCACCGTCATCGACAGATAGACCCACAGAGGGCGAGCCAACCAAAGAAAAGGAGCCCGAACCACATGAGGCAGCAGATTCTGCACAACAGGCAGCAACTACTTCTGAACAAGTTAAAGCAAAAAAACCAGAGACAGAACCGGCAGCAAGTCCTGCACTAGAGGAGTCAACAAGGTTTGAGCAAACAAAGGAACAAGAAATAGAGGAAACCCCGTCTACCACCACCCAACAAGAAACGGCTGAGGCATCCATGAAGCCTCAAGAAGACAAAGCAGAAGAGGCCCAAGCACAACCTCAAGGGGAGGAGTAAACAACCGCCACAACCCCACCAAGAGAATCACAAGAGACTGCCGAAATGTCTAGGAAGCCCATAGAAACTGAAGACTGACAGACAAATGATGAGGTGGTTCTCCAAGTTAATGAATATGCAAAGCATATGCAGGAGGATAGAAAAATTGCAATCAGCAGCACTTAGCCGCAACACAAAGGCTAGAGAATTAGAGATGGTGATCGACGCTCTACAGGAGAGTTAAACAAGTCCAAGAGTTAAAAACTCAAGCTGAACAACACCAGTTAGCCCGAGAAAAACAACAAAAGGAAATGGAAGAGTTAGGAAAACTTCTCATGAAGTTAACAGATGCCTACAAAACCAAAGACGAACAGTTGACAGAGGTTACTAACGAACCCTTAACTACAACTATGTCAGTTTAGAAGATCCAAGTACAGCTAGACGTAGCAAATGCCTCATTGCAATATGCTCTTACACGGACACCATGGTAGCCTATGGCCCTAGGGCCGTAGAATCCCTTATTGGATAGAGGGCAACTGATGGCCTTTGAGCTTATACATTGGCACCCTATGGCCCTAAGGCCATATGATATCTTATCAAAATAGAGGGCAAGCTATGGCCCTAAGGTTAGAGTGTGGCCTAGGTATCAAATGTTAAAGCTCTCAAAGAGCATTTTGGGCCATAGGATCTCTCATTGGAATAGAGGGCAACCTATGGTCCTAAGGCTAGAGTGTGGCCTAGGTATCAAATGTGTAAGCTCTCAAAGAGCATTTTGGGCCATAGGATCTCTCAATGGAATAGAGGGTAACCTATGGCCCTAGGGCCAAAGGATCTCTCATCAGAATAGAGGGCAACCTAAAGCCTTGGGGCTAGAGGGTGGTCTAGGTGTCAATGTAAAAGCTCTCAAAGAGAAATCAGGGCATTCAAGGGCACCTACATGGGCACCATGGTAGCCCTAGGATCTCTCATTACAATAGAGGGCAACCTATGGCCCTTGAGCTTCTTTTTACATTGAAACCTAGGCCACCCTCAGAATAGAGAGCAACCTAAAGCCTTGGGTCTAGAGGGTGGTCTAGCGATCAATGTAAAATCTCTCAAAGTGAATTTAGGCCATTCAAGGGCACTGACATGGGCACCATGGCAGCCTTATGGCCCTAGGGCCATTGTATCTCTCATTACAATAGAGGGCAACCTATGGCCCTTGAGCTTCTTCTTACATTGCAACCTAGGCCACCCTCTTGCCCTAGGGAAATAAGTTTCCCTCTCTTCTCATGAGAGATTATATGGGATTCTTTTTACATTGACACCTAGGCCACCCTTTGGCCCCAGGGCCATAGGTTGTCCTCTATTCTCATGAGAGATCATATGGCCTTATGGACATAGGGTGCCAATGTATAAGCTCAAGGGCCATAGGCTTCCTGTATTGTAATGAGAGATCCTAGGGTCATAGGGCTACCATGATGCCCATGTAGGTGCCCTTGCTGAAATGGTCTTTAATAGCTTTTACATTGACACATAGACCACCCTCTAGCCCTAGGGCCATAGGTTACCCTCTATTTTGATGCGAGATCCTATGGCCCGAGGGCCATACGGTGCCAATGTATAACCTCAAGGGCCATATATTTTTCTCTATTTCCAATGAGAGATCCTAGGGCCATAGGGCTATCATGGCGCTACGTAGGTGCTCTTGAATGGCTTAAATTATCTTTAAGAGATTTCACATTGACACTTATGCTACCTCAATCCCTAAGGCCATAGGTTGTCATCTATTCTCATGAGAGATTCTATGGCCCTATGGCCATAGAGTGCCAATGTATAAGCTCAACGGCCATAGGTTGCCCTCTATTCCAATAAGAGATCCAATGGCCCTAGGGCCATAGTGTGCTAATGTATAAGCTCAAGGACCATAGGGTGCCCTCTATTCCAATTAGAGATCCGATGGCCCTAGGCCATAGGGTTGCCATGGTGCATATGTAGGTGCCCTTGAATGGGCTAAATTCTCTTTGAGAGCTTTTACATTAACACCCAGGACACCCTCTAGTCATAGTCCATAGGTTTCTAGTGTATAACCTGAAGGGCCCTAGGACCATAGAGTACCAATGTATAAGCTCAAAGGCCATAGGTTGCTCTCTATTTCAATGGGAGGTGCTATGGTCCTAGGGTTGCCATGGTGCATATGTAGGTGCCCTTGAATGGCCTATATGCTCTTTGAGAGCTTTCACATTGACACATAGGCCACCCTCTTCCCCTACAGGTTGCCCTCTATTCCAATGAGAGGTCCAATGGTGCTAGGGCTACCATGGTGCATATATAAGTGCCCTTGAATGTCCTAAATGCTCTTTGAGAGCTTTTACATTGACACATGGGCCACCCTTTGGCCCTAGGTTTATAGGCTGCTCTGTATTTTGAAGAGATATCATAGGGCCATAGGGTGCCAATGTATAAGGTCAAAGGCCATATGTTGCCCTCTATTCTAATGAGAGATTGTATGCCCCTAAGCCATAGGGTTACCATGGTGCCCATGTAGGTGCCATTGAATGGCCTAAATGCTCTTTGAGAGCTTTTACATTGACACCTAGGCCACCCTCTGGCCCTAGGGCAATAGGTTGCCCTCTATTTTGATGAGAGATCTTATGGCCCTAGGGTCGTAGAGTGCCAATGTATAAGCTCAAGGGCCATAGGTTGTCCTCTAGTTCAATGAGAGATCCTATGGCCCTAGGGCCATAGGATCTACATATGCACCATGGCAGCCCTATGGCCCTAGGGCAGTCCTATAGCCCTAGGGCCATAGGGTTGCCATGGTGCATATGTAGGTGCCCATGAATGGCCTAAATGCTCTTTGAGAGACTCTACATTGACATCTAGACCACCCTCTAGCCCTACGGCCTTAGGTTTCCCTCTAGTTTGATGAGAGATCCTTTGGTCCTAGGGCCATATGGTGCCAATGGGTAAGGGCCATAGGTTGCCCTCTATTCCATTGAGAGATAGTATTGCCCTAAATGCTCTTTGAGAGCTTTAACATTGATACTTAGGCCACACTCTGGTCCTAGGGCCATAGGTTTCCCTCTATTTTGATGATAGATCCTTTGGCCTTAGGGCCATGAGGGTGCCAGTGTATAAGCTCAAGGGAATCGATTGCCCTTTATTCCAATTAGAGATCCTATGACTCTAGGCCCATTAGGTTACCATGGTGACCATGTAGGTGCCCTTGAATGGCCTAGATGCTCTTTGAGAGCTTTTACATTGACACCTAGGCCACCCTCTGGCCCTAGGGCCATAGGTTACCCTCTATTCTAATGAGAGATCCTATGGTCTTATGGACATAGGGTGCCAATATCTAAGCTTAAGGGCCATATGTTGCCCTCTATTTTAATGAGAAATCCTATAGCCCTAGGGCTACCATGGTGCCCATGTCGGTGCCCTTGAATGGACTAAATGCTCTTTGCCAGAGATTTTACATTGACACATAGACGACCCACCTAGCCTTAGGGCCATAGTTTCCCCCTTTTTTTTTAATGAGAGATCTTATAGCCATAGGGCCATAGAGTGCCAATGTATTAGCTCAAGGGCCATAGGTTGTCCTCTATTCAAATGAGAGATCTTATGGCCCTAAGACCATAGGGCTATCATGGTGCATATTTAAGTGCCATTGAATGGCCTAAATGCTCTTTAAGAGCTTTCACATTGACACCTAGGAAACTCTTTGGCCTTAGGGCCATATGTTGCCTTCTATTCTCATGAGAGATCCTATGGCCTTAGTGGCATAGGGTGATCTTGTAGAAGCTTAAGGGTCATATGTTTCCCTCTATTGTAATGAGAGATCCTATGGCCCTAGGGTTGCCATGGTAGGTGTCCTTGAATGGCCTAAATTCTCTTTACGAGCTTTTACATTGATACTTAGACCACTCTTTGCCCCTTGGGCCATAGGTTGCCCTCTATTCTCATGAGAGGTCCTATGGTCCCAGGGCCATAGGGTGCCAACGATAAGCTCAAGGGTAAGCACAACTCTTGCACAACTCAGGGTAGATTTTACATGTGAAAAACTTCCACTTTTGTCGGAATTGTATGCATTCACTCTCAACAATAGAAAGGTGCTTACTAAATCGATGAATTTTGATTGTCTTTAATACATTAAGACAAAATCTAGCTTTTTCTTCTTTTTAGATTCCAAGACGCAAGGAGAAAACAACATTGTGCAAGGAGTCACTCACAATATACTTCACTTAATTGCTTCCACCGGAAGCTAGGTCACATACCTTGTGCACGCAAAGAGCTTTGCTGCCATGCAAACCATGATGTACTCTTCAAAATGACTAATGCAGAGACATTTTGTGGCGGTCAAACAATGTTTCAAAAATGTACATTTTCATTGTCTCAAAACTTTACATATTGTGTTGTTTCTGTCAAGATTTATACAAGTAAATTGCTCCCTTTCCCTACTGTCCTCTCCCCCAGTTTGTGCCACTCGTCCCCTGTCCTCTCCCCCGATTTTTGCTGCCACTGGTACCTTGCCCTCTGCTGCGGTTGCTCCCCTGCCCTCTGCTCTGGTTGCTACTACTTCTTCCTCTGGGGACGCTGGTCTCGGGCATCCTTTCACGTCGCTCGAAATCATGGGCCTCTTCCATGGCTTCCCATGCATCTTGCACCTGTGAAGCGTCCCTCTGTTCTTGCTCTTGCGTTGATGTGTAGCCCATTCCTCTTCTTCTACGGTGTCCGCATAATATTGATTTATTGCTTCTTGCATATTTCAAACGTCTTCTTGAGTCTGATTGTAGCGTTGCGTCATTTCGTTAATGCGAGCCTGTTTGAACTCCTCAGCTCTCGCCCCTTCCTCTCTTGTGCGTCTGTTTACCGAGATTATAATATGCTGGATGGCCATTACAGAAAAATGTCGCACATCGTTGGGGGTGTAGTTATGTAATTGAAGTTCTTGTAGAAGCGTGATACAAACGTTTGTTGCTTCATACAAACGTTGCAACAAACAATGAAACAACATGATTACTTACGTTTGGTACATCCATAATTTGACTGAGGAGCAACAGGGCATTCAAACAAGTTCGCCAGCCACAACTATAGTAATCAATCTACATGGGCACAGTTACCCGTTCGTGCCGGATGGTATTTCCTAGATCATGTTCTAACAAAACATGCTCTACACAGCATACAAGTTTTTTTGCGGCACTACATACATAACCACTTGAGTCAGCAACACATTACAAAGAGACACTACTTTCAAATGTACCTTGATGGGCCTTACGTTTTTACACGACCGTGAAATGCCCTGCTTTGCCCGGAGTTTGTGTAGTAAACAATCTTAGCTTCCATGTCAAATAACATCAGACTCCAATGATCACTACAAAGACACCATCAAAGATGAGGAGAAAGATTCTAAATGCAACATGGTTTTTACAAGGCAAGAAAAAACTCACGATTGATTGTATGCAGTGACCAGAAAGCGCGCTAGATCAAAGTTGACTCTGCTAAACCAGTTCATCAGACTCAAAAAGGAAACTGAGTTGTTCTGCAGCAAAGGCGATATCAACGGATCTATTACATAAACTTTTTCTTGAACCTCAAGGGGCAGAAGTGAGATAGCATGCCTAACATGAATCAATGGCAGAGATTAGACTTAAGGTATTCAGTGGGCTGTCACTGCCACAAACTTATGAGTCAATATCGAGCGAGTGGGGTAGCTGTCGAATTCCATAAGCCACTAACTCGCTTGGTATTGACCCATGTCTTAACGATAGTGAGCCATTTAATGAATCAAGCGTGACTTATAAAGAAAAACTTGATGACTGCCGCGAAGACATGGGTCAACACCGAGCGAGTAGTACCACTATCCAATTCCATAAGCCACTGTCTCGCTTGGTATTGACCCATGTCTCGGTAGAGACCCATTTAACGAACCAACCATGACTTTTAAAGAGTATGAGAATTACCACAAAGCAATGTTGACGACCTCATTCGTTGTGTTGGCGTTGGTGAAACTACGCATGCACAGGAAGTCTTGTTGATCGAGGTTTAAAATGCAGGCCTACTCTGATCTTCTAGGCAACAGTATCTGTGCATGTAGAGGCGTTGCACTGAGCAGAACTTGCAATTTCTCTTCGTCGATTTGCTCTAAAATAATTAACTCATCTGATACGTTGGATGGCCCTTGTGATGCAGAGTCTTGCCTTTGCCTTTCTTGAGCTGGCTCCTTGGCTGCTTCAGGCTCCTCCCTAAAAGCTATAGGGTCCTCCCTAACAGGCATAGTCTCCGGATCATTTTCCTTCAATATTGGTTCCTCCATAAATGCCTCAAGGTCCACCCTGGCCTGCTCTTGCCCCTCATCAGCCCTTACTGGCTGCAGATCCTCCATGACTTGCTCATTTTGGTGTCTAGTTGGCTCCTCCATAACTATCTCTGTTTCTTCCATGACTACCTTGGGGTCCACTCTGGCTTGTTCATGCCCCTCTGCGCTATCTCAGCCTGCCCATCTGTGTCGTTTCTCTCGACCTGTGATTGGGTCCTTCTGCTATTTGTTTCAGCCCTAGACGGCTCTGTCTGTCGTGCACGAGGATGCAGAGGGGGGATGTGACAATATCCATGGTTCTACTATCCCGGATAGACACTGGCTGAAGCAGCCCATCGCAGCAGAAATGCAGCCTCCGAAGAGTATCAAAATCCCGCGGCATGATAGTAACGCGGTGTGCATGGGCAGCCAGGATATATCCATCACTGAAGAATTCAACGAGGTGGTCTTCTGCAATTTCTTGAAGGCAGAGTAGTGCACTGCTAGTCCATTGCATGCCGACTCTCCACTGCTCGCAAATCTCTCGCACTACTCACTGGAAGGGGAGACGTGGAATAATAGGTTGAACGTGTCGTTCTATCCTGTGCAGCTCTTGCAGTACACCTCTGTGCACCTCATATCGGCATCTTCTTGCTTGAGCATTCAAAGATTCACCTGTTGCCCTCCTAGGCGTGGCCTTTGCACGAGGCATCTCTACAAAGAGCATAACACAAAATGACATTTCATTTGTCAGCACAAGGGACTTAAGATTTTAGAAAAGGTCAGTACCAAGCGAACAGGTGCATCAGATAGAGTTTGCCTTCCCTTATTCGCTTGGTAGTGACCTCAAAAAATACTAATAGCAGACATCACTTATATTTTCTGAGGTCAGTACCAAGCGAACAGGTGCATCGGAAAGAGTTTGCCTTCCCTTATTCGCTTGGTACTGACCTCAGAAAATAGTACTAGATGACATCACTTATATTTTCTGAGGTCAGTACCAAGCGAACAGGTGCATCGAAAAGAGTTTGCCTTCCCTTATTCGCTTGGTAGTGACCTCAAAAAAGTGTAATATCAGACACCACATATATTTTCTGAGGTCAGTACCAAGCGAACAGGTGCATCGGAAAGAGTTTACCTTCCCTTATTCGCTTGGTACTGACCTCAGAAAAGTGTAATAGTAGACATCACTTATATTTTTTGAGGTCAGTACCAAGCGAACAGGTGTATCGGAAAGAGTTTGCCTTCCCTTATTCGCTTGGTAGTGACCTCAGAAAAGTGTAATAGCAGACATCACTTATATTTTCTTAGGTCAATACCAAGCAAACAGGTGCATCGAAAAGAGTTTTCCTTGCCTTATTCGCTTGGTACTGACCTCAGAAAAGTATAATAGCAGACATCACATATATTTGCTGAGGTCAGTAGCAAGCGAACAGGTGCATCGGAAAGAGTTTGCCTTCCCTTATTCAGTTGGTACTGACCTCAGAAAAGTGTAATAGTAGACATCATTTATATTTTCTGAAGTCAGTACCAAGCGAACAGGTGCATCAAAAAGAGTTTGCCTTCCCTTATTCGCTTGGTATTGACCTCAAAAAAGTGTAATAGCAGACATCACTTATATTTTTTGAGGTCAATACCAAGTAAACAGGTGCATCGGAAAGAGTTTTTCTTGCCTTATTCGCTTGGTACTGACCTCAGAAAATTGTAATAGTAGACATCACATATATTTGCTGAGGTTAGTACCAAGCGAATAGGTGCATTGGAAAGAGTTTGTCTTCCCTTATTCGCTTGGTAGTGACCTCAGAAAAATGTAATAGCAAGCGAACATGTTTGCATCCCCTGCAACAAACTACCAATGTGAAGGAGAAGTTTAAGTCCATGCGGTCCTAACTTTCATGTTGTTCCCTCCCATCACCTCCCCCTAATCTAGGGGGGTTGGTACCATTGCTTCTCCCAGGCGAGGGTGGACCCTGAGGCATTTATGGAGGAGCCAATATTGAAGGAAAATGATCTAGAGCCTGTGTCTGTTAGGAAGGACCCTATAGCTTTTAGGGAGGAGCCTGAGGCAGCAAGGGAGCCAGCTCAAGAAAAGCAAGGGCAAGGCTCTGCATCACAAGTGCCATCCAATGTATTAGATGAGTCAATTATTTTAGAGCAAATCAACGAAGAGAACGAAGAGGAGTTGCAAGTTCTACTCAGCGCAGTGCCTCTGCATGCACAGATACTGCTGTCTGGAAGGTCAGAGGAGGCTTACATTTTCAACCTTGATCAACAAGACTTCATGCGCATGTGCAGTTTCACCAACTCCAACGCAACGAATGAGGTCGTCAACATTGCTTTGTGGTAATTCTCATGCTCTTTAAAAGTCATAGTTGGTTCATTGAATGGGTCTCTACCGAGACATGGGTCAATACCACGCGAGACAGTGGCTTATGGCATTGGATAGTGGTACTACTCGCTCGGTATTGACCCATGTCTTCGCGGCAGTCGTCAAGTTTTTCTTTATAAGTCACGCTTGATTCATTAAATGGCTCACTACCGTTAAGACATGGGTCAATACCAAGCGAGTCAGTGGCTTATGGAATTCGATAGCTGCCCCACTCGCTTGGTATTGACTCATGGGTTTGTGGCACTGTGATAGTCCGATGAAATACTTGAAGTCTAATCTCTGCCATTGATTCATGCTAGGCACGCTGTCTCGCTTCTGCCCCCTAAGGTTCAAGACAAAGTATACGTAATAGATCCGCTGATATCGCCTTTGCTGTAGAACAACTTAGTTTTCTTTTTGAGTCTGATGAACTGGTTTAGTAGAGTCAAATTTGATCTAGCACGCTTTCTGGTCACTGCATATAATCAATCGTGAGTTTTTTCTTGCCTTGTAAAAACCATGTTGCATTTAGAATCTTTCTCCTCATCTTTGATGGTGTCTTTGTAGTGATCATTGGAGTCTGATGTTATTTGACATGGAAGCTAAGGTTGTTTACTATGCAAACTCCGGGCAAAGCAGGGTGTTTCACGGTTGTGTAAAAATGTAAGGCCCATCTATGTACATTTGGAAGTAGTGTCCCTTTGTAATGTGTTACTGACTCAAGTGGTTATGTATGTAGTGCCGCGAAAAAACTTGTATGCTGTGTAGAGCATGTTTTGTTAGAACATGATCTAGGAAATACAATCCAGCATGAACGGGTAATCGTGCCCATGCAGATTGATGACTATAGCTGTGACTGGCAAACTTGTTTGAATGTCCTGTTGCTCCTCAATCAAATTATAGATGTACCGAACGTAAGTAATCGTGCCGTTTCATTGTTTGCTGCAACGTTTGTATGAAGCAACAAACCTTTGTATCACGCTTCTACAGGAACTTCAATTACATAACTACACCCCCAACGATGTGCACATTTTTTTGTAATGGCCATCCAACATATTATAATCTCGGTAAACAGATGCACAAGAGAGGAAGGGGCGAGAGCTGAGGAGTTTGAACATGCTCGCATTAACGAAATGACGCAGCACTACAATCAGACTCAAGAAGACGTTCGAAATATGCAAGAAGCAATAAATAAATATTATGCGGACGCCACATAAATAGAGGAATGGGCTACATGTCGATGGCAAGAGCAAGAACAGAGGGAAGCTTCACAGGTGCAAGATGCATGGGAAGCCATGGAAGAGGCCCATGATTCTGAGCGACACGAAAGGATGCCCGAGACCAGCATCTCTAGAGGCAGAAGTAGCAGCAACCGGAGCAGAGGGCAGGGGAGCAACTGGAGCAGAGGGCAAGGGACCAGTGGTAGCGATTGGGGGAGATGTCAGGGGACGAGTGGCACAAACCGGGGGAGAGGACAATAGCAGGGAAAGGGAGAAATTTACTTGTAAAAATCTTGACAGAAACAACACAATATGTAAAGTTTTGAGATAATGAAAATGTACATTTTTGTAACATTTTTTGACCGCCACAAGATGTCTTTGCATTAGTCATTTTGAAGAGTACATCATGGTTTGCATGGTATCAAAGCTCTTTGCATGCACAAGGTATATGACCTAGCTTCTGATGGAAGCAATTAATGAAGTGTATTTGTGAGTGACTCCTTGCACAATGTTGTTTTCTCCTTGCGTCTTGGAATCTGAAAAGAAGAAAAAGTTAGATTTTGTCTTAATGTATTAAAGATAATCAAAATTCATCGATCTAGTAAGCACCTTTCTATTGTTGAGACTAAATGCATACAATCCCGGCAAAAGTGGAAGTTCTTCACATGTAAGATCTACCCTGAGCTGTGCAAGAGTTGTGCTTGGTACTGACCTCATAAAAGTGTAATAGCAAACATTACTTATATTTTCTGAGGTCAATACCAAGTGAACAGGTGCATCGAAAAGAGTTTTCTTGCCTTATTCGCTTGGTACTGACCTTATAAAAGTATAATAGTAGACATCACATATATTTGCTGAGGTCAGTACCAAGCGAACAGGTGCATCGGAAATAGTTTGCCTTCCCTTATTTGCTTGGTAGTGACCTCAGAAAAGTGTAATAGCAAGCGAACAGGTTTGCATCCACTGCAACAAACTACCAATGTCAAGGAGACGTTTAAGTCCATGTGGTCCTAACTGTCATGTTGTTCCCTCCCATCACCTCCCCTAAATCTAGGGGGGGTGGTACCATTGCTTCTGCCTTCCACGTCTACCTCTCATGAAACCGCATGGCAGTACCACCCCTCATAGACCACTCATCAGCCAGAACCCAGGGTCTGCTTTTGAGGCATGTCCATCTAGTCTATTTAACCAACAATTTTTTGAGAACCTCCCTCAAGGTTTTGCAGAGCAACTACAGGAAGCTTAGGATAACGGTGATGCCTTTCCAAGGGATACTCCCGCAGCGCCAGTAGGACCGCATCCAGGCCCTCCTCATGAGGTCTCCCCTTGGCCCTCCCTCGATGGTACCCTTAGCATTCTCGACCGACACAGCCTGGGAGTGGCTGCTGTCAACACAACAGTCAATTCTCGAGGTAAGCCACTGGTAATTCTTTCCTTTTTGCTCCCAATTTCCAAGCTCCTAGCTTGAAGAGCTTATTTGCTAAATGCTCTGTGCAGGATGCTAGCCTCAAGCTAGAACAATTGCTGATCGTCAGGCACATAGTCTCAATCCTCAAAGACTCTCTAGAAGCAAGAAGGCCTGAAGACCTATAGCGATTGCTCGCCGAGAATGGCTCTCTAGATGCTATCTATAATTGGCTACAGGAGATGAAGGATGAAGTGATTGAGCTAGCCAATAAATATGAGGAAGCCCTGAACTATGCCAACAAGCTTCAGGAAGAGATAGTCTGGCTGTGAAGGAAAAGTATTAAATTCTAACCGATTATTGTGAACCCTAAACCCCCGAAAATTAGTAGGCCACTTTTTGTAAAGTTTGAAACTTGGCCTTTACGCCTGTCCCTAGTGTTTTCTAACTCAAAACCCCCTACATGGGTGTTAAGTTGTAATTTTGCTTCTACCTTATAAATTCAAAACGCGTATTTGGTTTAAAAAAAACCCTAAACCCCAACAAACAGGGTTTACCTTCCCCTTACTTGCTTAGTACTGTCCTCTGTACTAGCAAACATCACTTATATTTTCCGAGGTCAATACCAAGAAAACAGGTGCATCGAACAAAGTGGCCTTCCCTTATTCTCTTGGTACTGACCTCAGAAAAGTGTAAAAGCAAATATCCTATGGTAAAGACGATGGTCAGTACCAAGCAAACAGGTGCAGCAAACAGGGTTTACCTTCCCTTATTCGCTTGGTACTGACTACACAAAATACAAGTGCACAAAAGGGTAGTAGCATACCTCTTCATTGTGTGTAGAGCTCTGCGTCACTAAAGCACTACAGAACAGGAGTAAGAGAAGGATGCACGAGAGTAAGAGAAGATGTGCAAAAAGAGTTGGGATGGCTTGCTTACCGCGTAGCGTCGATGGGGGTAGAGTTAATTAAAATGATGGGCAGTAGAGGACGCGAAAAGAGACAGAAGAGCGCTCATCTGGGATGAGGGTATAGTTGAAATGCTTGGCTGGGGTACTGCCTCTAAACTTAGAATGCTTACCTCGGCGAGGGTGAAAAATTCACTTATGCGCATGATTACACCTGAGATTGTGGTTGTTAAATCGAACTGCATGGGAATCTGAGACCATTTATTACTGGTTGTCCTTGTGAGAGTAGCCCACGTGCCTTTTTTGAGCGACCGTTTAGAGTCAGACAGACGCCAATCGCCCTTGCAGTCGCCATCTCCATCTCCAAGTGGAACAAACAGATCACCGTTACCTTTGCCTTTTCTGTTCTCTTCCCCTTGGCTAGCTCTCGTGATCCTGTGTTTAGAGTCAGAGGCCGATTGCCCTTGCAGTCGCCATCTCCATCTCCAAGTAGAACAAACAGATCGCCGTTGCCTTTGCCTTTTTTGCGCTCTTCTCCTTGGCCACCTCTCGTGATCCTGCGTTGAGCCACCTCCACTGGGTTGAGTCCTTTGCTGCCGTGTCGCCATCGCCATCGCCACCTTCTGGTTCTTGCTGTCGGCGGCTTGCGACATCACCATCCAACTCGGCGCGATTGGATATTGCAGAGACAAGTTCTTTCTCCCTGCCTCTCTCCCCTTCGTGTGTGCTGTTAACTATGTGCGCACCGAAGCCACTACGTTAGGGTAAGATTAAAAGTCTCGCACCGCATGGTTGGAATAATTACTCCTTATGTGACAGTGCATGAGTTTGGGCATAGTGAGTGAGTAGGCCTATATATCTATCACTGATAACATTAAATGCTATGTTCTTATCCACTTGTTCCAAATGCTTGGGTTAGAACCAAGTGAATAGGGCCCTTCGCAGATTCTTGGGCCCATATTCGCTTGGTTCTGACTCAAGTGACGTCACCTTTTATGACTTTAGCACATGGGACAAAACCAAGAGAATAGGGCCCTTCGGAGATTCTTGGGGGCCCTATTCGCTTGGTTCTGACTCAAGTGACGTCACCTCTTATGACATTAGCGCACGGGACATAACCAAGTGAATAGAGACCTTGAGGGGTACTCGAGGCTCAATATTCTCTTGGTTATGACACCAAATAGTTTTGGCTTACTTTTTCTTTCAGTCATGGGGATCATAGTCCTGGAGACAGACGTTGTGAGTGAGGATACATGTGAAGAAAAACTATTCACGTTCTTATACAACGCCCGTGCTCATCACAGTGCACCAGAACTATCAGGAATGTTAAATGCAGAGTTTTCTATACAAAGGATTATAGATTGCTCATTTGAGTACCTACAAACCCATTTGCAACAGTATGAGGCAATCACTTGTGACAATTCCATGACAGTTGATGGCTTGAGATATGTGCACCCAACCGACCTTGACCTTGACAAGAGTGCTTCAAGGAGACTGAATTGTTGTCTAGAAAAGTGTCCCTCCAATGCACTGCTTGTACAAGGCAGGTGTATGAAGCACTTCAAAAAGTGTCGCTTAGTGGAATTCTACCATGGGTTTGTCTGTTACTTATACTTGCAGACAGATTGTGAGTCACAGACTTCCCAGTCAACAACTTTTGATAGTTGTCCATTGGCGCAGGAGGAAGAGGTAGAGGATGTGGAGGTGCAGTTCGACCAAAAAAAGAGCGGGTAGAGGTATTAAAGGAAACATTTGATGTGGGCTTAACTCTTGCTTCTCTTGCGGATGCAGCAATAGGGTGCAAGCAAGAAAGTCCAAGTAAGGAAGTGACTTTGCCTCTAAATTGTGCTCCCAGCTTTGCTACGGCAGGCGACACCCACTATGTTTTGCTCACAGATATCATGCATGAGCTCAATATACGGGAGGACTACTGCCTAGCTGCAATTGAAATTTTTTGTGAAGCAGACATGGGGTTTGTGGATGATGATGGAGTGGACCAACATCTTATTGCTGACACAACTGTCCGCGACTTACAGTTCACTTCAGGGTGGCAACTGATCAAAGATACATTCAATGAAGCGAAGTCCGGAGAGGCCAATTTGCCAACAGATGAGCATTTTGAATCGACAACAAAACAACTCGGCTTGGAAAACATGGGTAGGCCAGTCGCACCTAGAGATCAGCTAATGAATAGTCAGTCTATTCACTTGTGCGGGAGGTCGATGCTGGAAATGGACAAGAATCAGATAGTAACTTTTGTCGTACATTTAGATGGTATTGGAGATGGCCCAATGATAAAATATCATGATCATTTTTTTGTTGACAGGTGCTAATGTATGACGATAGTTTCCTTACAAGAACGGGAGGCTCACGGCAAGGGCTTGTCACTGGAGTCCAAGGCAAGGATGCGGCGTTGTCTCACTACATCGAGCGTTTCAACCACAAAAAGATTTGTAAAAACAATTCAAGTACTTGGCAATTGTACTCATCTCACTTACAACCCATAAATTCATTACAATTTTTATGTAGATCATAATATACCACAAGGAATTGTTGGAATTAGGGTTGCAGAGAAACACACACAGCTTGGAGAAGACGAAGGAAGCTCAAGGCACACAATAGAGAGTGTGTTACTTAGTGTGCAATGGAAAGATAGATAGCCCTAGAGTGATGGGCGTATATACAATGCTCGGGGGAAAAAACCTCCTAAAGAGGGAAAAAATGCCCCAGCGGTCCTAGTGTTTTCACACACATCACTACCACATGTATATGGTAACAAATCCCCCCTGCAGTGATGCGGTGAACGAGAGCTGGCACATGAGTAAAGGGAAGTGCCATGCCCTGAGGATAGGATCAGTCCACAAAGGGGAGTAAGTCCAAAGCTTTGTGGAAAGATTCAAGCTTCTCACGAGACAATGCCTTTGTGAAAAGATCTGCAAGGTTGTCCTGTGTTGGCACATAAGCCAAGCTGATCTCTCCTGCTGAGAGCCTCTCCCTGACATAGTGGTAATGCACCTCAATGTGCTTTGTGCGAGCATGAAAAACTGGGTTCCTCGCAACTGCCAATGCGCTCTGACTATTAGTGTAGATAGTGTTGGCAGTGTCCTGTCCAACACCCAAATCAGCCATAAGGCGTCTGAGCCATATACACTCAACCGTAGCTGTGAAGATTGCCCTGTATTCAGCCTCACAACTCGAAGTGGCCAAAGTAGGTTGCTTCTTGCTCAACCATGATATACATGAACTGCCAAGCATGAAACAAAAACCACTTGTGGACATTCGCGTGTCAAAACAACCAGCCCAATATGAGTCCGAAAAAGCATGTAAGTCTGGCGGCAATGATCCCCCCTTGGGATAAAACAATCCAAGATGTAAAGTGCCACTAAGGTAGCAGAAAATTCTCTTGACAGCCTGCCAATGCTTAGACCTTGGGCTATGCATAAATCTACTGACTTGTGAGACTGCAAATTGAATATCCGGCCTCGTGTTGCATACATAAATGAGGCAGCCACCAACAGTTTGGTAAAGAGTGACATCAGCAAGATCGCCAACATCATGTAGACTCAACTTCAAACTTGTTTCCATGGGAGTGGCAATAGGTTTGCAATCCTCAAGTCCAAACTTACATAGCAATGTCTCTATGTAACTTTTCTGACACAAGGCAATACCACCATCACACTGCTTAAACTGTATACCCAAGTAATGATGCAACAGCCCCAAATCTTTCATCTTGAAAGTAGCATTCAAATCAGCCTTAAATTCAGCAATATGTCTCTCATTTGGTCCAGTGATTAGCAAATCATCAACATAAAGAACCACAATGAGAAGTACATCACCCTCACGCTTTACATACAATGTGCTTTCTGTTGGACTGTTACGAAAACCTTGTTTGACCAAATGAGTGTCAGCTTTCTCATACCAAGCACGAGGAGATTGCTTCAACCCATACAAAGCCTTCTTACATCTGCACACTTTGTCCTCTTGTCCTTTTATGACAAAACCGCGAGGCTGCGTTACATAAACTTCCTCAAATATGTCACCATTCAAGAAAGCAGTAACAATGTCTGATTGATGTACATCCCAACCAAAATGAGCTGCTAATGCACATAGAAAACGTACAGTAGTCATACGACAAGTGGGAGCAAAAGTCTCTTCATAATCTATGCCTTTTTGCTGTGCATAACCCTTTGCAAGAAGTCGAGCCTTATGGCGATCGATCTCACCATCCGATTTGTGTTTCAACTTGTAAACCCACTTCGTACCAATGGCTTTTTTGCCAGGAGGAAAATCACATAAAGTCCATGTTTCATTCTCTATAAGTGCATCATATTCTGATTGCATGGTAGCCATCCAATTTTCTGAATTCTGTGCTTCATCAAAAGACAGAGGCTCCTCAACATCATGTAAGCTAGACACAGCCAAAGCATAACAATCTGATGCATAAGATGCATGGCGAGAGCTTGAACGAGTACGACTAGACAAAGGTGCATCCAATTTACTGTCACGCAAAGTGTGCACCAGCCATTTTGGCATACCTCTAGCCTGCTCATTTTCAGCCCTTTCCACATCAAGTACATCATGTACATCTGCATCAGTAATAGGCTGATCTAAAACATTCTCAAAAACCCCCATAGGTTGTACATTTGCCTCATTGGAACTTACATTCGTATTTCCACCACTGAAAAGAGGCAACAAAGTGTCATAAATGTCCTGTGAGCTTACATTACTGTCTCTAGTACATGACAACAAGGGCTGAACAGAATCTTCCACAAACACTACATCCTGTGAAACTAGAATACATTTTGTTTGCGGATGATACAACCTGTAACCTTTGCTTTCAGCACTATAACCAACAAAAATACATTTGACAACCTTATCATCCAATTTTTTGCGCTGCACTTATGGCACCAAAGCATATGCCAAACAGCCAAAAACACGCATGTGCTAAATAGAAGGCTCTCTATCATGCCATGCTTCATATGGAGTAATAGACCGCAAAGCTTTTGTAGGACACCTGTTAAGTACATAAGTGGCACACATGATGGCCTCAAGCCAAAAAGAATGCGGCAAAGCTTGACTTTTGACCATACATCGTGCCATTTCCGTCAGTGACCTGTGTTTCCTCTCAGCAACACCATTTTGCTGAGGTGTATAAGGCACTGTACATTGGTGTTTTATCCCACAACTAACCAGAAATGCATTAAATTCATGAGACATATACTCCCCCCCTCGATCGGAACGGAGGGTGCCCATAGTACATTTCGAGACATTTTCATCCATAGCCAGAAATTGTTTGAAGCACATAAAAACTTCGGACTTCGCTTTAAGCGGAAATAGCCATGCATGCCTGGAGTAATCATCAATGAAAGTCACGAAGTACAGGTAATTTCCCAAGGACGGAGTTTGCATGGGCCCACAAACATCACTATGCACAAGCTGCAACCTGCATGTGGCCCAAACTGAACCATCCTTTGGAAATTTAGAACGCTGCATCTTACCCAAAATACAGCCTTCACAAACATGTTTGACAGGTGCTTCAAGAGGTGGCAAAGAAGCAACCATATCAGATTTCTGCAAACGCAGCAAACTGGAAAAATTCAAATGACCAAAACGTGCATGCCAAAGTTTTGCATATGAAATAGCCCTTGAATCTGCAACAGCATTTGCAAAGTTTTTCCACACTTGTCATACAAAGTGAGCTTATACAGCCCACGACACAGAAGCCCAGATGCAACAATTTCATCACCAAAACTGAGATCATGAACTGTACATCTGTCATCCACAAATTTGACTATAAGTCCAAGTCTAGCAAGTGCGGATACAGATAACAGATTCTTCTTGATCCCAGGTACATAAAGTGCATCAACAAGTGTGAAGGAACTGCCATTAGCAGCAGTGAGCACAATCTTTCCAACTCCCTGAATTGGATAAGAGGCGTTGTTGGCACAAGTGGCTGAATTCCCATGAGGGACAGACTCGAGAGAGGTAAACAATTCACGATGTGAGGTAATGTGCTTTGTAGCACGACTGTCAAAATACCACACATGTGAATCTGCAGCAACTGACAAGCATGCATCATGGACAGCAAGATTGTAAGTGCACTCTGCGCTAAAAGCCCATTCTGCATCAATATCAACAACACAGTCTCCTTTCACAGAAGACTCAACAATGGCTGCATTTGTAGTGGAACCAGCATTTGCAGTGGAACCACCCTCTTTCTTCTTAGCCTCTTTGGCCTTCAACTTAGGACACGACTTGATCAAGTGATCATTGGCTTTACAATAATGGCAACGCATCTTCTTTTTTCCCTTATCACCAGAATTGCCAGACGAAGTACTGCCAATAGAAACATTAGGAACATAATTTTTGCCACTCGCAGCAGAACCATAAGAAGTGGCTGCATTACTGTTACCACCCTTTCTTTGAGAAGCAATGAAAGCCTGTTCAACTGCACACTACCTAGTCCTGTTTTTTCTAGAAAGTGACTCTTGCAACAGCAATGTGCATAATGCAACAAACTTGACAACTTCAGGATTTCCTTGGGTTATCAGTCTCCAAGTACTAGCAAAAGTCTCGTAGGAATCTTGTAAGGCATCAAGAACAGTCTGCACAAGGGAACTGCCTGAAATGACTTCACCTGTAGAAATAAGCTGCTCATTGATATCCTTGACACTAGCAAGGAAAGTGTCCATATCATCTTCCTCATGCATCATCTTCGACTTCAGCTCTTTACGCAGCAAAGCAATTTTAGCCTCATTGCGGCTTGCATAAAGACCTGCTAAAATATCCCAAGCCTGTTTTGCAGATTTTGCTGAACGGATGTGAGGAACAATGGTGCGCTTCACAGACAACGCAATCAATGCATGAGCCTGCGCATCCTTAACATCCCAACGAGCTTGTTCTGACGTAGGCAAAACAACTCTAACAGCTGCAATCCTTGCAGCAAGACCTGCAACATCCTCAACATCACCTACATCCTCAGAACCAGGACGTACATCAATGCCCTGCACAATGTTCCAGACACCCTTTGACACAAGAACATGTTGCATCATATAAGCCCACATAGGGTAGTTGTCCCCATCCAACCTGTCCTCAGCAGCAAACGTCTTGAACACATTTGTGTTGTTGTTGTCAGCCATGGTAAATGCTGCACCTGATGTGAAACTGCCCGAAAATAGGAGAAACGGAGCGGGAACAACCTGTGCTATATAGCACAAACCGTAGAAGACTATAAGGCACCTGTTATGCAAAAAACGGCACTGATAGAAATTCTGCACAAAATGATGAAATAGCCTGTGCAGTACTGCCTATAGTGGAAACGGAGGCCGAAATGAGCCCAAATAAAAAATCTAAGTAGACTAGGCTCTACGAGCCCAAAATATTTGTCGACCTGCCGAACGCTCGCCAAAGCTCACTGAAATCGGAAAAGGTGAGTAGGCATGTGTTGGAGCAGCTGGCGACTAAGCCCGGGAGGACGTGACTTGCTCTGATACCAATTGTTGGAATTAGGGTTGCAGAGAAACACACACAATTTGGAGAAGACGAAGGAAGCTCAAGGCACACAATAGAGAGTGTGTTACTTAGTGTGCAATGGAAAGATAGATAGCTCTAGAGTGATGGGCGTATATACAATGCTCGGGGGAAAAAACCTCCTAAAGAGGGAAAAAATGCCCCGGCGCTCCTAGTGTGTTCACACACATCACTACCACATGTATATGGTAACATGAATACTCTGAGGACAATGCAAAGTTCCCATTGTTTACAATGAAAGTTATTACAAGATTGTGTGGTGGGCACACCCTCCCACTAAACACAGAAAGACTAATTCTGATTGAGAAACAATTTGCTCTACGCGTATTTGGCATTGGGTATGGGTGCCTGAAGGAGTACGAGCGGAAGTGCGACGCGAGAGAGAGTGCGAGAAGAAGAGCACGACGATATGGTGAACTCGCTCTGTTGTAATGTGTAGAGCATAGCGAGTTCTTATTAGGTTTTTACAAAAGAATATGTGTACATACCTGGCGGCCCGCCCACTTACCTGGGCGACCACATTGGGCTTTATACCCCAACAACCTCCCACTTAAAGTCCAATGTGGTACTTTAAGTGTGAGATAAGCTACTATACAAGCTAATATACAAGAGATGTAGAGAAGTGATGTACTACATGTGCGCGTATGTCACACGTGTCAATGCAAGGAACTTACCGATACACCGCGTGCGAGCCACAAATGGCTCCAAGCACACAACAAGCCTAAACTAGTAAGCTCAAAGATGACGATGGTGTGTCACTCACCGCTCTACGCTTGCTTCATGGAGGATTCCTCGCCGCGAAGAAGAGGGAGACGCCGCTACGCCGCGCTCAACCGCCTCGCCGCCGTCGTGCCGCCGCAATGCTCGATCGCACACACTCTCTCTCTCTCTCACGCATACACACACACACAAGGAGATGAAGAAGAAGAATATGGAGATGGAGCAAGAGCACTCTTCAATTGCACAAATGAGAGAATGAGTGAATTTTAGGTTTAGTTGACTTTTATATTAGCTCGCTCCATTCACACTTGGGCGCCCATGCTTAGCCAACTAATCCCTTGAATGTTCCAGTTAGAGTGCGGCTCTCATCGGCGATCACTCTTACCCTTTTCCTATTGGACCGATAAGCCCGGTACCTGACTCTACCAAATAAATAATACAATGTCCGCCGTAGGTTACAACGTCCATCGTAGGTGATAGGGTGTCCGTGAGCCGTGAGGGTTAACATGCCCCCCTTCTTGATGTAGATTCCGTCCTCAGAAGGTATTGAGTTGAAGCTCGTTTGTCGAGGTGGAAAAATCAAAATCACACAACATTGGCACAGTAATTGCATTCTCATAAGCGATTAAAAAGCATATGCAGTTTTAGGTAGACAAATTGATTGGTAACAGACTTTTAAACAATTTGTCAGCAACAAACATTAAATTTCAATATAATCAAATGCATAAACAGATGTAAAGGTAAAAAATTAAACAAGTCTGGGGTCGCTAATTTAACGGTCGAAAGGCACTAGAGATTGACTATTAATACCATGGGTAAGCTTCTTAATTTTCTCTGGTCAATTAAGTTGTTTAATCGCGAGAGCCAAGTATTTCATGTTCGAGGGCTGACTAGAGGCTATACCTAGAAGACCTTGTAGTTAAGCTACGATAAAAGGAATCTCTCATGAAATCATCACCTGACTGATTAACTTTTCTTTGACCCCCCAAAGTCTTTTCACAATGATTCAATTTCGATGTGTGTGCTTATTTTGTATGCCTTGGGTTTTTTGCTTTTCAAGGAAAAGCGCCCACACTGGGAACCTCTAGGGCTCTAGTACCATAGGCGATACATGTGAGTGAAGTACCCAATCAAGCTGAGATTTCTCTTCCAGCTTAAGATTTTACAATGTGGCACTTTGATTTTTTGTTTGTTCATTTTCAGCATTTTAATTTTGTAACTTTGGGGGGTCATATAACACTGATACACCTCCCCAGGCTCATCGCACAAGTAAACCCCCTTTATAATACTTAAGCTAAAGGTCAATAGGGTCAAGCCCACTAGAAAGCCCTAGTACATTTCACACAATGCTGCCTAAATCGGATTAAGAACCTAAGTAACCATTGATTATTAGGAAGGCATTCCCCATGGTATTAAGAGAAGATCTCTAACACCTAACTTGGTCAAACTAGCTTAGTCGGACTGCTTGATTTTTAAATCTAGACAAGTGATTATGACAAAAAATTCATGAATTTAATGTTGGTACTAAGCAAATGCAATGAATATTATGCTACCAATCACAATCAAAGCAGACAAACATGGATGCAAAAAGATAAGGGGCAATGCTAATGGACAAGAAACACCTGTTTGTGTCGATGGTCGCGCTTGATTTGAAGTGTGAATGAGAGAAAGATCCCACGAAGGTCCAAATCCTAACAACAGCAACACGTTCCTGTACACACTAAGAAATACAAAGAATACCTCTAGGAGGCACATCAGTGGGAAAAGGTACCAACACTTCTTGAACACAACAAAAAAACATAAGGAATCCTAACCTAATTATTTGCACTCCCCCTAGAGAGTCAAGGGAATAGGATATTGTAGAGATTGGGGGGAAACCCTAAGGCTAAACCCCTATCCTCGTCGTCGAGATAAACAAAGTCATCATCCATGAGACCATATGTGCCATCCGTGTAGTCATATAAATCTTCTTCTTCATCATAGGTACCCATGTTTACTAAGAAGGTCACTAGACACCTATAGTCATCTTGGTCAAAAGGATAGGCTTGTGCAATGGGAGAAACGCTCTCTACTAAGTATGGATCTATCGTGGTCAAGAGACGTATCAGCCACTCTAACTCCTAAAAATTCCTCTCACATGCTAGCGTACTTACCAAATCCCATTCACCTGCACGCACCGGAAAGACCATGTGAAACATTTGTGAAAAGTAACGAGGGTACCTCTCACCCGAGGCAGGAGTGGATGACTCTAGCATACTAGCCATATCTGTACACGCAAATAGATGATGGTTAGAGTGCAAATATTACAAGGGTCGTGTTCTTGTGCATAATGTGTTTTTATGATTTTGTGCTATGGCTCTTGCTCTTTTACTTTTTTATCTTGTTTTTGTGAGTATAAGGCTTTATATATACATTCCCTAAGATTGGAGATTAAGAGGTCAGGGAGAAAGGTTGAGATGGAAGCAAGTGAATGATGGATGTCAACAAACACTCCCCCCTTCCTTGGGTAGATCATACCGTTTGAAATGATGTCGTCACCCTTTGAAACCAGTTGTTCCAAGTTGTTATAGGTGAAGGCTTTAACCAATAGTTTTCGACCGCTCTATGCGTTTCATCTAGTTGCAAGGGTGGTAAGGTACTCTCCCATGATTTTATTTGCAACATCGTTGTAGGTAGTGAACTTACAACGGGAGGTGTAAACTCTTTCTTGCTTGTATGGATATGTACAATGGTAGGTGTAGGTTGTGTCGAATCTTCTATTTCCGTATAGGAACTACATGAAGAGCAAGAAGCTTCATTTGCTTTCCCTGTTCCTGAGCTAGGTGGAACAAATCGTTCTTTCTTTGGTACCCAAACTAGCTCTGGAGCGGATGTGTCGCATTCTGTGATTTTTTCCTTTCCACGATCTTCAATTTGTTTTGGAGCCACAGGATTGAGCTCACATGGGCCCGGTGACAAGTAAGAGCACAATTTACGTTTTAGCACCCATATTTGATCATTTCCTTCATAGTAGCCTTGGGCTTCCAATAGTTTTTTAGGAATCCAACGCAACATTTCTTTACATTTCTTGGGGCGAATGGGACGTCTCTTACCAGGCTTCTGTCTTTTAGCATTGGCTATGGTTGCTAAAGAAGCTTTAGGGACCCACTTGTATGTTTTCTTTGTTATATTGGGATGGGTCTTGTGTGTCTCAAGCTTTATTTTAGCTACATCAGTTGAAGCTCTAGAGACTTGGGCTATGGGGACATATGGTTCAACCTGTTGGACATGCAATGTTTTGGGTTTTATTTCCTTAAGAGGTAATATCTCAGGGACTATGGCTTGCGTGGCAGGGCTAAGAGTTGGTTTCTGTGTTGTGACACCCCCTGTCCCCCAATCAATAGTGCATTTGGTGGCTATCATCCACGTGCGTCCTAGGTTTATATTACCCTCCATAGTTCCAACAGGCATGACCAAAAAGTCTTGAGCTACAACCCCCATTGTCATAATTGACAGAAGTGTGCCAGATTCCAAAAACTGTAGTTTTTTTCTTGTTGACACCATTGACTTGGATAATACTCTCAGATAGAGGCGGCTTCCCTAACTGACACCACACCCCATATGATAGCAGATTATATTTAGCACCCGTGTCTAATAAGGCGTTATATAGCACTTTTCCATAGGTGTTGTTTAGCTCAATAGGGTATGGTAGAGGTGTGTCAGAGTCCAACAAATCCTCGTCGATTTCAACGTGGAATGCATGTGTGACTCCAAGGTTAGCCTCTCGTTTTCGTCTTATACGTTGTTGTCGCTCCTTAGCCTGAACTTGAGCTTGTATCTTCTTCAATTCTATTTGTGCCTTGGCTGCCTTTTTTGTATGGATGGCACACAACTCCTCTTGGCTTAAAGGATCATAGTATCTTTTAAATTTGCTCCCATTGAGAAATCCAATGGTTTCAACTCCATCAAGAGTCTCCACACGAATGGTTCCTTGTGGGTGATCCCACATACTCTATATGGTCCTTTTCCTGCATATTTCAACTTTTTCTTTTCGTTACGCACTCCATACATAAGGACTTTATCACCAACATTAAAATCTTTGTTCTTTAGATGACGGTCAAACCATTTCTTCCTCCTATCTTTCTCCACAAGTGCATTTTTCACAGCTAATTGCCTCTCTTCATCTAGCCTTTTAAGGATATATAATCGCTCAACTAAGGGGTTACCATCCCAACCTTCTTGAGAAGCTACTCGAAGACTAGGAACGACAAACTCCCATGGCATAACCGCTTCTTGGCCATACACCATCTTGAATGGTGTGCAGTTAATGGCAACTTTATACGCAATACGATAAGCCCATAGAGCTGATGTAAGCTTTAAATCCCAATCTGTGCGATGAGCTTCCATCGTTTTCGTTAAGATAGAGATTAAGGTCTTATTGGTGCTCTCAGCTTGGCCATTTGCTTGTGGATAATAAGGTGTGGATTTATGGTGAGCTATCATAAAGTTGGTAGTGAGTTCTTTTATTACTCCATTTATAAAATGAGTACCATTGTCACTCACAATCTCAAAGGGACAACCAAATCTTGTAATGATGTTCTCAAAGAGAAACTTGGCAGTTGACCTCGCATCGGCCTTACGTGTCGCCCTGGCTTCCGCTCACTTTGTCACATAGTCAGTGGCAACGATAATATATCGAGATTGAGTGCTACCAGCTGCTGGACTAATTGGGCCTACAAAGTCCAAACCCCATTTTTCAAATGGTTGAGTCACTTTAACAGGATGTAAGGGCATCCTATCCTTTCATTGTGTGATCTTGTAACGTTGGCATTCATCACATCCTTTTGCAAAAAGTGA